>NC_051846.1:52159566-52215262 GCF_002237135.1 Teleopsis dalmanni | reverse complement strand
CCATTTATTTCGTTTAATAAGGATGTTTCTATGAAAAGTTATTGCAAATCTCGTTGGGAAACAAATTTTCAACAAAAACAAATTAAAATGTTTTGAAAGACTTGAGGAAAATTGTAATCGGTGCATTTTGTAATGTTGCACTTATTTGTTGCAGTGTAAACATTTAATTACATATGAGCAACTTTTATTAATTGAGCACTACTAAATATGAAACTCAGTGTACTACAATAGAAAGGAGGATTACATAATTAATAGTTTTAGTTAATAATTACTAATCTAGTATTTATTAACAATAATTACACTTAATATTTATTAAGTTTTATTAGTTACGATCAAAGCATTTTATATACACTAAGGAATTTAATATAATTGGTTTAAAGATATATTTATTTTTATGGATTATTTTTGTAAAATTAATAGAATTTAATTTTAATTCTCTCTTAATATTTTAAAATATATGCTTATTTGAAGCTCATTAACTAAAACTTTAATTTCATAAGTTATATCATCATTTATCCTCATTCATTCTTAATGTATATTAATGTATATATATTGTTCTTAATGTACAGAAAATAAATTACATGCTTAAAATATTTTTTGTTTATTACTATTAATTATAAATAAAAGGAATTGTTTACGCATATAATAGACATTATTTACCTATCATAATCCACATATAGTTTAATGTTATATGTTATATAAACATTTCTGAGTCCTAATAAAATTTGTAATTATTATTGTTTCTTTAGCAACCAATCTGAGCAGATCAGGATAACAAAGACATAAAACATGACTGATAATGGTTCTTTGTCTTTGGTTTTACCATGTCAAGAGCAGCATATTATTGATATTCACTGACTATTGAATCAATTTAAATTAAATAATTTAGCACAATATGTTTATTAAAAAATTGTATCGAATAGGTAATAGTTTTTCTTAAATTTAAAGCAGAATCTTTATTTATCTTTCACCCTTTAATTTTATATCTTCTTGAACCTCTGTTCAAGTATACAAGGCACAATGTCTGTTAAGTGTCGTAGTACAGACGTAGCGATAATGTCTTAAAATCATACATATAATATAATGCTCTATGATGCCTTCATTCATTTCATTTATTCATTTCTCGTAAATCTTGGTGCTTAACATCAGTTTTAATATAAGAAAATTATGCTCTACTAATATGAAACCATCACAAAAAAGGCCAGATTATCACATTATGTTAAAGATATGCTACACAATAACAATTACACCAATATTTTCATACCTTTCACAAGATTTGTTTTGATATTTTGATACTGATCGATTTTCGAATGATTGCATGAAGTATCAAAAATCATCTCATTTAGAAGCTTTTCTGTTTTAGAAGCTATGAAACTTATAACTTTCTATTCTTCCATATAGCATTAATATACAATATTAACAATTAAATATTTATATTTTTCAAAAATAAAAAAAAAGAAGTCCGAAGTATATTCAAAAGTACTAAGGATGTTAATATTTTATAACAAATGGTGATATTTTACGCACAGAACTCTGAAATTAAAATGCTTACGTCGACCAGATTAAGAAATTCCACTAAAAACATCCACGACCTAACCAGCTTGACAGATATTCTATAAATATAGTTTAATGAAATAATTCCCATTAACTCTCCCTGAGCTTGACTTTAAAAATTTTATAAAATTTTTACAAAACATAGTTTTACACTCGATACGAGTGTAAGCAAATGAGTTACTTGGGAAGAAGAAACAGCTGTGTCCACTACTAAAACTATCTATTTAGAACTAATAACGATTCGAGGAATGAATTGTCAATAAATTTCATTTGTTTACTTGATTAACAGCATAATTGAATTAACTATTTTCTTTGTTTTGCACTTCTTTTCAATTAAAATTACATTTTAAAGAAAATTTGAGCATTACATATTTGTATTACATGGATCAGTTTCACGAGTTGAGACTTTAAAATAGCTTTTAAAATAGAAATGATTTATTTGAAATGAAAGATTAGCATAGATTTCTTTGGATATTTAAAATTTTTTCTTGAAAATTAATTGAAATCTGTTAGTAATTGTGTGAAACTTGATAACCGAAATAAATTTTTGTTTGGAAGAATTTGAAGACTCATCTATATACTTTTATCAATTTATATCTCATGCTTCTGGTGCGGCACTACATAAAAACGAATTTTCAATAAATAACTTAATTATAGCTTAACAATCTTCTGTGCTATCTATATTTTAGAGCGTGAACTTTTTGGATGAGGCCGTTTTGTACATAATGTTCATTTATTTGACTGTAATAACGACTGACTTACTACATAAGAAAATTTAGGTAAGGACTTATAAAACTATTTAATATTAATATGTAAAATTTTTGGAAATGTAAAGTTTAATATATACATATTGTTACTAAAATAATAATAACTGTTTTTGTAAGCCATTTCTACTGTCATCTGACTATGGTTCTATCATTTCAGAACATTACATTCCATTTTTTAGCAAGTAATTTTATCTGAAATTGCATTTTGTATAACGCAATGCACTCATGCAATCGTGTGGCTTCATTATTGTAACTGCAATTGTTTATTAAGCTACACGCAAAAGTTATTATTGTGTGGAGTACAAGGCCGGATATAAACGCAATTTTTGTCTACAAACTGCATAACATGAAAAATACCTAATTTCATGTAATTTGTTATTACTTTGTTTATTGGTTTAGGCAATCTTCAAATGTGTATTTAAAACCTAATCACGGCTTTTGATTGTGTGTTGCATTGAACAATTATGGAAAAAAACACAATAACTGTTGGTTTTGTTTTATTCAGAGCAGAGCAAATTGTTTCAAGTGGTATTTAATTACATTTTACGCCAATAATTTTAGTTTTAAGCTAAACAAAAATTTATGGTTTTAAATATACTGATAAATAAACGCATTAAGTACAACATGGCGTATGATTAACCTTAACCACTAACATGGCATTACTCAGTACATGAGCTCTAAACAAAAAACATACATCCTAATAAATGCAAAAATGGACTTTTAAGTACTGCACACAAAACATTAATTTTGGTCAATTGTACAAGTATTCTACAGCGCGAAGGAGCATTTTATGTCTCGAAAACGAAACACGCACAGGCGATTATTCATTGCAACATTTAGTTTGGTCCAGACACTCTCAACTCTTAACTCTAAAAAACCTAAGAGCAATACGACGACCGACTGTATGTATAACCCTTTACTGTCTTAATCCCTTAAATGTAAACGGTTAAGGACTCCTTAGGTAGTCGTTATCACAATTGCAGCATTAAAATGTTGACAAAGAAGAAATGAAAAAGGGCAGGGAACGGTTTTTCTTAAGACAAATGTTGGGGGGTTAATAAACTGAATTAAGCAGCATAAACATAAACAAAAAAAGGAAGATTCGAGTTTTGGTTGGACTAATGTCTGTAATAAAATGAGTTAAGAACTATGTAGACATCTTAAGTAAATTAAATTAAAAGTTTTATTAAGATTTTTTTTTAAATTTGTTTATTATTTTATGACACAAAAAATATTTGTTTTAAAATTGTTTGAAAGTTCTTTTAAAGAAGAACTTTTTTTTCTCACTGTGATTCAAGTGTTACATATATTTTATATATATATTATGAGTACAATAAATGGCTCGAATATGAATATCATGAAAAGATTAAATCATACCTAACTCATATCTTAGTTCCATTATCTTGATGTAATTTTTTTTTAACTTAACAGCGTTGTGCAGTTCCATTTCTAATTACAAGATACAATTTAAAAATATAATTGAATTATAACAATATTAAGTATATGTGCTTAACTAAAAAAACTCCAAGTGCATATTCTTTTGGCTGTATGACGTTAATGAATAAATCTTAAAACCGCATAATAACTTTTTATAACAAATATTGTCAAAAGATATAGGAATTCAGGGAATGCAGTTTTTTGTAATCAAGTAAGTTCATACTAGTGATGGAATATCCAACGAATTTTGTTGTCACTGCCGTAGACTCACCCAGATTCCAAAATAAAAACAATTCATATACAAAGCAAACTATATTTATTTGAAAAATAAAAAAACAATATATTAACACAATTATTTCATCAGATATCATTTCTTCAAAAATATAAATTTCTATTAAAAGAAAGTTATCCGACATGAAATTTCACTTGTCAGCTGGAAAATAGAATCAATATAATTATGATTGTAATATCAGAGAAGACTGAATTATATGCACCTTCGAAAGAAGAGAAAAATCTATTTACTAATACATATTATAATACAAACACTTTCAGGAACAATTTTTGACTTTATACCTCTGATTTAACTGAAATTTTTTATATCAGCACCTTTTTTAAGCAAGCCGTATGTCGTACAACATTTTTTAAGTTTCTTCCTTGAAGATACGGGTTCATACACCCACCCTCATTTTAGATCAATTTTTAAATAGCTATCTCCGACTCTGTTATGTTAAAGATTTTAATTTTTTTGCATTATTAATATAATAATTCAAATATTTTAGATACAGTTTTAATAGTAGACATTGTTTATATTTCAATACTAATATTAACTAGTAATTTCTAAGAAAAAGAAAAAGAGAAAGTTTAATATAAACTTTGAAAATTTTCTTTATTTTATTTAATTACTTAATTAAGATTTGTTGATTGGTTGCAGTGACTGGCCATTAGATAACTTTTGCTACCACATTCCTTGCAAGAACCCTAGTATTGAAGAGTAAAAACTAAATCCATCTCATCGAATTTAGATAATTTAATAGGTCTTTCGTCTTCACCGATGAACAGTCTGATAAACTATCTACGAAGTGCTTTCTAAAGAACCTATATCTTCTGAACGCCAAAGCCGAATATTCACAGAGTAAACGTATTATATTTCATTTTTCTTGCGGGTTTCCACAAGTTCTACAGTGAGAATTATTAGAAATATACAGTCGGTTCCTTTACACCAATGACCAGAAAGAACTGCAGGAAGCCTTACAGTGTTCACGCGGTCTCTTTTGATGAGTTTCGAGAATTTATACTTATTATAGGTAAGTCATGTTAACTTGGAAGTTGCACATGACTTAAGTGCTTTCCATCTGTTGTTGGCAAATTGCGGAAACTAAAAGAAGGTACTTCTCTTAATGGTCTCTAAGGTAATATAAACCCTTATTATTAAGATTAATCATACAATTTTATTAAAAATTTGTGATTTACCTGATTTCATTTTTTAGAGTGCATTTGTATCTATAAGAGTTATTTTCTGAAAATCTTCCGCAAGATTGAAAGCAGACAACAGTGCTATCCCAAAATCAAAATTAAATTATTGCTGTTTAGAAAAACAACTTCAGAGTAATCTTCCTATTTTAAAAAGAATATTATTACTAACTACTATTAAATATTTTTAAGTTAAAATATAGTTCACAACTGTTCACAAAACCTGTTCTTGAAATATGCTAATTTCTATTAAAATATAATAGTCACTTTCGTCTGGAATATTTGACGTTAAATTACAACTTATATTCACAAAATATTGGTATCGCCCGTGCGATTCGTGGAGTAACATTAGCATGACTTTCTCAACATAACGTTTCTAGACTAGGTTCTATACATAAGAAAGAACATATCATGCAACAAATAATTACTCTACGAACAGAATAGTCTTGAAATTTAACAATTAAAAATGAAAATATAATTAATTAATTCAATTATTCTACAGCTGGTTTATGTTTCCATTCGAATATAAACACAGCAAGTGTATTTGGTAATAAAACTTTTACAGCAAATTAAAAAAGCTCCAGAAATATATGCGAACATAAAAGACAAGTACGGTTTTGGATCAGCTGGTTAAGGTGCGCTGACTCCGAGCTCCAAATTTGGCAGGACCCGAGTTCGATTCCTGGTACTTGCAGTCTCAAAAATAATTATTTACGAATAATTAAATACAAGAATTATTTCCAAGACCACTGATGATGGGTATTTGGCAATACTCGAAACAGCTGTATGGTCAGCAAAAAATTCAATTAATCAAAATAATATAAAATGAAATTTTGTTGTTGTAGTTCACTACTGTTCGAAAAACCTCATTGTAAAAATATAAATAATTTTGCTTAATTTACCATTATCCAAATTATAATTTTTTTTTATTACAAATCTCTAAAATTTTAAAATAAAAGTTCACATCTTTTATTTTTTAATTTCTTATTAAATTCTTTACTGTTTAAATCAGTATTTTCAGTACTTTTATGAGAAATACTTTAAATATACCCAAAATATTTTACTTATTAGAAAGATAAAATCGCTATGAAAAAACTTTGTCCAGACCTGAAAGTCGAGTTGCTTGTATGCGGCACTTGAACCATTTGTAAAAGCGCATTTATAACAATCAAGTTTATCTTGTTTGCTTTGGCTTTTTCGCTACATTCAGACAAATCCTTTGGAAATTGTTAACAAATGAAAATCGTGTTCACATACAAAGCAAATAAACAAAACACACAATCAAAATCATGAATATGAAGAAAAATACACAAACGACGTAAGCATCCATTAACACAAACACATACGTACATGTTCGTACATGTATAGTACGTCAATGCGCGAACTTGTCTGTTATACGCATATTAAATGGTTTTAATATGTGTAAACACTTGTATGTTCTATTCTGTAAATGTATATATGATATGTAAATCGCAATAAACGCAACTAAGTAAACAAAAACAACAACAAGAGCACTGAAATCTAGAAAAAGTTTTTATTAATTTTATCTCCGCCTCCTCCATTTTAGCATGCAAAAAAATTTCATAAGAGGAAAAATATGAAAAAATATTTTGTAGTTTGTTTTTGTTGTCGTTGGTGTTGGTATTGGTATTGGCGTGATGTTGTCATTATTCTTGTTTTTGTTTTTGTTTTGTTACTGTGTGTGAATTGATATTTTTATGGTAGAAAGTGCCATGAAATTATAATGAAGCAATGTTTTGATTTTTTTTTTGTTGAAATATTTGCATCAGTAATTTTTAATTATAGTTTGTAACAAATTAAAGAGATATTAATTTTTAATTAATATTATAAAAAATTTTTTATATATAATGTATTGTATTGTGAATAAAAGTATTAATTTTTACATATAAGCTTTAAACCAACAAATTTAATTAAAATTTTACTTTTAAGTATGCATATGATTAATTTTAAAAACATTCAATAAATATGTTTGCATTTGTATTTAAATTTCATGAACGTCTGAGCTACTTAAACAGCTCAAATAATAAACTGCTTAAGAATAAAGGAGTAATAGTATCGCTTATCTAAAATCGATAACAAATTCCCAAACTCATCATTGCTGGAAGTAAAAGCATAATTTTCTATTATTATAAAACATAACAGATGCTAGGATAAGGATTACGATTGGTTCCGACTAAACTCTTTGCAGTATATCACAATATCCTTGATTGAAAGGAGGCAATAGAGATGGAAAAATAATTTATTTTAATGTTAATTTTTTCTTGCCGAATGTGACTCGTCTTTATGACGAAAAGAAACTATTTAAAAGTTAGAAAGAAAAGCTAAGGACAAAAAGTAATTTAATTGATTGAAATTTGGCTGATCATACAACGCTGTTTCAAGTATTGCCAAGTACTCATCATCAGTGGTCTTAGGAAATATTCGAATTTCTTGATTAGTTTATAGTCCGTATATAATTTTTGTTTTATTTAATTGCAAAGCTGGCCATAAAACAGGATTATCTGGTTACAGCTAGAAAAACCTAGGTACAAGAAAAATTTTGTGAGATCCCAAGATTGATTTAATCAAGGTCGAATAAAAAACGCATTAGTTAGCTGACAGTATACTGCGTTTTAGGAATATATCCACATAGATAGATAAAATTCTTTCCAATACGCAGTGATCTGTCGGTCCTGATACAGTAATACTGAGCAATTTCCGCTTTAGTTGAAATTTCGACAAAGTCAATCTTGAAATCTGATAAAAAATTTTAAAAACTTTTTTAACTACAAAGATGAGGAGACCCTCTATTTCAGCTTTTTTATCCAAGCCCAGCATAGCCAAGTGAACATTGAAAATCTTTGGAGCATCATTTCTTACCGAATTCACAGACGAATGACTCTAAATTAAGAAGTCGGTTATGTTTCTAGACTTCACACGCTAGTTCGTTTTTATTTAAATGCGGGAGTCAAGCGTTTTAGTGGCATTTATATGATTCGAATTCCTTCTGATCTATGTTATCACAAAGGACTAAAGTGAGTTTTAGAGTACAAGGCCACTTAGCGAACTTAAATTTATCTATCCATAGAGAAATAAAACCTTAGAAGAAGCTTAATGGGAAATTCTTTTAAAAAGTAAGATCGCAATAAGTATTATTAAAATCTTTAAACTATAGAAATAATATGAAGCACAGAGCTAAAATTCTTCTTACAATTTGTTGTTGAGATTCTATCATTTAATTAGTCCTTATTGACAGATAAATACCATAATTTATGAAATACTTATAGATACTGATGTGATACTCGACAATAATGTTATTTGTTACATGTTAATTAATAATAAGAAAAATTTAGTTTTGAAATTTTAGACTCTCTTTATCAAAAATTAATTACCACATAATACATTTTTGTTTGTAATAACGAACGTTATAGCTCTTCAAGAACTCAGGAACTTGATCTACAAAATACAAAAATGTAAAAAGTGAAATCCATGACTAATCAATGTAATAAATTAACTTCTTTAGTAAATTGCTATTCGTTTAAATTTTATTAAATGCCTATAAAAACTCATCGAACCCATTTAGATGGCTTTATCTAAAGGATGTTTGCTACTGCCAACATAGTATCGTAGCTAATACTATAATATTACTCATTTAACGTCTATACATCATAAAATCTTACTTATTAAAGTTTTACACTTTGAGTTTTAAATAAAAATTTTAATATATAGCTACAAAATTTTATTTCATAGGATAGTGCAGTTATATAGCACCTCAATACTTTTTCACTGGGTTTTTTTTTATGTTTATAGGTAAAACTTTTTTAATTTTTTTATGAAATAATTGTATAATATTGTTTGTATCTTTAAATTCTTTCTACTTAAATCTTCCACATTTCTTAATCATATTAACATGGCTTCTTTGGTATAAGATATACATAATATCACGGAATAGTTGCGCTTTCAATTATTTTGTGCTAGAGTTTTCTTTTTATATTTTTTCAAAATTTAATAATCTTAAATAAATAACATTTACACAAATAAAATTATTAAGCTTAAATATTTTCAACACTCCTACTACATTTCATAAGTCCTTGTTGTTTTCATATTTTTTTAATTGAGCGCGATAAAATCCTTAAATTCAATTAAATTCTTTGCACTCTCAATACTTGATTGACTCAGTAAACTGCATTCAAATGATATTTAAATTAAAACAATGTTTCAAAAAAAAAAAAATCAAAAAAGAACTAATAAAAAAAGTTTCTTTTATATTGAATAAATTGCAATTGATTTAAAATAAAATAAAAATATTAAACAGAAAAGAAAATTCGCATAAAATATCAAAAGCAACTAATACAAGTGCCACAATCGAAATTAAATCTAAGCCCAACCAAATGCTGAATGAAACTTCATTTTAATATTGCATTTGCAAAGTTTTTCGAAAAACAATTTTAAATAAGACTTTAAGTAAAGTACGCAAAAAATAATAAACAAAATAAGAACAACTAAATTAAAATTCATCCACTGATAACATATGCTTCGGTGCACCACTGTCCAAGGGTTAGACACGTCCATGGATACAAGCTCTCCTACAAATCCACACTGAAAGGCATAAGCAGAGAGTAGTAGATGCATAAAAACGACAGTGATTGCTCGTTGTTCAGTGTTCAGTACCCAGTGTTCGTTGTTCGGTGTTTCTTGCTTTGTTTTGTTGGTAGTGTTTGTATGGGATTTTTATTTTGCGCTATGCACCGGAATAAAATCATGAAGGGAAACCCTCATTTTCATGTCTACAACTGCAGTTTAATATTGTTGAACAAAGCTTTTGAGTTGTTACGATGTGTTGGTTTTGACAACACACAGATATGTTTACACTTAAGTATATGTATATCTATATTTCTATCTATGTGCTATATATGTATGCATGTACGACACAATCTGTGACAAGCACATGACAATGTACGAGTGAAAACTCAAAGATGTACACGTTCCTATGATGCCATATTATCAAGTATAGTATAACAAAATATTCCACACAAACTCATAAGGCAATCACGAAAGTCACAAACAAAAGTAATAGTGAAATGACAATATTTAGCAGGATATAAACATAGTAAAGTAAACAAAAAGAACGCTAATATAAGTATATGTGAGAATTTTGAAAGGATACAGGGGCTTAGAGATGCAAATAACTCTTATAATACCAATATACTTAGAGTGTGTGAACCATAAAGTGAAAGGATTAAATTATGAAAATTATCAAATTTAAACTGCGGTACGGGTTTTCGGTACAGGTTTTCATTGATTCTAAATTTCAGCGCAAAAAACTATTGATTGTAAAGAAATTAGTTAAACCCAAAAAAGAACATTTATAGTTTAATTCTGGTCCATAACACATGATTTTTACTCAAGTTGACTTTAATGCTAATTCAACGGTAACGTTTTGATAATAGTCACAAGTGGTCTAATAGTAAGTTATACCGTCATTACTAAGGATCCTATTAGGCCAATTGTCCCATTATGTTACCACATAAAAAACTCAAAAGTTTAAAACCACAAACTTTGGCAAAACCTGAGGACCTTGGCCTGGAACTGCCCAGTACTAAGCATTAAAATATCAAGAAAAATCTTGACTTATAAAAATTTCAATAGTCTTTATTACAAACTCACTTAACCTATATTTTAAAAAAGATACATTTTTAGTCAATTGTCTTAAAAGTTTTTATACAACAAGTTTTTCTATATCAATGAACGTGTATCTCTAGTAATCAATTGAAGAAGTATTTTTCTACATACTTTTAAAAAATTTTTCTTATTATCTCATGATAATTGTTAACAAAAACTTATTTATGGAAAATTGTTACTCATACGCCTTGGTGGTTTACGCGAAACTACTGTAAATATAGTTACAAAACTCTTTTATCAGAAATGTTTTCAAAGCAAAAAAAAACACTAATATAAAAAAGGTGATTTAAAAACTATTACAAAAATATAACACATCCACTGATAAGTCCGTAGGATGACACACTGGCAGTGCCACTTTACCGAGTAGTGTACTATATATAACTATAATATTAAAATCTATATAATACTATAATTTATATACATTTTAGAACACTGTACGGATATGTTACATATAGCAAAGCCTCAAATACTACCTTAAAGCAATTACAGATAGCTCAAAACCTGGCTTTAAGAAAACTGTTTAAGATTCCATGGTATATTAGATCAACAGAACAGACATACATAGAGATCTTAGGATTGATTCAGTGAAAAAATATATCAGAGACAGAGCTCTAAAATTATTCACTAAAGTTGATAATTAACCCCGCCCTAACAATCCTCAAGTCCACTTCTGGACTCTCAGGAAGATATGCTGATTTAAGGTCCGTCATCAACTAAAAGACAAATAAATGATATGTTTTTTTTTTAGCCTAGTTAAAGCCTAGTGTGGGGTAGAGATAAGCCCCCCAGCCATTGTAGAGTAAAAGTGCGTAATAGCACTAACTCAAGAAGAAGAAGAATCAAGAAGAACACTTGCTAGCAACTTTCAAATTATACCTATCAAATTTTTATGACATTTAAACCATTACAACAACAATTTCAAATTCAACGTGATAATTAAAATCATTCTTTAAAATTCGCTTTAGTTTACTAATTTCAATTCAAAAATAAAACCTACCATTTTCTGCTTTCACTCTCAGCTGTTTTAAGGTCTCTTTGAACATATTTCGTTTTATTACTTATATAAACTATACATATTCTTCATATATACATATTCTTGTTATTAATATCCTTAACAGCATGAAACTAATTAAGAAAATCAAATTAATATTTTAAAAGAGCTGTCCTTCAATTCCACATGAACTTCCAACCGTTTTAATAAAAACCATTTGGAGGCTTCTTAAAAAATTTACTACCAACGAAAGCAACGACAGCGGTTGCAAACAGATTTCATAGTAAAATATTGACGATGACAATAACAACGTCAACAAAGCCAACATTACCACACACAACATTTTCACTTAAATATGTTTCTCTAAGCAACATCAACAAAAGCAACAAACACTCTCAACTGCAACAAACAAGTAAAATGTGACTCCTTTGAACTGCTGCAGAATGATGATGAGCTGTAAACGTATACGGGTGGGTATATGAGTATGCATTGCCTTGACGTACATTATAGAACCTCAAACTAATGTTTTACAACATCATTCTTTACTGTTATTCTACCCACTGAAACCTAAGCGTTGGGTTTACTTATACTTTTAATGGCAGCCTAAATATGTGCTCATACAAGGCAAGTACGAGTATACGAGTATTGCATATGAAAAAACTACATCACTGATCTCAATATATGTATGTGGACCAGGCAATGTCTGTGCAAATATTCCTACACTACTCTACTCTACTCTACTTTGCTCCTGCTTTTGTGTTGTGTACTTTGTTGTATTTGTTTGTTGCGGCGCAAATTCTACTGTTTTACATAAAGCATACTACCAGTGTCCATATAACAATTTCAACCACATCACACTACATTACACCGCATTGCAACGTACCGTACCGCATCATAGCGCAGCGCAGCGCATCACATTACTTGCTGCTGCATTGTATTACCGCCTCAACCTGACAGCAAGCAGTCAGTTCAGTAAAGCTTAATGTTGTGTTGCTGCTTTTGTTCGTCGTTCATTCATTCATTCATTCGTTTTTACGTCTATTCGTTCAGTCGTTCATTCATTCACTCATTCACACAAACTTGCACTTAAGTTGACTCATGGTTGTTGGTCCTTTCATTTAGTGCCATCATCGTGTGTCTCTGAATTTCCTGGCAACAATTGTGTCCTTTTTGGTTGCCATTCATCGTCGTCGTATGTGTTGCATAGGCAAAATAGGTTATTCAAGTGGCAGCTTAATTCGCATAAAATGAAAACACGCTGTCTACATTGTTCCTACAAGTTTCAAACTTTTTTAATGGCGTTTAAAATGGCTGCCAGACAAAAGCTTGTTAAGCATGAGTGGTACGAGTTAAATTGATTTTTCCACATACCCGTATAACTGTACATGTAACTGCACATATATTTATATTTATATATTGTATAAGCTGATATAGATTGTTTTACATACTACATATAATAGCCCTTCCGTATTTTGATTTGTGTGGTTGTTAAAATTTTAAGAAAAATTTAAGTCGTAGAAAAGGTTCTTTGAAACTCCTAATTCTTATATTCTCTATATATACTCTATATAATTGTGTATAAATTTATATAAAATAATTTTAATTATTTTAATTTAATATTTTAATTTATTTAAAAACTGACAGACTTACCAACACCGCGTTATCAAATCTCAAAATGGTTACAGGCTCCTCGGGGAGGTATGCAGATCTGAGGTCAGTTATTGCTTAGTCTGATGAAGTGATAAACAATAATCTAGTCAAGGTGTAAAGAGGAGTTTTGAAAATACCTCGAATTAAAAAAGAGTATAAGTGCTTAAGTTTACTAGCTCAAAACAGCAGCAACATGATAATTTGAAATAAACCAATTTTAATTTTGTTTCTTAGATTTAGATTTTTTTCTTAGATCTATAATTTAAAAAAAAATTTAAATTTATTTAAAAAATTTAATTTATTGAATTCAAAAATTAATCTTTTTCTAAAATTTCCGTCTATTATAAATTCCCACTTCAAGAGATTTGTTTAAAAATAGGAAAGAGCTTAATAACAATATTATTTCTTAATAGAATCTACACTTATATGGAATTTTAAGCATATATCTTCAGTAAGTCTGCTTAATATTAAAACATTTTTATGTCTTAAATTTTAATCGACTGTTTTGTATCTAATAATTTCATTTACGATTTAAATTATTATAGAGCATTATATTTCTTATTATTAAAAACTATCTTGCCAAAAAATTTTCTGGATGCATAGTTTTATGTTATAAACCTGAAAACATTTTTTTAATAAGAATTATTCTTTTATATAATAATTAGAATTAAGTAAGTGATCCTTACAGTGTCTTAAAATTTTTCATACCGACTTTTATTGTTGTTGTTGTCATTAATGTTAGTCTAATAAGCAAGCACATAAAAGAATAACAAATCTTACTCAGTAGAATGGCCATGCAATGTAAAGTAGAAGTAGGGATATGTTGTATGTGAAAATTAATATTGAACATGATCTCGATCCCAATGTTGGAACCCTCTTACTCAACAAAAGCCTTTAAATTACTATTATTGTCAAATCTTCCAAACGCTAAACCTGCAAATTATTGAAAAAGCACATTTTTACTGATTTTTGCAGTTAGCCTGCACAATCACCCCGATTAGACACCGCTAGATTTTTGCCTCTGAGAGTACTTAAAGTAAAAGATTTACATATATCAACAACCTTGTACATATTCAGACTTAAAACAATTTTTATTTCAAACATTTAATAAAAATCATTAAAGTGACGAACAGACTGTTAATAGAAAGATAGCCTAAAACAATCCAGTACTAAATTTAAGCAGTTATCACTTTTTAATGGAAACGACAATGGTACGTCTATATGTTCTATTGTGCCATCTATGTCCTAAGGTAACAAATCACAATCTTTCCGCTGATATTTCACAACTCAAATAAGTCCCATGTATTTCTTATACATATTTTCATCTATTTTGATGCATATAAGCCCAAGATAAGATATAAATTGGCCAATATTCTATCTAATAAATAAATAATCGATCGTTTTTCTAACAATCAGATAATACGAGTAAATAACTCAAAGTTTGTTTATGTCTATATTTCACCAAAAAATTATAATAAAAATAGGAAATACTTTAATAAATATATTCGTAAAATATATGAAAATTTCCTGACTAAGTTGAAAGTGAAAGAAAGAGAATTGAAAGTATAATTAGGACATTTAATAATTTTATATAGTGTGAAAAGGATGTATAATTTGTCAAAATATTTATAAGGTAGTAAATGCTACTTCGGTGATCTAATTAAATATATTATAATGTACTATTAAAAATGTATAATAATTTGTATATAAAATTTAAGCTTCTATTATGTGTTTAAAGAAATTTAATAATTTAAAATAGTTTTGCAATCCATTAATTTTTCAAAAAATTAATAAAATATTATATTAATTTAAAAACTAAAATTATTCATATGTTAGTTTTACAAATATTACAACAACAAAATAAATTTAAATAAATAAATAATTTTAAATTGCAAAATAATCATTAACAAAATAAAGTGAAAAACCAATATTAAATACATTTAATTCCAACCGTTTCCCGCTCTATAGACCATCTATATATTTTTATCCTTTTAATGGTATGTAAAATTCAACCGACGGGACAGACACAGAAGTATAAAATGTCACTTTCAAATCCACCCAGCAAACTTCACCTCAGGGTAAAATCTATTTGTGAGCCTCAAGCCAAATTGTTTAAAACAATTGTATAAAATTAATTCACACACACACACAGATACACTCAATGACACGCATACATACATTTACATATGTACTTTATGCACTTCAAAATGGCCGTGTTTACGTGAAAGTTTAACGTACTCGCACGCTCTCGAAACTTTTGTCGTCACTGCGTGCTTTGCAGACACTTCACTGTACTTTTTTATTGCATTTCACTTAAAAAAGGACACCATTAAAATGTTTTTGAAATTGTTTTCAACTTTATTTTAAACGTTTGTATTGCGTTGTTTTGGTGGCCTAATGCCACGAATGACAGCTTCAAGTGACATTTTGCAGGAGTGGAAAAGTAAAAAATATATAAAAATTTATAAAAATATTTTATTTTCTAAACAAATTTTAAAATGTTGTTGCGGGCATTCCACAGGCTACCAAAAACTGTCAAATATTGAAACAGAAGTTAAAACACCATTGAGTACAACCGCAATGCAAAAACTTTCATTTGTAGAGACAGGAACTTAAAATTCATTATTATTAACTTATGAAAAATTAAATTAATTTTAGGTGATTCCAATTTTTGTTTAAGTAAATTATAATAAATTTATAATTTATATAAAATGTTGCAAATCAAAACGTTCTCAGTTTTAATAGTTTATTTTAAAATAAAAGGATTTATTAATTTTATCGTAAATTAAGAAACTTATTCATATTAATGATTTTCATAAATTATTTTGTCTAATGCTAATTTTGTCTAATACAAGTGATGTACTTGTTAATAATATGATTAAATACATTGCTTTGTGTACTTTGTGTGACGCAGCATCTCTCTCCAGGCGCCCATCTGCTGCATACGCTCCTTCTCCAGTTTCGTACATCAACTCCAGTTAGTGCTCCCTTAACTTGATCACTTCACCGGAGACATGGACTACCTATACACCTTCTTCCTCCAACTACTGCTTCATATGTCTTTTTCGCTAGAGCATCTTTATTCATTCTCACGACTTGACCAAGCCAGCGAAGCCGCTGGATATTAATTCACTGAATAAATATCAATGTCGTGGTAAAGCTTGTACAGCTCATGGTTCATTCGTATGCGGTAGTCATCGCCAACTCGTAGAGGACGCTTGATTTTATGAAGAACTTTTCTCTCGAACACTCTCAGTGCTGCTTCATCATTTTGTGATAACGTCCATGCTTCTGTGCATGCACAGGGAAGATAAGCGGCCTATAGAGCGTAAATTTCATTTGTCGAGAGAGAGCTTTACATCCCAATTGGATACTGAGCCCATAGTAGCAGCTAGTAGGAATGAAGATACTTCATCTGATCTCTAAGCTGACATCATTGTCATTGTTATATGTAACAACGGCGGTGCCAAGGTAGATGAAATCCTTGCATGATTCGTATTGTTTGCTTTATTTGATTAGCAACGACTTTTAGACATAAACATATTTGGACAACATATTTGGATACTTATAAATATATTGTGTATGTGATTTAAATACGTCTGTGAAATTGTATCAATTGTTGAACCCGGAATTTCATACATTCAACCAGACAAAACTCTTTTACTTTGAATCATTTCTCTTTAATATTAGTAAGAAGGTGAAGTGCCTTCTCCTCATTAATATGAAATTATTTTTAATACAGTTAAACTTCCATAACTCGTAGTACTATTTTGCAAAGAAAGGGTTCGACTTATGGAGACTTCGAGTTAAAGAAATTTTTTGTAGTTGTATGTAATTTGCTCTCTAAACCCTGTTGCACTCTACTTAGTTCGGGTTATAGAAAATTCGAGTTGCGAAAAATTGACTGTATTTGCGATATTATTTTTAAATATCATAATTTCATATCTTAAGAAAATAATTTTCTTGTATTTAAAAAAATTCTTTTTTCCTCCTAAGTGTTATTTCTTTTTTTTATGTTTTCAAATTAAAGCGGGAAAGTCACCATTTGTCAAATTAACAAAAGAAATATTTTAGTAGAAAGAAACTTTTTACTTCATTTTAGATTTTTTTTTTTTGTGCTCTCCTAAAGTTAGTCAAGTTTTTTAAACTTTTAACGCCCTCATGTGCCACTTCTTGTCTCTGGATGACTTTAATACTGCACTATTGTCTTTCTTGACTGCTTTCTTTTTGTTTTAGATTTTTTTTGTGTACTGCAGGTCCATACATACTTTCGTCCCGATTCTTCCCTAGTATTTTAAGTACAGGCACAATGGAATGTAAACTCATGTGCCAAGTTTTAAACTGGCCACTTTTGCTTTTTGGCTTTTCACTCGTCTGGCAAAGTTTCTTGCAATGTTTTTGTTGCTTCTTCTCATTCCTCCCATTCTTCCTATTCTTCCAATGTACGAGTACACTTTTCAGCCCTATTCGGAATTGCCAGTTTAGCCACACGCATTGTTTGCCATTAAATGCTGCCAAATTGCAAAACAAAAAGGGAAAAGTCTTCTTCAAGGAAACAAACCATCCTATCGTAACTGTTCGCAAGGGCTTGGAAACAGCGCAAGGCAACCATAGAAAGTGTTTGGCACAGATGGAATTATCTCACGTCGCACTTTCCGAGTTTTTTATTGCTGCAAGTTCAAAAGTTCGGAATTTTGCCAACAATTTAAGAAGTTGTTTATTGAATGGAACATTATTGCGCTTGTTCTCAATGGCATTTATGGTTACACTTGTGTGTGTGTGTGTGTGTTTATGTCCTGGCCGCCTGTCCCTATATAAGTGCGCCTGTGTAAATTTTGTGTAATGTGGGTTGTTCTGGTATTAAAGCGAAATTAAATTTGAATTTGAATAATCTTTACAAGCATTAAAAAGAAAATTCATTGCATGTTTTTTATTGATTTTCACAAAAAAACTAAATAAAAATAATAAAGAATATTATTTATAAAAGTTCTTCAAACAAATTCCTTTTACAATTTTTGATGAAATCAAAGTTTTGCAAAGATTTTAGTGATAATAATGCATAAAAAGTGTGGAAAAGTTTTTAAGAAATATTTACAGTGATGAGGTTTATTACATGTAGGAATTGAATTCTTTAGATTTTTCTACGACTATCACTTACACAGACGTGTTAAAGTCTATGACTCCTCATTTCGTTGAAAAGAAATTGGTGATTGAAATATGATGTTAGGCGCACTGAACAAAAATAATTTGTAGTAAATTTGAATATTATATAGAAAAAAATTTAAAAATTGTTCTAGGTCCATTAAATAAAAACAACTGATTTATTCAAAAAAGTTGGTGATACTCTTTTAAACTAATGTTTGGACGAAATATAAGCTATCTCATTTAAAATTTGTATAAAATTATATTTTTTAGTTAAAAAGGTCAAATATTTTTTTGTTATATATTTTTTACCTCTCCTCTCTTGTTTTGTGTATGTAGTATTAAGAATATCTTTGTATATGTTTTATAATAAATATGCAAAATGAATTATGTTAATACAGCTTTTTTAGTTTCCATTGAACTCTTAAACTATTTTGCGCGTGTTTAATACCAAAAATCCTATAATATCATATTTTCAAAAGACGGGAAGAATATAAAATCCTCCCATAATTATTACAAAAAGGGTTTTATAAAGGTTTTTTTGAAACTATGTATTTGTAGTACAGCCATTTGTTGATTAATACATATAGCAGTCGTTGAGTACTGTCAAAATTTCATAAATCAAAGAGTTATAATCGGAAGTAAAATTTCATATGTACATCAGAGATCAAAATTTTGAATTACTAGTGAAGCCTTCCCATCTACCAGAAATAATCTATTCACTATGGTCAAATTTCCAGCAAACTGCAATGTATTGAATGTTTCACGGAAACTTCTGCTCAAAAAGTACTTGGATTTTGTAAATAAAACACACAAATTTAAATTTTATTACAAATTTTATTACTCCTTCTGAAGCGATACACATATACCAACGCTTAACCCAATCTTCCATACACTTTTCGTAGGCCCGTGAAGGTAGGGCTTTTAGTTCTTTCAGCGAATCCGCTTTTACCGATTCAACCGACTCAAAACGCTTACCACGAAGGGTAAGATTGAAGATTGATCCAATCTTCCATACACTTTTCGTAGGCCCGTGAAGGTAGGGCTTTTAATTCCTTCAGCGTATTACCGATTCAACCGACTCAAAACGCTTACCACGAAGGGGCAATTTAAATTTCGGGAACAGGTACAAGTCACATGGCTCCAGATCTGGCGAATATGGTGCCTGAGCGATGATGGTGGTGCCGTTTTTGGTCAAAAAATCGCGTACAACAAGAATTTTCCATAGTAAAAATCGCTAAATGCACTTGAGGTAATCTCACATTAACATTAGCTGTAAAGAAATTAATTGACATATGGCGCTCGAATTTGTAGTATAGGTATGTCAAGAAAGGGTGTACCAACATAACAAAAAGAAAATTTTTGAAAAAGGTTTATTACTTAAGGAGTAGTTAACAAACAACAAAACTTTTTGAACAGAAGGTAAAAACTGAAGGAAATAGATCAGTTAAGAGTTGTAATTAAAAATTTTTTAACTTATATAATAAGAATAATATTAGATAGCCTTATACCTTGTTCTATTTGTTTTCATCGATCCAACTATGACATTAATCAACCACAGTTACTACTTGTCGATATCACGGCTTTGATTAAGAATTATTGATCTTCAGCACAACAGTCTCATATGTACAACGTTTTTCTCTAGAGTTTCAATCTGTTTCGCTTTAATCAACTTTTAAAAGTTATGAGTATTGTATGAGTTGTATTGTTTTACCACGACAATACAGGATCTTACACAAATTTGATAACATGCGAAAAGCAATTGTAGGTAGAATAGGATATGCTGTCACTTGACTCTTTTGTTGCAGTACTTTCTGAACATTATTTATATAATGCAGTTTATAGAAAATTTTTCCGCAACCAAAAACGTCAGAATTGATCAATAGAAAAGATATAGTATTCTAACAAAATAATGCGAGAATCCATACAAATTTGATAATATAGTAAAACATCTTCTCTTTATTATATATTTCGGTCTCTTCAACATTTTGTAAAAGATAAAATTTTTGCTTAAAAAAAAAAGGTTAAAAATCATCTGAATCAGTTTTTTGGGGACAGAGAACAACAATTTTATGAGCGTATAATCATGCTACTACCAAATAATTAACAAAAATTATTGGACCAGTGTAGACAATATCATATAACATTCATTCATTTTAAGAAAATTATCTTTGGTCTTCTTTTATCAGAAAGAAGAAAGAAATTACTTTCAGAACATCTTTAAACTAATATTAACATCACTAAATATAATTTAGTATTCATTTTTTTAATTCAATATTAGGATTAAGTGAAACAGCTATGCTTTTATTCATTTATGTTATGAGATTTTTCATTCATGTGGTACTTGAGACGTCAATTTCACACTTACCTATAAGCTCCAAATGTGGGATCGTAAGTATAATAACCGGCTGATGGTTGCAAACTCGCTGACGTCCATGCAGTTACATCGGCACTATTACTGCTATCCTTCAAAGCATAGGGATTACTCTAAAAGAGCATTAAATAAAAAAAATCAATATTATTTAAAGAAATATGAAATAAAAAAATTTTACATATTCTTAATAGGACAATAATTAAATTTTAAACAAACTTTATTCTATTAAAAAAGTCGTAATTAAGGATATTTTCTGTTTAATGAACTGAATTAATTTTATTCGAATAGAATAAACTTCCACACAAAAGAGAAAAGACGTCTTTCAACAAAATGTGCAAGAAATTAGCATAACAGAAGAAACAGATGGCGCCCCACAAATGAGAGAAACTTTCAAAAGAAATAATCTGAAATGTTTGCCGACAGCCATTTGTGCTCATATCCGCCTTTAAAGGAAATATATATTAAAATATGTTAAAAATTAAATAATTAAAAAATTTAAAATAATTCATTCTAACTACTCAAAGAAATTTCTAGAATTATTATGTTAGTTTTAATGAATGCATCATAATATCCTCTCGTTGATGATGTACATTTCATATGATTGCCTGTGATGAATTCCATAATTCGTGTTATTTAATGTTTAAACAAGAATTTGTTTTATAAAAATTATAAATTATGATAAATTATTATTTACACTGCAAAAAAGTACTTGTAATCATACGTTGGAGCAACAGATTTAATAGACGCATGTGGCTAGTCATATCCGTATCCTCTAATCAATGGGATTGTTTCTATGCATTGGAACATGTCTGTAGACATTTTGTGTTGTGTTATCAAATGTCTGCGAATTAAAATGTGTTTAGGCGTTAAATATATCAACGAGCACGTCTACAATAACAACAACAGCAAAATGGTGCCAACAATAACAACAACTACACCAACAACACCAACAAGCAATAATTGCTCCAACAAAGTCGAGCAGCAAAAACGTAAAACGTTATCGTTCAAGTTTAACATAAAATTTCATATAAAAAAATATAGAAAATTCAAGCTCAAACTCCGAAACTATAATTATTTTAATGTTTATATTTAAAATTTGCATAAAAATGCAATTAACTGCTTTTTATGAGCTGTTGCACTTCGGTGTTGGCCAGTTGCAGTTGCTCCGCTGCCCTGCTGTTCTGCTGTTGTTGGTTAGTTGGTTGAATCGATGGATTGTTAGATTGTTGGATTGTTGGTTGTTTACCGCGTTGTTTAGTGTTGCACTAATTGTCGTATCGTAACCAATAGAGCAAAGAGGGTTACACGAATAATATAAAAAATTTTCTCAATTTCAAGTCACAACATTTTATGCATTTTCAGTATTAAATTTGTTAAACTAAAGGTAATCTGATAATCTAAAAATTTTGAACTAATTAAACCAAGTTCGGTAAAATGTCAATACTATTTTATAGAAATATGTGGCTTACATTGACATTAAAAGTATTGAAATCGTTTAAAGCTTGTAATGAAAAGTAAGATAAAACATTTAATCTTATTGAACTAAATGAATATAGTAGCAGCATAAATATAATGACTCAATATTAATTAAAATGTTATGGTATTAATATAATTTCATTAAAATTTTACTTAACCAGTCAGATAAGTGAATTAAATAATAGCTTTTAATACTATACATTATCATCAGCTAATGAGAGGGAGAGAGAGAGATTAATTAGGTTGGGTTTCAGATCTATTAAATCATTGACTAACTCATTATGATGCCATTTATGATAGAACCTCAGTTTTATTCGATTACTTCAATTTTATAGCGGGCGTTTGTTATCAATACAATTACATTACTTAGTAGCCAATTGTGATGCCATTTATAATAGCATTTTTTTTCCAGTTTCCTATTTAAAAAAACGTCTTGTTTGTCGATGAATTCCATAAGTTTTTTCATTAGGGTGTTTAAGGGATAGATAGACTATATGCCAACAACATTTCTAGATTATGCTATCTTAATGTTGTTACAACAAAACAATGATGTAACAGATGGTACATGTTTACCTCGGCCAAAATGTGTTGCTATAACTAAATTTATTAATTAGTTTGTAACCTATCATCTATTCGTCAATTGTAGAACTAAAACTTTAATATTATTATCATATTTCATCTTTTATACAAAAATAGCTGAAATGATATTTTGATCCGTTAATTAATTTTACGGTAGTCAAAGAGAAAGTGCGTTTCTTTGATACAGAAAAACCTATAAATCGTATGTAGATTAAATTCTTCACCTATGAAACAAAATATGTCAATTGATAATGTCAAATAATAATCAATATCATATAAACTAGAAATTAAATTCAAATTTTAGATAAGGCATAGCAGGAAATATTTATCGTCATATTTTGAGTATCTTTGTAAAGAATGGATGGGCCTCTGAAAGAATAAGGAAAATTTCATCCATTAATTTTAACATTATGGACGGATCTTACGTCTACCGTTATAATAGATCAAATGTATAGACTAAAAAACTGTTGAAATGATTTTGAATGCAAACAAGACGCTGTGGTCCCCAAATATCAACCATAGAGGTATTGGCAACAGTTTTTTGTAACAAAAATTATTTAATTAGTGAATACCATTTAAATCATAATAAAATAAATTCAAGTTACAACCATAAACTTTGAATTAAAATGAATTAAAATATAAATTGATGAGACAAGAAGCTGATTCAGTTCTCTCTAGCTTCTGATACTTATTACACCTCAAAATTATTTCATGAACGACAATTTTCGTCTCACAATAAATTAATATTTGTCATAGAAAGGCAGACGTTTTCATAGAACCACTGCAGAATTGGGATCGTAAATTAATCATTGGAATAAAGGCATCAGAGTTAGAAAAGAAAACATTTAATTAACGTTCATTTTGAAACCAAAAAAACTGCTTTTTCGTTTCCATTTGTATAGCATTAATACATTTGTATAACAAATGTATTAAATTTTAGTGAACTGCGTAAATACTTGGTATAATCATTCCTTGGGACACTTCTGTCTTCACCACTTCTCAGTGGAATAATATATTCGGAAACTCGGTTGATATATATTTATCACTACATAATATTTTTTATATACCTCTTAAACATGCAACAAATTCATAAATAAAATTCCATCATAATGACTCGCTAGTTTTGTACAGTCTTTTCTATATATATTAGTTAAATGATGTCTGATACAAATATTTCGTCAACTATATTTATCTCAAACTTCCCATTATACATATTTACTGCCTCAAAGAGAAATGCATATGGAACTTGTTTTCAGAAGTCTTGCAACATTCTATATCCCTCATGAACATTTTTAATTCTCAAAAGAAACTCGAGAATTAAGTGCGATTAGTGTTTTGATTGAAGATGGGAAGACTCAACGATATGCAGGCATGTGTATGCAAACTGTCTACTGTCTGATAAAAGGAAATCCAAAATTCTTATTAAGATGCCCCGTAGAGACATAGGTCTTTTGGTAGGTTTATTTACAGGTCACTATAAACTAGAGGACCATGCTAGAAGATTAGGTCTTCCTTTTAATCAAATCTGTTGCAGCTGTGGGGAAGACGATGAGAGTGGCTCTCATCTAATATGATTTTGCCCAGCTCATGCACGGCAGCAACTTAATACTTTAGTAGTCACTTTTCTTGAGAACCTTGACCAGTTACAGGACCTGACACTAA
Source organism: Teleopsis dalmanni (assembly GCF_002237135.1). Taxonomy (NCBI): domain Eukaryota; kingdom Metazoa; phylum Arthropoda; class Insecta; order Diptera; family Diopsidae; genus Teleopsis; species Teleopsis dalmanni. Next base: position 52,190,478 of record NC_051846.1, on the reverse strand, counting down.
ATAGCATTTTATGCTTCGCTTAAAGTTCTAAGTGGTTTTAAACCCTAAGTTTTTCCGTACAAAATGGGCCAATAGGCCTAAGTGGTTCCACTAGAGATCCGATATAACCTAACCTAAGCTAATGGTTTGATTGCATTTAATGTGATGTTTATTTAAATTAGATCGTCAAAACGAAATTCTTATCGCTTCGGCTTTCTTGTCCTTTTAATTTAAAAGGTGCACCGGGTTGGATTTTTATACAATGTTAGATGTCAAAAATAATATAGGAATAACATGAACTTACTTAAGCATTCATAAATGCACTGTTTGATAGTATTCAAATAATAAAAATAAAGATTTTCAAAACATTTCTATTCTGCTTAATAAAAGCGGTAAGATTTGCGCTTGCAATAGTTAATCAAATTATAATAATACACCACATATGCACATCAAGTGAAACATTAATTTCCATTTGCAATTCATTTATACGATTACGATTGCAATTATATGAAAAAATATTGCTTAATATAATTAAGTGGAATACACGCTGTTATTTGTTAAAAGGCGCAAACAACTCGATATCTCAACAAGGTGTTTTACACATTTTGCTTATAAACACAAAGCCTTATTTAATAGTCATTCGTTTTATTAACTCATTCTGTCATTCACAAGTACGGAAAAAAATTTATAAAATAAAGAAATTATTAAAGAATTCAAACAAAACGTATTAATTCAGTAAAAGCAACATTTTTATTACTAACAAAATGCAAAAACTAAAAAAAAAATAAAAAAAATTTATATGCACATACGAGTATCTGAAGTGAATGAAAAACAATTGAAATCCCCATCACTCGAGGCTTAGTACTTTCGTGCGATAATTGGGCGCAGGTATTTTATAATGAGGCTACTTTTTTTTCCTTCTTAAAAATTACAACAACAAAATTAACAACAAAATTAAATAAAAAAATGGAATTACAATAAAAAAAAATATATGCAATTCTTGTTACTTGTACACGATATGCGAATGCACAATTACAATAAATTGTTTGAAAATGTTGCAAGCAACTAACAGCAACAGCACTGGCACCAGCAATAGCACTGGTGCCGGCAACAACCAGTGCAACAACAACAACAATAAATCTAATTGAAAGTGCAATTGTACAATAACTCAAACAAAAACAAACTGCCTACTTTGAGTGTAATGAGAAACAATTAAATGCATAATAATAAGAATAATAAAAAAAATGTGCAACGGCAACACTATGCAAATGTTAACAGTGCTGCCAAGCACCATGAAAATTGTTAAATAAAATTCCTGCATTTTTCTTACTGTATTTTCATCATACTCGTATAATAAAAACATAATAAAACGAAGGCGATTGGAACAACAAAAGAGCGCAAAATTAAGACAACAGCAATAACATTTAAATAAATGTGGATATGTAACGAAATGATTTACTTAGCACTGTTAACAAAATGTTTTTACTCATAAACTCTGTGAAGTCATAAACTGTAACTACAATAAAATTAAAAATATTACTCTCGAGACTTAAAGGATAACATGCAATATTTCAAATTACTTTACATAATTTTGGAATGATTTATTTACTAGATTTTGTAATCATATTTAATCTAACAAAAAGTTTTGCTTGGTCAACACGCATTTTAAAATATTTCTGCATTAACTATAAATTTTATTTAATTAAAATTTTTATTTATATATGATATTATTTTTATTTTCAAATTATGTTCTACATGAACGATAACGAAAATTATTACAATTTCTAGATGTTAATTCGATGCTCACCTATTAACCCAATTTTAACTTCTTTAAAAGTCAAATATTTTAAGAGTGTTCTTTTGACATGTATGCCTCAATAGAACACGTGTTGCTTAAAAATTAACATGCAAAACAATAAGAAAATTCGTAAAAATAATATCATTGCCCAATCTTAAAAGTGATCTATTATATATATATTTTATATATTTATATTATATACATTTATATTTGTTATATATATAAGTGATCTATTATATATTTATTATATATATAAGTGATCTATTATATATATACCTGTTATATTTTAAATAAAATTTGTGAAGATGAGTGACAGGTCAGTAAATATTGTGACGATTTTTTCCAACACGTCACAAATAAATTATGATAGTTGAAAATAGCATGAAGTTATTATAGTAAACAAATAAAAAAACCCAACAACAGAATTAAACTATTTTAGTCGAAAAATATATATAGCATGAAGTTATTATTATTATTGTAAACAAATAAAACAATAGTATTAAGCTATTATTAGTAAAACCAAACCCACGGAAAAAAATATTAGTCTAAGCTATGAAAAAATATATAAAGTATTAATAAAGTAAAAGGAATTATTTTAGAAAGTAAGATAATAATAAGTAATTATAAATTATCATAGAATTTAGTTATCGAAATTAAGAGAAACAATTAATCTCTTGAAAATACAAATTAAGTAATAATACTTCCGATTTCTTTGAGGGTAATTATTTTTGCCAAATTTTAATAATAAATATGCAGCGAACAACAACAGCAGAACATAGCGAAATCAGTAGCAATAACAACTTTGAAGAAAGCTACACAGTATGCACTCAGAAGTCCGTTATCCCGTTCTATAAAATCCGTATAAAAGGAGAAGCAAAGTAAAACACAGGGACTTGGCCACAGCACTTCGAACAGTGCACATCACCAGAGACTCTATGGCAGGCCACGAAGCAGAACACTTGACAGAGCCAGATCAAGTGTATAAACAGGTAATTAAAAATATTTAAATAACATTTTCCTAGTCCATCAGTGTAGCCCAATCGGTAACACTGTTCCTTAGCAACGCAGCCTTGTCGGTAGCGTTGGTTCCAAGTTCATCAGTGTAGCCCTATCGGTAACACTGTTCCTTAGCAACGCAGCCTTGTCGGTAGCGTTGGTTCCAAGCTCATCAGTGTAGCCCAATCGGTAACGCTGTTCCTAAGCAACACAGCCTTGTCGGTAGTGTTGGTTCCAAATCCACCATTAATTAAAATTTCTTATTATAATTCTTAATATGTATTATATATTAGCAAATAAGTTATAAATATTGTAAAATAAATTCCGAAAAAAAAATAATAAAGAAATTAAAAAACAATTAAGTGGCTTGAAAATTATTATTCGAACGATTCAGGGTTACAGAGAAAAAAAATATTCTTGTAACGACTCTGGGATCCGGCGAGAAAAACCCCGGCTTGAGAAAAAAAAAAGGTTCTTTACACCATGTTCTAGAAAGTAGCATCCAAAGTTATGTGTAGTTGGTATAACGACAAATTGCTATGCTGCGCTTTATTTAATCTCATTATACCCTGGTAGTAGGTATATTATATTTTTGCAAAACATTCAAAGAATTTCACCCTATTTCTTTTAACAAATCACAAAATATTGTTTATGGAGAGGGCTTCTGCTCCTCTAAAAATTAGCATCACGAATTGCACATTGTTAGGATACTGACAAAGCAGGTATGAAGAGTTTTCTTTATGCTCATCTATTTAGTCCTGGTGGTGTAGTGTGTTTATACTTAACTCTAACCGAATTTAAACCTATATTATAAACAACAAACTGTTCTTCACGGACTGGCCATATGTCAATATATGTTTTTAATCTACTACAATTACGCAAATTTTCTCTTGGTGTACTGGTGAAAGTAAATTATTTTATTTTTATGGTACACCAAATAAATGAATTTGAATTGATAAATTAATAAAAATAAATTTAACATTATAACGATATTTTTATTTTAAAAGTATGTATTTGTTTCTACGGTCCCTCAATCTGTACAGTGATTTGTATTGGCCCACCAATCCTGTTTTAGAACATGCTAACCGATTGTCAAAATTGCAGTTGTAGCACTGATATACTTCCGAGGTATCTTAATAATATCGCCGAACCTTGCCCAATGTAACAGCATTCAACTTGTATACAGATATTAGCATCTACTACTTTTATTATTTAATTGCTCTGTAAAAAATCATTTTAGTTACATGTAGTTAGCGGTACACTGCGAATAGTCTGATGTTTTAAATTTTTTTTATTTTATTACTAAAACATACTGTCTAGCAATTGGTTATAATATTTTAAGATATTGTTCAAAAAACATCATAGATATTATTTCAACTAAAATAAAGATCTTTAAAGCAACTTGTTTAATTTCCATTTGGGTGTTCAGTTAGATATTCTCATTAAAAGAACTTTAAAGTTCTTCCTATACTTGGATATACAGGAGTGTTTTATTTAGAAATTGGCATAATTATCTTTTATGTATTGGCTTTCCAGCTTTTATAGCAACTAATAAGTATCCCCGATATACTTAAACTTTAATTGATATATAATGTTAAAAATATAACCTCTTTCAAGCTTATATTATCTTATAGTATGTAAAGACAGAATATCTTCAATTAAAGGTGTGTGAATACTTGTGATGTTATCTTAGGTAGAAAGATTATTTAGCATAATATTAAGTACATAATGTTTAGAAAATTCTAAGCACTATTAAGACTATAGTCCATAGTCGAAATGTTGGTAAAAATAAAATATAATATTTAAAATAGTTTAAAAAGTTGTATTTGATTTGAACAATTGACCAGTAAGCCCGTTTCAAAAATATGAAATAATAACTAAAAAATTAAAATATGGATTAGATTGTGAAATAAACCTTTCAGTATAGTTTTTTAGTTTAAATCTTTATCTTTAGTTTGGGCTTCTTCTATTTTTTTGCTCTGAAATGCAAGCATTACTTAATGTCTATTTTCTTTAGAAATGCATCTACTTGTAAAACATTGAACAAATTCTATTCAATACGAAGTCATTTCTAAATTGTTTTAAATGGTTCGCATTTCGCATTGCTCTATCGCATTTGAACTAAAATCTCCTTAAACTCAGCAATGATTTTTATACAACTTAGAACATAAAAACATATAAGAAACGCAGGAAAATAGTAAAAACAAAACGAAGCGATGCAAGTATATCCTTAATATTTAAAGAAACTGTGTATATAAAGTGTCTAGCATTTACCCTAAAGAGGAGAACTTTAATGTAAACATACTGAAATATAATATAAAACGTTATATACATTTTTTTCAATAAAAATGTACATACTATATTTTTATTTTTATGACTATATAATTTGCACTGGTATTATACAGAAAAATATATATTTTTCTTTTTATAGAAAATAAGCCAGCTACGGCAAGGCAATAGTAGCACAAACAAGGGTGCATAATGCTACATAATGTCGGGCATCAATGTAGGTATAGCATTTCAAAAGCTTAGTGCCCACCCCTCCTTTGGCTGCAGAAAACATGAGAACGAATATTTTATTTACAAAACAAGGCTAAACATATGCCGCACGTGCCAGGCAACAGAAAAAATCAGGAACCGTTTAAAGCGTTCCTCTGGTCTACGCTGGCCACTTGCGCCATCATCCTGCGAACCTATTCGTAATTCATATACTTATGTGTATGCGTGTATGTTATGAATAGCATACAATATCAAAATTTCATTACTGTATGTGTATATGCCTAGTGTATGGCTGTGTATGAGTGTGGAAAAATGGAGGAGAGTGTTACAAAAATATAAATATTTTTTAAATACATTTAATGTGTAAATACAACAGAATACAATAACGACTATATTCATTACGTACACAAGCGAACATATACATATGTACAAGTGAATTAAACACATATGTAGCCATAATACCCATGATTTAAAACAAACACTCGTAAAATGGCACACATGCCGTATGAGTAACGTTCGCCTGTGAGTGCAAAGGGCATGAAAGCACTTTCAGAAGGACAAGGATGTTGTTCACATCCTGCTAATGTTGGTTACAATATATTGTATTACAGTCAATTTGTTCCATTGCAATTTATATCACCATAATTTGCTGTTATTAAAATGTTTACATTTTCTGCTTGTCATGATATTTAAATCGCTTTTGTGTAATATTGGCAACAACTTTAAAGTGCTCAACTCAATTCTGCTCACCTGTTAACATATCCTTTAAATTCAACTTTTAACCACAAAAGAACAAAAATGAAGTAAGCTAAGAAATCCTTTTACCTTTTACCTTTTATTTTTCACTTTTAACTTTTTTATTATATTGTATTTTATTGTATATTATGTATATTATGGCGATTATTTCTCTTACTTAGTGCAGTTATTATTAAGTAACTGTCTGTACTGAGTATCTTTTGATCCTCTTGATTCAATTTATCTTAAGTGTACTTATGCACAACTTCAAAGTAACTTTAAATGAGTTTGTAATCTTCAAAGCTTCAGCAATGTTCCAGTGCCAGGCTGGCAGATTCGTTGTGTAGGGTGACAAAATTGACTGGAATGCTGCTCATGAACGAAACAATTTCGGTAGAATTTGTTTTATTTTGTTTTGTTTTCATGCTTGTTAATGTTGCTGTTTTGTGACAACCTTATTGGCCTTTTTACAATAAATAATATACAGGGTAAGCCAACAGAACAATGCTTAAAAGCCTTTAAATGAAACTTATGAAGAAATATTTTTACAACCAGCATTCAAAATAGAATTTATAATTAAAAAAAAACATAGGTTTTAAAAAGAAATAAAATATACAAAATAAAAATTTTTTAAATAAAATACAAAAAAGTTTAAAGAAATAATAGACTTTCAGTTAACGAAAATATTTAACACAAATAATAAAAAAATTAATGAATTAAATGGATTAATGGATAAATGAAAATTACACGCTCTTATTAGTAGCTTATTTATAAGTTAGATATAGAAAGATTTTTGATAAAAGTGACAAATTTAATTATTTGCACAATACGATGTACTTTATTATTTATTTTATATATGTTATAATGGTTTCGGATTACTTAAGTATCTTTCAAGAACTTTTTGTAGTTCTATTTGCATGTTACAATGGTTCCTGATCACATCAGTGTCTTCTAAACACTTTTCGTATTTACTTTATTTATGTTACAATGGTTACTGTTCGTTTCACCATCTTCAAGGCACATATTACAATAGATTACAATTCTGATCATTTCAGCATTTTCAAGGCACTTCCATTATTTACCATATATATTTTACTATGATTCCTGATCTTTTTAGCGCCTTTCAGCTACAAATTGATAGCTTGTAGAAAACGAAAAATATTCTAAATTACTTACTAATTACTAAATAATTTATACTATCAGAGCCGATTAAAATTTCTTAAATTTAGTTGAAGTTATAACTGAATATTGTTTTTGACTATTACTCAATACTAGATGTTTAGAGTCACAAAAATATCGCTGATAACAGCAAAGTAGATTTGGGTGCCTAAGAATAACATTCAATATATCCAAAAAAATTATAAGTAAACTGCTAGCTAGCAGCATACAGACTGTTGTATAAATCTTTTTGTATTGAACTATATCACACCTGCTGGAAAGACTTCACGATATAAAAAAATATCTGATTATATTCTAACATATCTATATATACATGGGACTCTCTTTAAAACGAAAAATCTACCCGTAAAATTATTAATACACTTTCAGTACAGTGGATAAGCTGACTGGTCTTTGACGGTTAAAAGAACACGCATTGAGATTATATATATTACTAATGATTCTTGCCATCATAGATATGAAGAAACGAGGAAAGTGCTCCTGCTTATCACCATTCAGAGCATATGCAATATAGACTAATAATGCTATAGACTGAATTTACAAAGGATCTTACTCATCTATAAAACTTCATCAAGAAGCTCTTCAAGTCAAAATAATAAGTTTGAGTTCATCTCTGCAGCTTAGAAACACAAATCTGTTATTATATTTATGTTATAATATTTATTTATCTAACATACGTATAATATATTTTTTTTATGCATGTATTATTGCATATATTATACAATTTAGATTAAACTAGCATAAATAAATTTATCTAAATAATTTTAAAATATTTTCGCTAAAGGGTTGGGTTGTGTTCTTTTAGATGAATTTTTAATATTAAATAAACATCTATGTTAATTATAATATATTTAATTAATTTTAAACAATATTTGATACATTAAAATATATACTTAAGAACTTATGACATTGACCTGACTTCTGAAAATATTCTGGTTTCTTATATATTCTTCTGTTTTCTTAATAAAAAATAAAAATGCTTTATAAATTATACCGACACTTTTTTACGCAACCAAAGAACTCAAACATTTCACACAAATATTTGAATTGAAGCACCCCTTATTTTATCCCAAACAAAACAAATATAAACAAATAATTGTATCAGCTGTTACAACGGGTGTACACACCTAAAAGTATGCTTTGTTTGTATTAAAGTAAACTACCCCCAAGATGTTCAAACATTCTATCAAGCCGCATACATGCAAATTCTACTCAAACCAAAAAAAAAAAATAAAACAATCTATTTAAGAAGAAAAAATCTATGAATGGTAGGAAAGAAAACGATGCTGTTAAAACGTAAAAGTATGCAACGCAATCCAAAAAAGACCCTCGACATATGCTTTGCACTTCTTGCACTCATACGTGGCTATCTTAGAAAAGAATTTCGGTATACATGCACACTCCAAGCCAATATTCTAATGCCATACACTACCAACCGAGATTGCTGGTCGCCTGGTATTTTCTAATTTTGAAATTCTTTGCACATTCTATCTAAGCAAAAATATTTTCTAATGCTATGGAATGTGGTTCATTCAAACACATTTTCTAATGCTCTCAGTAAGTATATATTTTAAACATACATATAATGTATACATACTTACTTATGATAATAATTATTGCCATCATGGTTGGTTACATATGATTTCAACTTCTGCTACTTTCACCTGGTTATGGGGGAGCATAAATATTTATCGCCAAAATATGTTAAAAACTTTTATGGAGTTGGTGAGCACCTTTTCGTAGGAGTGCCTGTAGGAATAATTTTAAATAAAGCATAGGAAACCCCCATTATTTGTTGCGCTTTAGGGGTTATGTACGCCTGCTACGCACAGGTAAAACTTGAAATCTTTATCAATATTTATATTACCTTTGCAAATGGGTTTTTCACCTTTTTAGGTATTAAATATCCAGGTGTAAATATCACAATGATTATAACTTAAGGAAAACCAAGAATTTACTTTACATATAACGTACAATTTATCCTTAAAAGTAACTTACTCCGTTACACAGGTACAATAGGTATAATTTCATTATATATAGAAGAAGTTTCTGCAACCCTGCATTGCTCCCTTAATACTCCGCAATATACAATACAAATAAAATATATTTATATTGTATTCCCCATTGTTTCAGCTGCGCTTTGCACGCAGTGTCGTACTTTTATTTTACTTGGCGCTCATAATATCGTATTTTTCATAAATTACAACGTGGCAAACAGAAATATCAGCAAGTGTACACTTTATAAAAGTGAGATATTATTTTAGTTATTTATTTATAATTATTTTACAGAGTTAAACAGACTTCAAGTGATGTATAAAATTTCAAGTCCCTGCGCCACAGTGGAACAATTCAATAAATTGCGAGCGGCATAAAATAATCTTCTGTATCTCAAAATAAAAATTATTTTATTTTTAAAATATACAACAAATGCAAATACAACAAAAATTTGTCATTTTCTTGCGAAAATACCAACAAAACTGTTCATATAAAATAAAAATTCTGTACAAAAATGTTCCACACTGTGAAAATTAGTACAACATTTTACTTATATTGATGAAACTATCGAAAATAGTGTTTCAAAACTAACAATATTTCCGTATCCAGCTATTAGGCGCCCAGTATTCGAGAGAGGCTATGAAAACTATCACTAAGAATACCGAATAGTTATTCACGTCACGTTCAAGTCGCTACATCTACCCCACATATGTGTATATATTAATAAAAGTAAAAGTAAACTCAACGCATAAACTACACATATGTCTGCTACTTATACTAGAATGCGCACCCCGTCCATATGTGGATACACAACAAAACTACCCCAATCATTACCACACACTCTGATAACACAATACTCTCATACAATAGTGTACGTAGCACATGAGTAGCCAACTGCTAGGAACTACCCCCAAACTTTCACTTTCTTCTTACACATTACAGCCAAGTTACGGCGTTTACTTGGGGTTTTACTTGGTTTCGCATTTGCTGCGTGTAAAAGTAGTGAAAGTTACCCTCGCTGTGCGAAACAGTTGGGAGCATAGAATTCATAGAAAGGGGCACCCAATGCTAAAAAATAACTCTTTTTACATTTTATTATATTATACAAAAGACGATGGTTAAATACTGGTATATCTAACATTTTTTCAACAAACACTTTTTGAATACACTTAGCTTTAACCAAATTACTACGAGTATCTGAGTATCTGTATTGAATAACTTAAATAACTTTTAGCGGGTAGAATTTATATGGGCTATTTAAAAAGTAGTGTGATAACTACAGCTACATGTCATATTTTTATTTGAATTTAAATTTAATTGACTAACGAGCTAATTTTAATAGATTATTGAAAGTGGACTTTATTTTTATTATTATTTTTAAAAAAAATTATATTAGACAAAGTAAATCAGACATATGTGTAATTAAGGCCTTAAAGCGTAAAATTTAAAAACGTTTGCTTTACTTCACAGCAAATTAACAAAAATCAAGTACGGCTTTGTGTCAGTTGTCTAATGAACGCTGACTCTGAGCTTCGAATTTGGCAGGGCACAAGTTCGATTCTTGGTACCTGCAGCCTCAAAAAATTATTTGCGAACAATTAAATACAAGACTTATTTCGAAGACCACTGATAATGGGCATTACATATTATTTTATTTAAATTTTAGATAACATGATATTCCACATGAAATACTTTTTTTGCAAACATTTAATTGACATAGCAATTTTTAACAGTTTTACTTTAAAACTTGTCTTGTCCCAAAACTTGTTTTTATTAAATCAAATTTTTTATGATTAAATTGATATATAAAATACTAACAGATAGGCGATTGCTGAACAGGAAAAAATCCCTTGTTACACCATGATTTTTATAAAATTATTTAAGAAAATAATAAAAAAAATTAATAATAAATTTTTTAAAAATGATATTGCATTGCTTTTTATGTATCTGCCTGATAAGTGAAAAGTGTGACTAAGATAAGAGCAACGTGGAACATATCACAAAGCTGCCGAGTACCTGGAGTTAGTTATGGAATTGGTTATTAATGAGTCAAAAAAATGATGAATTTTGAAAACTATAGAATACAGTAAGTAGAATATGTTATAAATAATCTTTAATTTGATTTGGAAACTAGATCTTTCATGTTATAGAAAACTGTAAGACTCATAATAATTATACCTATTGAATTCGATCAAAACACTATTTTTATTCCCAAACAGTATAGCACAACTAAGATTAACAATGCATATTAAAACTTTCAAATCTTTACAGAAAGGTTATTATGGGAAATATCCTATTAAGTATTGAAGACCAAAAACATATCTCTACATTAATATTTCAAATCAGAAAAAGCATAATAAAACAAAACATTATTTACTACATTAACACTTATGGATTAATTGCTAGCCTGTAGGTATGCTCTCATGTAAAAATATCAGGATCTCAAACTGGTGATATGTTATGCAGAATCTATCCGTTAGCTATTGGTAAAAACCTCGCTAATACAAATATCTTTGAATCCATCAATCCAGATATTATAAACACAACAGTATAATCAAAAATCTTTTGTATACGAATACCAAAAAATTAGTACACAGCCATCAATTATATGTGGATAGATACTGAATGATGTGATAATGTTGCTGATAATGAATTTTCTGTATGGTTTTTGTTTCAATTGGAATCAATGATTGTCTCAGTAGCTTCCCTTTTTTGGGGACAGCAGATGAGATATTCTCAAGGTAAAGGTACTTCCGAAGTTTCAGTCGCCTCCTGAGCTCCTATTATTCTAATATTATTCGGTTTTGATTTTATCTCATTCTGAATTTAAATTTATAATTCAAAATTTAAAAAATGTTACTTTATTTTGAATTCTATAATATCACTAATTTATGGAATATCTCTCTTAAATGTCTTGAAATTTTCGAGAATTCATACCTAACCTAACCTTAAAGGGTTTCTGACTCTTAACTTAATCAGTAGAATCTTATTGGACTAATATATGTGGAACTTTTGTAGAGAGAAGTTTGCTAACATATGTAAGCTAACATCTATATATACTGTAACTAACCTACTATATTTTACATGTATATATATCTACTATATGCAAACATATCTAGTTCAAGTAGATATGGAATAATTTGTAATTGATGGCAGAAGTAAGCATATACTATATCTAATTAGTTAATATAACTAGCTGATTGATTTTAAATGACATTTCTTAGTGACATCTACGATTTCAAGTAAAAAATTTTAATTTCAGTTCTAAAAAAAATTTAATTTTAAGCTGACCATTTTATATATACAATATATTCTGTTACTTATAATAATTACAAATATTTAAAACGCATCATCATCCAATATGGTGTATACGAAATAATATACGAAGGTTCTTCATATTGGAGTATAAACTTTCATAAATTTGAAGCATGCAACAAAGTAATATGTTTCATGTGAGTAAATTTCCAAATATTTGAAGTAGTAGAAAAATACCGAAGTCAGGCAAACAGCAAATGGCACAGGATAACAAGTGTTTCTAAACAGATATTCGGAAATTCCAAACATTTCACAAATTCCACACATTCCATGCATTCCGCACATACCAAGCATTCCAAAACAAGCATTCTGAACATACCAATTCTACCAAATAACCAAAATATGTAGTTAGCAAAATTTCACTCCAATAAATTCAATTGGTCCACCAAAACCACTGAAAATCATTTCCATACCTCTCATTTAACCCTTTTCTAACAACCCTGTGGTAAAAAGGCACCTATGCTATTATTAACAAAATGTTGGCAAAGAAGAAAAAGTCAACTTATAAAACAGTTTTTTTCACAGGACAACAGAATTTCGTGTGGTGTGGCAACTTTTTTCCGATTTTTGTCTTCTGACGTAAAACCTGCCAATAGCGGGGTTCGTGGCTAGAAGAATTTCGCTTTGTGCCGCAAGTGAATTTACGTAAAATGGGAAATGAAAAAAAAAATGGTGAAAGAAAATGATATGAAAAAAGAAGAATAAAATTTGCTTTGTTTTTTTTTTGTTTTGTTTTACTTTTATTCGTGCTCGGAACTAACGTACAGTGTGGAAATGTGTTAGCTAGTGTTTCTGTCTCGATTCTTCTTTGTTGTTTTTGCTATGTAAAAGTGGATGAGAGTACCAATAACCGCACTACACAACGGAAACGAATTTAAATAATTCACTTCCGGTATTGCCTGCTTATTTCGTTGTTTGCCTGGTATTGGAAAATGTGTTAGTTCCGCATACGAATACCATTGGAATTCCTTTGCAAAGATGCGCAAATATAGTTGAAGTATTTCAGAGATATCTTTGGGTGCAGATAAAAGTATTTATAGATTTTTTACAACATTTTTGAATGTACATTTTACGAGCGACATGAATTCCGGTTTTACATTTCTATAAAATTAACTTACTAGCATTGCTTTGCACCTTGTAGAATAGCACGAATATTGGTTTTTTATAGATTTGTTATGTCTTTAACAATTATCTAAGTTTTTTTCTATACTAAGTCAATTTAATTGTAAGGGCACATTTTTTGCAATCAATTTGATTTTTTACAAATAAAATTGATTTGTAAGCTTTATGTTTACGCCACCAGATGTCCCTAGAGATAAGGCTCCCCCTAAGTTTCGCTGTTTTCATAACAGCAGCACAGCAATTGCAACAACCAAATAATACTTTGGGGTTGTATTATTTCGAAAGTTTTGCTATTGGAGCGCATGTGGTTTTGACATTTATTATGGAGCAAAAATGGTAAAACATTTTAAAATAATTACTTTTTTCTAAAAGAGAAAAATTTTTTTCTATGGTATAGTATGTGTTTTTTTATTTTTATTTTTTTTTTCATATCTCAAGAGATTTTTAAATTTGAAAAGTATTAATTTTACGTTTACCATCTCTAAGGCATAAGTAAAATTCCCCAACATGGCGTCTACAAAATGGCGTCTTAAAGAGTCAACTTAAGGCTTTACTTAACCAGGTGAACATAAACGATAACTGATGGTAAAATTATTAGAAAATTATTATTACAACAACGGATGTAAAGTTTTTATGAAAATTTATTTTAATTTCCAAGTACAGATGTCATGAAAAACATACGAGTACGTATAGAAGATACATATGCAAATTTATTGTGGCAGTACTAATTTGAAGTAAGTAGAAAAAATTTCTACAGAGTTTATTTAGCAGGACAACATATTCATATGTTGGTAGATAAAAGTTTCTGGCAATGTTTTTTGGACCAATAAAAGGTAAAAGACCAAAATTTTATTATTTGCTTTAACATGGTAATGATTTTTGGAGCACCTTTGGCTTTATGCTTGTAAGCCATTTTAGGACTGCTTTTAACAGATGTTAATGTGAGGTTTTGACACATCATTAAAATGTCAAGTCATCAATCTTTTTGTGATTTTTAACAGGATCACAGCAAAATTTGAAGTTATTTTGTAATGTGATTGTAACAGTAACGAAGCCTAAATTTTGGAACTTCCTTTTGGGACAAAAAGGACACTATTGTTGGTTAAGTGTTGCTTTATCTTGTTGAACATGTGGGGACATGTACATTTGCGGCTTACATGTCTATACGTAGCTAAAAATTGAACTTTTTCACTTTTTTTAGTGCGCTATAACTAAGTAATAGGAAATCATGTGTTGGCAAATTTATTGCTTTAAAGAAATTAACATCTATACAGTCTTGAAGTAAGAAAAAACTTAATAAAATAGGAATTAGAGTTTGATAGTGAAATAATGTCGCTATACATTTCTATATATACTGAGATAAATATTACAAATTTATATATATGTATATATAACAAAAAGAAATGCTTATGTTAAATAAAAATTTTGCTAGTAATAGTAAATATCTTTAAGTCAAATTGTATATTGTATAAGAAATTTGTGACACTTTACATTACATTACAGCCATTTAGCTTTACAGTCACAATAATAAAAATCAAATAATTTGAGATAATGTTAGAAAATTTCCATTTTCGTCACAGTTCGTCAGGAAAGCAGCAAACTATGGCAAGCAAACCATTCTAATACTAAACATTTTTTTTGCGCATGCTTAGTTCCACCTTATAATTCCCACCCATCAACGACCCATACCCCACACATTTATTTCTCTAATATATTTTGCATATATTATACACACTGCACGTACTGCATATACCCTTAAAATATGTAGAATTATTTAGCTTTCAGTATAAAATATAAAGAATTTGAAATACTTTTTACACTTTACTACCATTGCTTGTTGCCTGTTAAAAAGATATTCGAATAGAAGTTTTAGGAAAATGCTCTCGGTTAAAATTGCCCCTAACAGCATTTAAATATGACTTAGTGCAGGGTTTTTAGAAATTTAGATTTCTTTATTATCTTAAATATTTTTATAGCCCAAAGCTTTTTTCCCCAAAATACTCATACGTACACGTATAAGCAAATAGAATTAACGCAGGCTTTTTTCAAGTTGCTGTCAGAAAGTCTTGGTCATAAATTTTAGATTTTAAATGAGAAAACAGTCAACTCACAGACGTCGTTTTTCACCAGGCGCACAGCATATTTGTAGCAGATGATAACCAACAGAATATTTAAAAGTTAAAATTTTATTAATAAAAATGTGATGAATTTTATAAAGTTGGTTTCATAAGGCCACAACGACTTGGAAACACTCTATAATATTTAATATTTTATGTGCTATAACATTTTTATACGTATGCTATATTCTGGATCTTATGTCATATAACTCTTATATATTACACGACTATACTATATTGTACATATATGACAAGCCTTTTTACCTGGGATACTATGATATATGTTATACCTATGATATACCGTAAGTCTATTATATATTTTATATTTTATTTTATATTTTTTATGTTATATGATATACTGTATATCGTATATCTATGATCGGAAGAACTATGATAAATACCTATATCTTATAAGCTTTTATATATTATGAAATGTTGATGCGACTCTTATATTCTGCATCTTATGTGATATAATAGTTATATATCATATGCTAATAATATGCGATTTATCATATATCTATGTTAGGAAGTACTATAATAAATACCTATGATATAACATATAGCTATTATATATCTTATAAGCTCTTATATATTATAAAATATTCATGCGACTCTTATATTCTGCTTTTTATGTGATATAACAGTTATATATCATATGCCTATGATATGCTATTTATCATACGTCTATGGTAGGAAGTACTATGATAAATACCTATGATATAACATATAGCTATGATATATCTTATAAGTTTTTATATGTTATAAAATGTTCATGCGGCTCTTATATTCTGCTTCTTATGTGATATAATAGTTATATATCATATGCCTATGATATGCAATTTATCATATATCTATGGTAGGAAGTACTATGATAAATACCTATGATATAACATATAGCTATGATATGTCTTATAAGTTTTTATATGTTATGAAATGTTCATGCGATTCCTATATTCTGCATCTTATATTACATAACTGTTATATGTATCATTTATCTATGATCGGGATCAACTATTATATGTACCTACAATATACCATATACCTATGATAATTTATCACAAATTGATTTTGTCATTTTCTTTTTCATACTATTATTGTTTATATATATATATATTAAAAAATTATTTTAATTATAATTAAAAATTATTAATCTATTTCAAACTTCAACTATTTTAAATTTAAAGCTTCATTTTATATAATCATAGGTATATATAATTTAATATTACATGTCAATGTTAACGTAGCGAACATATACACTATTGTAGAAGAGCAATAGAATACTCTTTATGACTTGTATATATGCTAAATTAAACAGATTAGCATACATTAAAATTTCTTCAAATGTAACCGACAGTCAATTTAAAACTAAATGATTCTTAATGTTCACTGCCAAGTGTTTATTTTAATAGACCTTTGAATATAATAGTTTATTTGATTCTATAGGATTTCATTGGTCCAAAGTACCAATGACACATTGTTAACAAATTATTAAATGAATTGCGAGGTGATTATAACGAATCTATTGACAAGATTGCAATTGCTTATTGCAGGAAGAATATCTTACCCCTCTATAGGGTTAAATATAGAAAATTAGTGATGCCAGACTATTGCTGATTACTACTCAGCGAGTATTCATTACTTACTAGAGCATCTAAAATACTTGTGTTAATAATTGTGTTACTTACATCTTATCGAGTGCTGGAAGGCGGTATCGAAACACTAGAATTACCAAATTCTGTTCACTATTAGGCAATTCTAACGCTCAACCTAAACTGTAGCTTATAAGAACTTTTGTATTATCTAAAGTATATAGGAATTTCATGAATATAAACATTTAACAGACTGATTCAATAAAAACCATAGGGTATCAACAATGAAAAGTTTGTTTAAAAAGTAGGGAAAAAAAATAAATGGACATGCGCAGTTCAAGTTTGCAAACAGGGGCTACGAACTGTAGTTAGTAATACCCCAATGACAATTTTTTTTGAATTTTGTTTTTACAAAGTTGATGTATTTTCACATTTTCTGTCCTCATATTATTCTCACATGCAGTATGCATAAAAATTTACTCTCACCCACAACTTTCTATTTGCCTTTGAGCACCTAGTACAGTTGCGGAATTGATAAGAATTTTTATACGAGTCCTGCGGAAAAATTCGCCACGTGCTTACGCTAAAGGATATGCAATAAGTGCTTTATCTGTAGGCGGTTACTTTGTGGTTCTTTCAAATCACGAAACCATATGAATGCATATTGAAAAACTAAAAGGCCACAAAAAACAAAAAAAAAATCCAGTATCCGGGATGAATATACGTTAAAAGATAAAAAATTCTAAAGCGAAATATAACGCGTATAAATGCAAAAAATGCGTGGGCGTTAAAAACTTACTCAGAAAAAGAAATTTTGTAGATTTTGTTAGTAGGCAAACAGAAATTGCAGCAAGTGAATTGCAAAAAAGGATAATCCGCTGTCAGTCATGGAAAAAAATTCACATAAGCTTCACCCTTCAGTGTTCACCATAAAAAGCAAGCATCCACAATTTTTATCTATGCAAATATAGCACTCACACCGAGCCAGTAAAAAAGAAATCGGACATGTTATCCTTTTTGCACTCACAAGCAAGGAAAATAACAAAAAAAAATAAACGGAAAACGAAACTTTTTCCAACAACACACAAGCACACCAATTTCCATGCATTCTGATGGTACCATTCTGTATCATTTTCCACAATTTTCATCGGCGTGAGGTACACGCCGTAGTATCAGCGCTCTACTACGGTCTCTATAGCAGTGGGCCGCAATGCGCAATATTTTCGTTGGCTGTACTTTCTGCCGCCAATTTACGAACTCTAATGTCCTTGCCCTTGTGCCTTTGGTAATTGTTTTTAGTTGTTCTTTTTATCTTTTTACCTTCGTGCTTTTACTATGTCTGCGTATTACAATCATTTGGTTTAGTTGATGCTGTGTCTGGGCAACATAGTTGCTCTATCTGCTGTCTCCCTAATACCTTTTACAGAAATATTGTACCACAAAATTCCATTTACATGAGAATGTTACATGATTGGTTAAATATTGCTAATGTCCTTAGTAATATTTCTTAGCATATGTAACCTGAAATGCGTTACAGCACTCTTAGTTGGAAAAATGTTCAAAAAATGTTCATCAATTAGATTTTATTTGTATCTACAGCAACTTTTTCAAATGTTTTGGTTCTTAACTAGGTTAGGTTTCAAAAAATTAGGTTACATGCCCCTTATAGAGGTCACATGAAAAACGTTTAAGGTCTTTTTTGGTGTCATTTGGAAGGGCATCGTATTCTGAATACGTATAAGTATACAAAAGAGTGACCCAGTTCATGAATTCAAGAAATTTTTGTGTATCTGTAAATTTACAAATATTATGAAAGAAAATAAATGAAATTATATTTTATGTACTCAAGCATAGTAATTTTACATGAATAATAAATGTAAATGACACATTTATTACGAAAAATTCTATCAATTATATTCCTTGAGACAAAATATACAGAAATTAATTATAAAGAAATCATTTGAGTTTGGTTAAATATAATAATATTTTAATAATAGTATTTTGTTCATAATTTATATTATCTTTAAAGTGGTAATAATTTATAAATAACATCATCTACGTGACCATGAGTCTGGATAGAAGGACGAGCCTGCTAATGCTATAATCATACTTTCATATAAGTAATTTTAATAGATGCATTGGATTCTAAATTTAAAATTATTTGTTTACCTTCTGCTCAAAAAGTATTCGGATTTTGTAAATAAAACAACCCAATCTTCCACACACTTTTCGTAGGCCCGTGCAGGTATGACTTTTAGTTCCTTCAGCGAATTCTCTTTTACCGATTTAATCGACTCAAAACTCTTACCACGAAGGGGCAATTTGAATTTAGGGAACAGGAAAATATAAGTAGTTCTATGGCAATTTACAATAAATGGTTAAATGGCACATTTGAATTAAAAAAGAGAAGTAAGTCTGTAAACATCATGTTCTTTTAAAGTATCTACTGGCAAAATTAATGTTGCCTCAGTTCCGCAAATAATATCAATTTTCTTACCGTAGTAATATTTGGTTAATGGTTAATTCGCGTATTAGTGACTAGATACCTTCTAGCCATTCATCCATCGGCATATGCTGTTTCGCCTTGGATATGGGATTTGTGTTGAGTTTTCTCTCCTAGCCCGACTGTATTAGCCACACCCTCAGCAGAGACATGAACTTACTGACAGGTGTGTTACCGAATGCCACCACGTGGAGGTTATAGTCGCACTTTCATTAGCCTAGCAGTTAAGGCTCAAAGGTAATAATACCACTGTGTGATTCCCCCTACATAGGCTAATGACTCCCCCCAGTAGTAATATTTAGTCAGAGTTATTAATAAAACAAACATATTATTGTGCAGATGTGTTACATTAACATTATGAGCGTTTAAAGAAAGGTAGGGAGGAAGAGATATTACCACATCAGGAACTTAATATATCAATAAACTTTTTGAAAAGAACATTAAGTATTATGGACATTTCTTCTATTAATGCATAATTAATATGTAAGACATACATATTTGACCGCGCATAGAAGGAACCCATTTATCACAGTAGTATAATACCGCTGTCCCTCTTATATCCCATTCTGTTGCTCCCATGTTTACGAAAGCATTCAAATATTTTTCCGTCTTTTAAGCTACTCGCCATTTTGACTTACTGCTATTGCCAAGCGGTTAATGAGTCATACCCAAATGACAAGGATTTCAATACTTCTGATCGGTAAATGTTGGTAGTACCTAATGTCTATAGTACTTTATAAACGTAAGTAATTCCATATTGAGTTCTGTGTAATATTGAACAGAATAATGAGTTATAAAAAGTTCTGCATCATATAGAGCACAGTTTGTATTTCTTTTATTAGTCTAACTTTGAAGCTTTACTTTCGTCTCTATCTATAATATCTCATTCGAACACTATTTCGTGGTTTCGTTGAAATAAAACAGCCGTAGTTATAATTTTAATACGTTTTTTTCATTTCAAATTGCGATTTATAAAAAAATTGTGGAGTGAAGAATAAAAAAAAACCATATAATAGCCATATAGCCATAAAATATCTTTAAAATATGCCTTGTTAAAAAAATCCATCCACATAATAAAAATGAAAAGGAAACTGCTGCTTGTTAATAAAAAACTCATGCATATGCGCAAAAAATAAGAAATGAGGCACCCTCACAACTGTCGGGCAGACTGGCTAGTTCTGCCATGCAAATTGTAAAAAAAAACATTCTGAGGTAAGCACAACAAAAAATACTTCCGCGATAACATCAACAGAAGTTGAACTGAATATTGGCACCCCTAAGCCTTGACAATATAATCCGGTGGCGCACATTGAAAACAACACAACAAACAAAAGGATCCTTTCACTTTCTGGTATTTTCTTTCAATGCTCAAAATATTCTTCAGACCACATTTTTTAAACGAAACCTCTTCAACTGCTGTTGCTGGCACTGCACAAGATGCTGCAATTTGAGTGTATCTCAAAAAATGAAATCGAAAAGATAAAAAACTCTGAATCACAAAAAAAGAAGAATATAATCACTTTCATTCATTCTGAAACGCGAAAGCAGCAGTGGAAATCGTAGATTCTTTTTTATTTGAAACGATTTTGTTGCGAGAGGCGCAACTTCATTCATTCACCAAGGAAAGTGGACTAAATTGCTTGGCACTGGGTTTTTTATGCAAAGAAATCAGTTTTTTTTGTACAATTTTTTTAAGGATTAATCCTGGCTCGTGGTCTGAGGTTTGTGGCAGCAGTTTTTTCTTTAATTTTTTATATTTTTTTATCACTCTTAGCACGAGCTACATTTTCCAATAGAAAAAAAATATATAAATGCTTAGGAAACCACAAAAAAATTCAAACTTCTGTTTTGGTTTTTGTACGCAGAATTTTAAAAGGATATTTGATATTCGGGTGCTTGCGAGTATATTTGAATTAATGTATAATATATAATATATAAAATTTTTTTAGTGTAATAATAGTCAAGTAGCAGCTTGAGGTTATTGAAGGTGAAGGTGATTTTTTATTATAGTTTTTTCTTTCAAGTTTTTATATCTTTTAAAAATTTTTTTTTATATATAACTAATAGAAGTTTGCTATGTATGTAGGCGTGCTTAAAAGCCATGACAGCTGTTATAGTTGTTATTTTTTTGTTCTTTAATGCAAAAGTGAAAATAAAATAATAAAATATATGTAAATTTGCAGACACACCTTTAGAGAAAGAAAATTATATTCCTCATCCTTCTGCCTATAAATATTTCAATACAAATGCTTAATTTAGCCATCGATCAGTGCTTAGTCCATTCAGTCCATTTGATACATTGTCAATTTTAATCCTGTTTAGGCCACTAACAATACCTGAAGAACCAAACACACTGCGTCTTTTCCTTACACCTCACAAAAAAAGTGGCAACAAACACATTGCGATACCGCAACTAATAGACCAGGAAGAGGAAATTAAGGTTAAGCCTACTCAATGCAAACCAAAGTAAACTATTCAGTACGCTCAGTTGACAGACTGAGTATAATGCGAACAAAGTAAAGCGGTCAATATTTGAAAGGACTTTAGCTGAAAAATGGCCAAATCTCAATCAATGTCCAAGACATAAAGGACGAATTCACAAAGAAAATGCAAATCGCATTATTAACGCAGTTGTTGACACATTTTGATGAATTTATAGAAAGTGTTTCTAATAGACGTGCCCACAATTTTAATCCTGCTCAAGGTGCTCGCAGTAAAAATCAATTTATTCGATCAATTCATGAAATGCCTGTACAAATGCGTAGTGCAATTGCTAATATAATTCATATGTGAAGTCGGTAATTGTTCATATATACCAAAATTTACAATATAAAAATTAAGCCATTGCATTAGTCACAATGCAATGGCCAGTATATTTGTTGTTTTATTTCTTATTGCAGTTAGAGTATTTATTGCAGGTAGAGAATGTATTGCAAAGGTGCATCTCGTATCACACACCTTTGTAGGACTTGAAATCAATTGCAAGCAAATACAATTGATGTCAGACTTTAAACAAAGATTTTCGGACTTCAACTGAACTTCTATACATTTGATTTTTCTCAAATCTTTATTATTAAAAAAAATATTAAAATTGTATCTTAATTTACACATATGATTGACAACATACACGTATGGTTTCTATAGACCTTTCAGCACGTGGCGAGCACATTTATTGTTATGGCATTAAAAGATAAACTTCAAAAAAGACTCTTAAATATTATTCTAAAACACAATAGAATTTTTTTGTAAAGGCATAGACCATTCAATTGGCATTACCAAAGTATCTTTTTAATTATATACATATCAGTCAATGTACAAATAACTACACGCTCATCAGTCAATAAAAAGGTAATGAATGTTGCCTTTGAGTCTTCATTTATACTTTCCAGTGAAAAAATAGTAAGTATAATACTGGCTTATACGATATATAGTAAAAGGATATTGTTTATTGTTATTACTCGGACTTATTGTTGGAGATACATTCATATACATACATGCTGAAAAGAAATACAAAAGTTCTCCATCTATTAGAATAATATCAACATTGACACAATTAATTATTAAATTAAATTTAATTTTTTTTATGATTTCATTCCAATATAGACACAGCAAGTAAAATTGTTAATAAAAACTTTCATAGTAATAGTAAGAAAACTTCAGAAAAATATGCGAACAAAAAAGTCAAGTACGGCTTTAGATCAGTTGGTTAAGGTGCGCTGATTTTGAGCTTCACATTTGGCAGGACCCGAGTTCGATTCCTGATACTTACAGTCTCAAAAACAATTATTTACGAATAATTAAATACAAGAATTATTTCCAAGACCACTGATGCTGGGTATTTGGCAATACTCGAAACAGCTGTATGATCAGCCAAATATTCAATTAATTAAAATAATATAAAAAATAAATTTTTTGTTGTTGTATTTCACTACTGTTCGAAAAGACCTCTTTATTAAATTTATATTGTAATTTAACGCCAGATATAACTGTAGTAACTATTTTACTTAATAGAACCTAATATATTTTGTTATAAAGATTTCACAAAATAGTATATCGCAACAAAAAAATTATTTTTATTATTTATTAATTAATAGAATTTTTGACTTTTGCCAAATACCCATCATCAGTAGGCTTGGAAATATTTCTTACACGAGTATTCAGTTATTCATAAATAATTATTTGAGACTGGAAGTAGTAATAGTTGAACTCCTACTCTGTCAACTTTGAAGCTCAATATCAGTGTGCATAAGCCAACTGACCCAAAGCCGTACTTGACTTGTACGTTCGAAGTTTACTATGATATAATTAACTTGTGGTGTTATAGTATAAGAACCAAATCATAAACCAGCTGTAGAATAATTGAATTAATTAATTTTATACATCTCTTTTTCAACCAAATTTTAAACTGGATCAACTACCTATTTCACAATTTTCAATATTATAAAATTAATAAAATACTAGTTTAAAACTTTAGATAATGTTAGATCATGTTTTACTTATATAAAATATAAATTATCACCGAATACAGTATTGTACGATTTTTAAATATATTTTTGATATATTATTTAAAATCATTCCGTTGATCTAAGCCGAAATAGCTCAGTTGGGAGAGCGTTAGACTGAAGATCTAAAGGTCCCCGGTTCAATCCCGGGTTTCGGCACATAGTCCTTTGACTTTTTACTTAACTTAGTTTTAATAATTTAATTTAATTTAATTATAATTCTTACATTGTTTAAATTCCACTTTCTATAAATAGTACATACTTCACATTTAGTATTTATAAAGTATTATTGTTCATTGATATAGTATAATGAATATATATATTATTATCTTGTAGCTGTTTTGAGTTTGTGCTCTTAAACACTTATACTCTTTTTTAACTCGAGATATTTTCAAAACCCCTCTTTACACCTTGACTGGATTACTGTTTATCACTTCATCAGACTAAGCAATAATTGACCTCAGATCTGTATACCTTCTCGAGGAGCCTGTAACCATTTTGAGATTTGATAACGCGGTGTTAGTAAGTCTGTCAGTTTTCGTTGTTTTTATGATAATGTTATAAATTACATTAGCAAAAATGGAATTTATGCATATATCGTTAATACAAATTTTTTAAATATAGTTACACTTCTTGAAATATTGCGTTTCTTGTGTATTATTTGTTTCTAATATTTTAATAAATCTGATGTTTCCACAAATAGTTTGGATTTTTTGATTTAGCCTAGTTCAACTCAATTCTCACTTTATTTATATTTTGCCTTCAATAAATACTTCATCCATAATCCATAATCCTCTTTAATTTTAATATGTTACATTAAATATATAATTATCTAAAAATCCGAAATTTTAGACTTTCTTATTATTTCGAATAAATACTATATAAAAGTTATATGAACAAAATATATCTCATTTTTAACTCCGTCAATATATAGTTGAATGCTATATATTCAAAATATTTTTTTGTTTTTATGTTCCAAACAACATTCACTTATCAAAAAAAAAAACAAGAAAAATATAATTCACAAATTACAAAAAAAAATTTCTTTGCCGAAACCCGGGATTGAACCGGGGACCTTTAGATCTTCAGTCTAACGCTCTCCCAACTGAGCTATTTCGGCTCCCATAAATTCAAGAATGGAATCTATAAAACAAAACTCACATAATTTTTAATCTTATCTACATTTATTTTGAAACATTAAATTAGAAGCTATTTGCAAATTATGAGAATAATATATTAAATCCTAATATGCAGTACTTTTAATAGTTGTTAACATGTCTATATATTCAAAAACTATGACATCTTAAAATTTATAAATAACCATTGTCAATTATATTTAATTTTAAAAAGTTTTAAATATTAGAATATGTCCTATTTAATACACTCAAACCAAGCAGTGATATTTGTATATATTTAGAATGTTTGATTTTGGACATAATGACGTTTCATCATCATTAAACGATAAAAACCGAATGGGTAAATGTACCAAATAATTCTAGTAGCTCCAGATCTTAACATAGAAAATAAAAATTCTTTTGATTGCCTAAATTATATCTGAGATATTATTTAATGCACATGAATCAGTAGCAAAAAAATAAACAGTGTGATAATTATATGCATAATATATGATAAATAAAAAATATTTACTTAAGTAACTAATTCAGGCATTGAATATTATATATGTAAGCAAGATCAAAAATTTGATTCAGTATCAAGAAAAATATAATATATTGTTGAAAACTAAATTTAATATGAATCAAGTTTATTTTAAATCTTTCATTACAAAGTACAAAGTTCTTCTTTGTTCCTAGTTTTAGTATTTTTGACAAATAAAATTAAATTAAGCACAATGTATTATCTACGAAATGTATATTTATCTACATTCATACGCACGTATACATACATCCATCACAAATGATATCAAAATAAATCGCCTCAACATTGAAAAAGCGAATAAACCATATACTGGCTGGGAAAATGAGAAAAACAGAAATAGTAAATTAAAACTACTGCTAAAGTCGTTTTCTATAGAAAAATCGCAAAGCATTTCCAACATATCCAAAAATTTTTTTATAAGACTTACAATTAATTTGTAATGTTTAAAATTGTTGTGGAAAGTCCATTTCATGTAGTAATATGAGTTACCTCAGTCACATAGTCAAAAGGCGGAGAAAGAAATAGATCTCCGCTTTAGAATGTTAACTAAGACTAATGAGCACACCAAACAATCTTTTCCTTGTATATTTCCCCTTGACACAATCCTGACTATATTACTTGCTGCGTCCTATAAATTAAGGTGCATAAAATAGAGAAATATATTAAAAATAAATATAAAACTTATTTTAAAACATTGTATAATTATATTATACAGGGTTATCTATTTTGTCGATCTCAAAATAAAATTTAAATAAAATACACTTATGACTGAGAACTCAACCAAGTAAGTACTGTTTGCAATAATGTGTTGTTCCAAACTTGTCATTGTATGTAAAACTTAACACAAAAAACCTTCAAATGTCCTCGGTATACTCTTCTCCTTCTTTCAAGTTAATTAATTTTTTGGCTCATTCCTACTTATAGCTTGGCATTAATATGACGGATGATCGTTTTCAAAGCGTCGAAAGTTTGAGAATTATCTGCACAAACACAATTCTTTCAGTGACCTCCACAAAAAAGACCTTCACACCATTTCTTGGTCGCCAAACGTAAAATTTTCCGGACATCACCCAAACGTGAAATTGTTATGGAAATTATCTGCGCAAAAGAACCAAAGTAGGCCGAGCTTGCAACTTTGTCTACAACATCTAAATCGTCAATTTGTACGCAAAAACAAATTAGTAAGAAAGTATCTATGGCTATTAAAATTTAAATTTGACATACTTTCATCATTTTCAAAAAAAAAAAAAGTGAAACTATCAAAAAAATTCATATCAAATTCCATATGGTGACTTTTTGTAGTTACAATGGATATTTGGATTTTGACAGTTCCAGAGAAGACAAATTAGTTAAATATAACCTCTTACACTGAAGAAAATTTGCTGCGATAAATTATTGTAAATATTTGTAAAAAGTTTTCACAGTTCACAGTAGTACATTCATTGTTAAATGATTTGGATTGTAATATGATAAACTTTAAAGTAAATACATAATGCCTAAGTAGACATTTCTGCTTGAGAAATGTTACTAAAACAGTGCTGCCTAATAAGAACCAATAAGTGGATAACCCTTTATAACAGAACACAGTTTCATAAATGATGGGAAAAATAATTCCAGCCATTTTACTGTAGATATATAAATTGTTATATATAATCTGAATATAGAGGTTTTTCGAGTGAACTACAATAGTAAACTACAACAATAAAAATTAATTTTATATTATTTTGATTAATTGAATCTTTCGCTCAGCATACAGCTATTTCGTTTCGAGTATTGTTAAATAACCATCATCAGTTGTCTTGGAAATAATTCTTGTATTTAATTATACGTAAATAATTTTTTGAGACTGTAAGTACCAGGAATCGCACTCGTGTCCAGTTTGAAGCTTAGAGTCAGCGTTCCTTAATCAACTGACTCAAAGCCGTCCTAGACTTTTATATTCGCACATTTTTCTGAAGTTTTGTTAATTTATTGTGAAAATTTTATAAAATTTAAAAAAAAAAATTTTCCAAAAAATTTTATTGATTGTATTTGTATATAAATTACATATGCTAATTGAAAACTTATTAAAATATATACAAGAAGTCCTACGAAAATGTTTCTGGCTAATTTTATTTATTTGATTTAAAGACTTAACACCAAATAGAATATAAAACAAGAAAACTTATTCAATTATAAGTTTTTAAAAATAAAATTTTTTATTAATATTAATTTAATTATCAATTTTTTTGTAATGTTAATTTTTTTTTTGATACATATCACTAATAACAAAGAGATGAACCAAAGAGCTTTGAAACAAATTTGACAAACTTTGGACAATTTGAGGAATTTGCCTATTTAAAAATAGCACAATAAATTATTAGATTAATAAATTATTAGAGTTATTAAAACAATGTATAGGATCGATACCTCCCTCTGAGTTTTATTGCACCCACTTAAACAATTTATATTTCAAACTTATAAATAATGTCTGTTCCGCAACAGTGACAGAGGACGATACAGTGACAGCAAAAAGCAACAACTATAGTGCAACATACACCTTTTCTTTACAATAACGACAACAATAACAACAGCAGCAGTTACACCAACAAAGACTCCGTAGTTCTTGTTGCTGTAACATCAAACAGACCAAAAAAAAGTCAACTATACTA
Organism: Teleopsis dalmanni; assembly: GCF_002237135.1. NCBI lineage: Eukaryota > Metazoa > Arthropoda > Insecta > Diptera > Diopsidae > Teleopsis > Teleopsis dalmanni. The sequence continues at coordinate 52,161,842 of NC_051846.1, read as the reverse complement.
AGATGCGATAATGCATGCTTTAGTACTTTCTAACAGGCTAAACTTAAACAACAACAACAAGAACAATAAGAAACAAAATGCAAACAGCAATAAAACCTGATCGTTGTAAAACGAGCGCGATGTACACTGAAGCACAACAGTAATGCTGCTGCTGCTGCTGCTGCTGCTGTTACTGCTATTGCTGCTGCTGCTCATTGCTGATAATGCTTCTTTTGCTGGTGCTTTTCGGTCATTGCCCCGCTGTGACGTCACCGGTTCAATGGCAAATTGTGACCCAGATTGTCTGAGCTGCACGACTCCACATTTCCTATATACCCTCACAAAATCAACTAAGTCTCTTCTTCCTCATTCAACAGCAACAACACTCGTACCAATGCGCAATAAAAAGTTTACGATGCTTAAAATAGCTCGGCTCAGAGTGTTCATTTGTATTTTGTATACAAAGAGAAAATCTAGAACTTGTTTAAAGAGAGCTAAAACCAATTACAACAACAACAACCACAATAAACACTTTAATAACATTTATTTACCCATAATAAACATTAAAATGTTAATAATGTGAAGTGTTCATATAACAATTAAGAGTATTAAAATTTTATTTTGCCGGTATTTTTTATGGGCTCTTCAAAGCAAAACGAATCAAAGTAGTTAAAAGAGTGTAGGAGTTTATAGCTAAAAGCAAAACGGAAGCGAACAATTTATTAGAATAGTAGGAAATTAAAAAAAAAAAAATAATTTTCTAAAAAAAATACGAAATTTATAAGAGAGCAATAGATAAATTAATTTTAGGTATATGCTAAATAATAACTGATAAAAAAAGATTAAAACTTTAGAATGTAAATCAAATTAATAAAAATATTGATTTGTTTAATAAAAATGTATTTGTTTTGATATAAATAATTAATTAATTAATTCTCTTTACCTCTAATATCCTTTGAAATTCTAATGATAACAACATTCCTCGGCTTACAGTAACTTCGCACTGTTATGTTTGATAATGACAATGTTAATTGATGCAGTCGCTTGGAATAATTTTATTTGTTTATTGTTAATATCAGTAATAAAACAAAAACAATGTTGCAAACCAGTTTTCAGTTTACAGCACTGTGACCAGTGTGCGTTGCTGTTAAATTGAAATGGAGCGATGCATTATCTGCAGAGCATAAATGGCATACGCAGTGATACGCCTTGGCTAACATAGATTTTAATCGTTCGACATAAACATCTTGATGCACTGCGCTTCCATGCTGATTTTATGTACACTGATTCTAGCTTTTATGCAAAATATATACTATTAAATCTTAAAGATATGTCTCTCCATGATTTAGATACGCCCTTTTGCCTCAGGCTCTCGTACATTGTAAACATAATTTTTTACATATTAGGTTTTTATCTCTTATAAATAAATTAATATTATTGTTTGGCACGCATTAATTATACTATGTACAATATACATATTTAAATATATTTATTTTGCAAGTTCTCAACTTTAGATACAATAATTAAGTCTGGGAGTGGTAAAAATAATAGAAATTGTTCATACGAAATTGCAAATTTTCTCAACGTTTTATTTTTTGTTTAAAATTGAATTTTATTAAACCGATAGAAATTTTCGGGCAATTCAATAATATTTAATTTTTCAAATTCATTTCTAGTTTTCGTTATAACTACTTCGTGTGTTAAGTAATGGTTATCTCCAGCCTTCACCGTGAATTAATGACTGCCTTCACAGGGAAGTAATAGTTGCCTCAAGCGTGAACTATTGGATACCTCCCACATGAACTAATAGTTATTTCCTGCGTGAACTAATAATTGCACCCAGAATGAACTAATAGTTGCCTCCAGCGTGAGGCACCCTATCTTTACCGCCATCCCCCCCTCCCCCCTCCTTTCCATCTACCATCTTATACTTCCACCCACTATTTGGCGTTGCAAAGTATGCAATAGAGCAACAACTGCAATGGCAAGTACCACGTTAGACCTTAGTCTGAATTAAGATCATGATTGGATTATAAATCTTATAAACATTTGCTGCCAACTACCGCCCTTAATGCCTTATCAGACCCACTTACATCCGCAAAGCACAAGCGTAGTCATCGTAATTGTCGGTATTTTCCCTCTTACAATCCTATAGTTTAACCGCAAAGGCCTAAGAAGGAAACTATCTGAAACTGCAGCATACGTGATTTGCAATAAAATCGCCACATCAATACGATAAGAGACGAAACTGTTGCCTAACTCCCCTCTGTTTCTCTTCTCTACTCACACCCCACCTC
>NC_051846.1:52138530-52159466 GCF_002237135.1 Teleopsis dalmanni | reverse complement strand
TTAATTAATTAATTCAATTATTTCTCACATTTTATATACAGTAATATTTTTTTTGCAATTATTTAACTTTAAAAACTTAATTGTGGTTGTAATTGTGGTTACTAAAAAGGATATTATTATTATATTAGGATATTAGAATATTAAATACATGTATGTATATAATAAATATTTCAGTTTCAACATTGAGCTCTTTATGCTTTCATAATAAAGTTTCCTAATTTGTGTGGTATATTTCCATTAAAGATATATTTTTCTAAAATTTTATACTTTTGAGCGGAATCCTCGATATTCACGATTAATTAATTCTTACTTCTGCTTGATAATTGCACATCATAAATTATTTGTTTTAAAATAAGTTGAAATGAGTTTGTCTGCAAAGTTAAACTAGCATTGTAAAATTAAGTCCCTTGAGTTTGTCAAGAATTGCAATTAAATGAAAAATTTGAGGTTGGTCTTAAATAATTTTAAATTATCTATCTTTTATACTATTTTAATTAAAATGTTCACGCTCTACGTATTTCTTGGGAAGTAACTTTTTTTAATTCAGAGGTCATTTCTTTTGACTTTTTAGTCGAATTGAAATGTTTAAATTCAGTTTCTTGTTCTGCACATATTAACTTAAAAAGTATTTAATTCTTTTTAAGTAAGCGATGTTAGTATTATTAGGTGCAATTAACAAAAACACTTTAATTCATATTTTAATACGTTAATAATTTCAATATAAAAACAATTGCTTAAATATTCTATGTTCTAAAATTATAACTAAATAGAGTTATATTTGCGTGAACTACACATTTGTTATGTAAATGATTAAGAAATATTAAGTGCTTGTAAAGAGTATATAATGAAGAAAAGACATTTCTAGTTGAACTAGTTCCGTCTATCTATTTAACCCATACATTTAACCCATCGAATTTTTTAAATAGTCCGCATATTAGAATGTGAAGAAATAACTCGAGCAGGATTTTTAAAGTAGTCGATCAATTTTATGTAAAACAAATATCCAAATAGTTCGAACTACTTTTACTAGTTGATTTGAAATGGAATATATGTGGACTTAGGTGGAATATCAAATAATTTGAATATTACTAATGATTTATTTCTTGAGTGCCGCCAAGCACCCAGAAAATTAAAGGTAGAAGAACAAGAAATAGAATGGGCCGATACTCTCAAATACCTAGGCATAACCTTTGATAACAAGCACTCCTGGAAAGCACATTTCAAGTCCAAACGAGCTCAAGCTGCCCGAATATTACACTCCCTTCACTCGCTCATCAGCAGCAAAAAGCTAAACATAAAGAATAGAGTTAGCATATTTAAGCAAATTATTAAACCAGGACTACTCTATGGCAGTATAGCGTTTTGCCAAGCGCCAAGCTCAACTTTAAAAATTCTTCAAAGAGGGCAAAATATTGCCTTAAGAAAACTGGTTAACGCCCCATGGTATGTAAGAGGAGCCGATATCCACAGAGATCTGAGAGTGGATTCAGTTGAAGAATACATTAAAGATCGGTCTCTGAAACTGTTCAATACAATTGACAGTCACAATAATCCAACACTCAGTATCCTAAAAATACAGCGAAATTTGATAAACACAGGCAGATACAAAGACATCAGATACATCATATTATAAAGCCCCGTATTTAGTTATTCTTAGTGTGACTTAAAAGTGTCCACAGATAAAATAGAGTTAAGGTGCTGATTCACCAACTCAGACATCTGAATATCAATATCTCCATATGGTAGCGCTGTTCAACAATAAGTCCAGATTATTGATTATTATCAATAGATTAATCTAACCTTACCTTACCTAACTGAGCCGTGACTAGCGATAGAGTCGTATGTGATTTAAGTCCTCAAACCGAAGCAATTCAACTTTGAAAAGAGATGCAGAAACTAAGGTTATAAAAAGGTAAGACACTAAAAATGCGGTGAAAAAGTAAAGGTCTGAACGCAGATCAAAAATTAAAAGGACATGGCTTGCAACGCCAATATGAAAGAGACCATTCCCGAAAAAATACGAAAGTGTTTCCGAGACGGGAATAAGTTTTTTCGGAGAATAGTGTTTTAGTCCATTTATTACATTTTAATATCTTAGGGACACCGGCTTGACGGTACATAAAGCACTTGATCTTCTTATCACAAAAAAGGGCTGCTATACACTTCTGATATAAAGTTTCTAGTACTAGTAAGGTAAGGTAACCTTCTTCAGCAGAACAGAGTTGATGTTGCTGGTGGGATATTTTATAGGTCACCATGGACTGCTTTATCACCTTAACAAAATGGGTCTATTAGATGACATAGATTGTCGATTCTGCTTAGAAGCAGACGAGACTCAGCCTTAATCCGAACCAGGAGGAGGCCATTGGGACGAGAACTACTCTCCCTTTCTGACAATTGGAGGTCCTCAACGGCAGATATTCTAACTTTCATTCGGAAAGCGGAAAATCTACTGTTCGGTTAGAGTCAGTTGCAACACAAAATATCAAACATGGTCTTAGTGCTCCGCTCCGTTAGGAGCTGGTACCCCTTTTATTCCTATTCCTATTCTATTACTAAAGGGTTTATTTCGGGAAGTCTTCTGTTTTAATAACCTATTTCTCTGTTAAAATAGAAAATGATATGAGTGTTCTCAGCTTGCTTGGTTACTTAGAACATAAATTTATGTAAGCACCCTGTAAGCAAAAATTGTTGTATATATAACATGCATAAAGAAATGTCCACATAATAATGTAATGAAAATACGTGTTAAATAAAGATTCTTACGAAAAAGTATCTTCTAATTATTTATGAATTACTTAAAAATTTTTTCATATATATATATATATGTATTTAATATTTATATATACCTATATTGATTACATATGCTTATCATTAGTGTAAAATTATTGTTAATTTTATTTTGTATATAATCTGAAGAAAAAACTATGTAATGAATCAAATAATAAATAATTGACCTTGTAACAATTCTCGACTCAATTTTATATTGAAAATTAACAAATTATTTGTGATTATTGAATAACAAACAAAAATTCTCAATGTTAATAACCGAAATATAGGACAAAAGTCAGGGTTGTCAAACTCTTCAGCAAACAAATTAAACGATTTTTGTATTTCATTCATTTTGATTGATTTTGTTTGTTTATTCGATTTTTTTCATTTCTGGAAATTAAAATGACAGAATAATTTGAAATTGAAAGTAGGGAATTTCAGTTTTAATGACAAATGATATTCTTATTAATTTATTATTTCAGTTGATATAAGAGTTGTCATTATATCATAGCAATAATAATAATTAATTTTTAACAATTAATTTTAATCAACTATATATAATTCAATGGATTATTCTATTTTAATTAAATTCTATATCACTAATAATTTAATATAAAATCAAATAAAATAATAACAATAACAAAGGCTTTACGACCTTAATATATTACTAAGTTGGAAAAGTAAATTCCCATTTAGAAACTGTAGATTATAGAACAATATTTTTTATTTGTTTTCACTTTGTTTGACGATTTGTTTTATATTAAAAAATTGTCTTTTATGATAATTAGATTTTAACACCTATCTGGGGTAAGCCCAGATTTTGGTGAACGCAAACAAACAGAATAGATTATAGAAATGCAATAACAACGGAAGTTCCATTTAATACCTAAGATTGATTGAACATTAAAAGAAAAAAGTTCATTTACAAAGTTATAATATGAATTATATGACTAATGTATGGATAGAGTCAGCAAACACCATGATCAAGCAGATGCATACTTTACGGATATAGTTTTCGCCACATTCAGAGGTTTAAAATTTCCTTTAATCTTTGACAAAGCTTAAAGTGCCATTTAATGGGATGTTTTGTAGTTGAGCAAGATCTTCAAAAAAAGGAGGCTGCTAGACTAGTATAGCGACACAGCTCATATGTTGGACAAGAATAAAGCAGATGTGAGACAGTTTCATTGTCCTCTCCACAACTGCGACAGATATAATTGAAAGAGAGATTCAATCTTCTAGCATAGTTTTCTCAGCTATGACCAGTGAGTAAGTCTACCACAAGACTGATATCTCTGTACGGAGCAACTCAATAAGAGTATCGGATTTCTTTTTAGAGAAATGTGACCAATTTGCATGCAGATGCTTTCGCCTTTTAAATTATTGCAATGATCTGGAAGCCTATAGTAAGATGAATATTAGTGTATAAGAGTATAAGAGTATATATAAGTAAGATAGTATAGAAGTATGCGGTCTTTCTGAGAAAACTCCATTGCCTACACCAAAATTTCTTTTAGATTCGTCAGTTAAAATGGCTAAACTCTCTCCTAAAGAGGGACCTCCTAACAGCCATGTATCTCTAGATGAGATAGTCAATGTTGTTTGAATTGAGGACTGAGAAGATTTAGAATGGAATCGTGGCTATATATAGGTATATAAAAAAATATTAATAATAAACAATTAGTTAAAAATACATTAATTTTCGATACTTTTTATACCGTTAAGAATATTTCATACCATTGGTAAATAATTGATTTAAAGAATAAGAAAGTATTATTTGAAAGAATAATAATGCGTAAACAGTGGCATAGCCAGGATTGTGCCAAGGAGTGATAATACTAGAAAATATTTTTTTGACTGTATTTTTGCAGTGTATTACCTGTAGATTGTGTTGTCAATGTGTCAATTGAGGAATTTGTGGAGAATATGGATTAATAATTGGTTATGGTTTATTTTACTTAGGTTTAAATATGAACGATTCACCTAATTAATTACCACTTAATTACCACTACTCTATTCACTCTATTTTGTGTAAAATATTTTATTGACATTATTTGATGTGACCATTGTGACTGTAATGATTGTTCTCCAATTTAGAATTGCCTAAATTCCAGACCTTAACTGTACGATACCAAATGCAGGAAGACAATAATTGAATTAGAGTGATTAGGTGAGAGAAAAATTCATCAGTTTTAGAGAATCATAATAAAATGCTTAAAAGGTGTGCATTTATAAATAATACATAAGATTTTGCAATATTGAATATGTGGATGTAAGGAAAAGAAGGATGATTAAGACCACTGAATAATAGTCATTATACTGAAGCGACTCTTGGTGTGTTCGTATAGTAAAAAAAACTTTGACCCACATCGGGTTGTAACGCTTGGAATAATAATATAGAAAAATAAGCAAATCATGGCATATCATATAATATATGTAAATAAAAATAAAAAATAATTATCTGATAATGCATGCATATTTGAAAATATAAAGTTTCATATGTACCTTGAGCGCTTTAGTAGTTGTTGTTTTTATTGTGGTATTAAATCCTTTTCGTATCTTATTCATACTTCCAAATATTATTATAGTAAAACTTAAATTTAAGGATAACTAAACAAATTTGCTTAAATGCAAATTTGAAAATAATTTATTATTTTTTTATATATATTTTTTTTATTTTGAACACTTTTTAACTCTTTGCTATTGAATTCTCTCTTGACGTTGATAAAATGTTAATCGCCATTTTGTATGAATTTTTGTTAGGTCCTTATGGATGCGATAGTAATACATGAAGTTGAACTTTCTTTTAAGAATTTCTTTCACAGAAGAATATTAAAATTCACTTATCTTCTTATAGTAGAAACTTAAAGAAGATAATATTAAACACTTGTGCTTATGAAGTTGCGAATCGCATATATTTTCCGTAACTTTCAACATAATGGCAACGATTATGGAGGAAAAGGGTATAAAGGCTTTATGTTAATTTTTAAATCAAGCACTGAAAAAGATTTTTTTTTTTGTTTCACGAATTTATAAAGATATGTATATTATCACTATTTTTTGTATCTCAAGCTATTTCTTGCGATAGCTGTTTATTTGTTGCTTTATATTAAAATGATTATTACGTTTTATTTGTGTAATCATGTAATAATTTAAGATATTTTATGTGCATTGCGTAGATGATTTTTACCATAGCACCATATGCGTAACACTCAGTACCAGTCGGGCTAATGCATATCACTTTTTGTCGAGCTCCAATAATTCATCTCGAAAGGGTTGTGCGTCACATTCATTAAATGCCCCTTTAATATTAAAACATATATACACAGACATATATTATGGATAATTTATTTTTTTATAATTTTTTTTTATGCAATTGCAATTTATGCGTCTACTTTTTTTAAATTTTAAATTATTTTTCTTTTATATATAACATTTTTAATTTTCTTTTAATGAAATTATATGAAATATATACACATATACATATATTTATATCTTTTTTCTTCTTAATAATGTTGTTTTTTATATTTTAAATAATATATTTAATATATTTTTTTTTACACAGTTCTTCGTTGATTTATATAAATTTTATGAAATATATACATATTTAATATATTATATATATTATATTTTCTTTTTTGTGTCTAATTTTTTTTTTGAAATTTTAAATTATTTTTCTATTATACATAAAATAACATTTTTAATTTTCTTTTAATGAAAATTATATAAAATATATACATATAATAAAATATGTATTTTTTTTTCTTAAATATGTTTTTTCTCTTTATATATTTTAAATAATATATTTAATATATTTTTTCACACAGTTTTTCGTTGATTTATGTAAATTTTTATATACCTATATACACCCATGTAATGTATAAAGTATAAATAATACATATAATTTCATTTATACACAATTTTTAAAAATTATTATTATTCTGTTTGGATTTATCTTTTACTTTATTGCTTGATCAAACTACATTTTTATTTTTAATTATTTTTATAGATAATTTTTCCACAACCGCAGAATTTTTTACGAAAAATTATTTTAAAATATTATAAATAAAAATAAAATTTATTTGTTTATCATTTATTATTCTGTTAAAAAAAATTTTTGATTTAGTTTAAGAATAATTTAAAAATGTATATAGAAATTTACATATGTAATTACGTATATATATATATATATATATATATATATATTATATATTATATTATATTATATATAATTGGCATAATTCATATGTTTAAATTTATTATATATATAAATATTAATTGTATATATTATAATATAATTATACTTTTATTTTATATATTATTTCATATGTAAGTTGTTAATATTATGATATATGTTATTTAATGTATGTATATATATTTCGCAAATAAATACATATAAATAAGTTGGAATATTTTATTTTGTGAATATTACTTATTATTAAAAATAATAATTTTATTATATATTAAATAATACTATATTATTATAAATTAAATATATAATTTCAATATTCTGCTTTCTAGGAATATCTAAGCACCTGTTAAAACAAATTTAGCTCTTAAGAACTATTAAAATAAATATTCCTAATTTACTGTAATATCTATGATATATTAGGGAGTTTTAGCTATCTTTCGTTCAATTTTACATAGTATTTAAATATACTATTTTCATAGAGATTTAAGGAAGACTCAAAGAATTATTGAGAAGTATTTAAGCAATCCAATCATATTTAATACTATATCTGTCTTATTTTAGTTATAAGAAAATTTTCAAGTATTTAGAATTATTTAAGCAATTTACTCAAATTTAACACTGTATTTTATCTATTATATATATGACAAAATTCTTAAGAATCTTTAGTTCAATTTTGCATAAAAGTTTAATATTGTATTTACGATTAAATATACAAAGATCATGTTAAGAATTATTTAGAAGTATTTAATTATTTCTATTATCTTAAACACTATATACAATGATAACTTAAAGATCTCTTTAGAAATATCTAAGCAATCCAATTAAATTTAGTAGTGTATCTAAACTATTTAATGTATCTAATCTAAACTATATCTACTATTCTGGTTGTAGGAAAATTTTCAAGGACCACTTAAACAATTTTTTTTTAGAAATATCTGCTATATATATAGGTCTTTAAAATTTTTTCAAAGTTATTGAAATTTTGCCGTTTACTCACTTATTTTTTCGATTTCTACGAATAAACTATAAAAAACATAATATTTTTAGACTAAGTAAAGTTTATTAGCACTCTTAAGAAAGATTTAGGCAATGCAATCAGTTTTATTACTCTATCTTCGATATATTAATAGGATATATCCTAAGTTATCTATAGTTATTCTTAGACATTGTGATTTAATCACTCTCTAGCACTCTTAAGAAAGATTTAGGCAATACAATCAGTTATATTACTATATCTCTGATATATTAATAGGATATATTCTAATTTATCTGTATTTATTCTTAGACATTGTGATTTTATCACTCTCTGCGATATATTAATGGAATATATTTTACTCATATGGAATATACATATATTATGTTCATATATATTATATGGGATATATTTACTTATAGTTATTCTAAGAAATTTTAAATTTCATCTTTCATTTTTCGTTATCTTTTACAAATAATTTTTACTATATTTACTACACAGAGAGTATTTAAGGAACGCTGTATCTTCCAAAAAAAATATATTTCAAAGGTTGTTTAAAACACAACCTGTTATGGTTTAGTTCTATGATGGAGGCCCTATGCTCCACGAGGAGAAGAGCACAACAGTAGGTAAGTTTTAAAACTATTGATTCATCTATTATTAGTTAGCTTTAATAAACAATTTTAATATTAATTTGACAACACTTAAGTACCATTTAAAGAATACTGAAGGAACATTTAAACAATAGAAATGTAACACAATATATTTGACATAATTTAATTCTTTAAAATTGTATTTTGATTTGCAGCTTCAATTAACTTTAATTAAATTTTACTTAAATTAAATTTAAAAAAATGTTTAATTAATTTTCGTGGTCTATTGAAGCGGTAATATATACGAAACACTTATAGAACTCTTGAGAAACAATATGATCGTTATGTATTGTTATTATATATTATTATATATTATTATTATTTATATATCAGTAGGAAAATCCTAGATTTGTTTTTAGTGTTATTATTTTTAAAATCAATTTAAGTTATATACTGTAATTATTATTTTAATAATTAATTTAAGTTATATATATATTATATTATGATATATGAGCGAAAACTCCCGATTACTTGTATATGCTTTTATTAGTTTTATTTTTGAAGTCCATATTTTAATGTCAATGCCAGGTGAATTGTATGTCACGGTCCAGAGCTTGAAACTTTTTATATAATAATTATTAAAAATTTTGCATTGTCTTCGAAAATCTCAAAGCAATTAAATATGAGTCAAGCATTTAAAACAAAACAAAATTTTTAATTGTGTTCACGACTTGAGAATTATTGCATTGCAACCGAGTTTATAAATCACAATTTTAGCATAAAATTAATTTTAATTAATAATTTGTAATTTTTTTTATTATTATTTTTATTATTTTTCTTTTTTACAATTCAAACATTTCGAAAGTAATTTAACAACCATAAAAAAACAGCACATATAGAAAATTGTTTGGAACAAAATACAGAGAAAATGCAAACGATCGACAAAACTACGAAAACAGACTAAATGCAAATTGTATGGCATGGAGAACATAATGGGGCTGGTCGGTGGACTTATGTCGCAGCGTTCTATCAACGTGTATATCAGCCAACCCACACTGTCATAAGCACATAAAGAAATCAAAAGCGGGAAGCAAGCACGGAGATCTATATGACATTTTTTTTTTGTACTTCTTTTTCATTATTTTGACTATATATATGCAAACATATATATACTTATATGTATATACATATATATGTATATATTTATGTTTATGTGTAATGTGTTTTTTGTGTGGTCGCACTTTTGCTGTCACATAATTTTACATACCCCAACACATGTGTATAGGAATGAGCTACTAGGAGTATATCTCTCTAGTCATATATACAATAATACACGTATATATAAATATGTTTATAAGCACATATTATGTTTACATAGGCATAATTTTTTTCATATATTTATATATATATATATACATGACTATAAATATGTTATTTGTTTATTATGTGCATAGTATTGTAAAAGAAATAATTTATGAGACTCTGAAAAAAATTCCATGTATGAGACAGACACCACCAGAAGACCATAGCGAAAATATTTCGTCTGCACTTTTATTTTTGTGTTTTGCTTTATAAAAATAATTTAAAAAAATTATGACTTTTTTTTTATTTTGTGGTTTATGTGTGTGACGATTTTTTATGAAAGAAAAATAAACAATGCATGAAAGAAATTGTTTACAATACAAATTTTTACAAATTTACTCGTACGTCCATAAACTGATTCATAAATTGAGAATCTTGCATTCCTACTACTAAGTACTATGAAAACTATTAAGGAGTTCTAAAATATCACACATACATTTTGTCAAACGAGTATGTACACATATTTATTTAATATGTTTAGTTATTATACGTTGGGTGTTCGAAAAGTTTTGCATTCAAACATGAAGTAAATACTATCCAGCGACAATATTTGTTCGATTTTTTAAGAATGCAGTTCTAAAAGTAATACCTGTTTCAGTGATATTTTTATTTTTAATAATTTTTTTTACTGGCCGACTGTAAGTACATATTTATGATAATGAAAAGACACCTGTATTCGCTATGATTATTTTATTTAAAAAATAATACACTGCTACAAGTAAATCCGCCTCTCTAAACTACTATAAGCAACAGTAAGAATGTAGATAGCTGACTTTAAAGGCGGGTATACCAACTTATTCAATGAAGACCGTTCTCTACACGCAGAAATTACAGGCACTAACACAATATCTCAAAAGTGTATCGAATATTGTTGGGTGAATAATCAACAATAAAAACTATAGAGATGTTAGAGTTCACATGCCCATGTGTGGAAGATAGTGCTGAAAGACTCACGCTTGAAAAAATTTTTCGCACATTAATTGAACCCTTCACTGGGCTTGAATCAAAATAAAGCTTTGTTGGAACTACATATCTTTATATGCCAAAAAAAAAGGTTGGGATTCCGAAAATCTCTGGTTTAGTCGAAGTAGGCCTAATGACCTATTTAGGAAATTGAACAAAAAAGGGTTAAATGTTACTTTAAAATAATTGATAAAAAATTATTTGATGAGAGGATAAATTTTATATTTTTCACATATCAAATTTATACTCTTTGATATGTAAAGAAAGAAAGCAAGTATAAAAATATAATCTAACTTAAACTATTTGGATAAATTGGAGTCATCTAAGTTAGCATAGATTATAATGGGGCACTGGATTAAAAAGGAGCGTGAAATCAAGCTGGACCTCTTCTGCCGAAACTATTGTAGAACATGTTCACATTCTAATGAACTTCGTATATTCCGGGATTGAACTCGCGATTGAGTTTGAGAGTTCAAAAAAACCCGTGGAGAACTCTTATGTATGTGCTGCGTTATATACGAAAATCACTAAATCACGCTGTATGCTTTTGGAACTATGGTATGAAGTCAAATTGTACTTCGGCACACTTCTGAAAATTCTAAATAATTTAAACTGGAGTTTATTAATTGTAGCGTTAGATTGTAGGAGAAATATAATGTATGGAAATTTTTAAAAATTATTATAATTAAAATTTACTTTACCATATCATGTTAGATTATCATACGTACTAAGAAGATTGATCCAAGATAGTAAAATTATCATAGTTGTAAGCTTTACGTATTATAAATCGTTATGGTAATTTATATATTTTAAAATGAAATAAAGTGCTACTACTTATTATGTTAAAGCTAGTTGCGTCAGTGCACTTGAGCACTTTTACTCCCTATTAACTGCGAGGTTTCTTCAAAACTCTACTCTACGCCTTGACTGGATTATTGTTTATCACTTTATCAGACTAAGCAATAATTGATCGCAGATCTGCATACCCCTCCGAGGAGCCTGTAACCATTCTGAGATTCGATAACGCGGTGTGGGTAAGTCTACTACTAATTATATGCATTTATATAAATTTTATATATATTATGTATTATATTAAACTAATAGGTTGTTCCAAAAATCGCTAATAATGGATACTAGATAGTTTCCGAAGTAGCTGTATGGTCAGTCAAAAAAAATTAGTTCTTAAAAATTTAAGTTTTTTGAGATTTTTTTTATGTATTATATTAAACTAATAGGTTGTTCCAAAAATCGCTGATAATGGATACTGGGTAGTTTCCGAAGTACCTCTATGATCAGTCAAAAAAAATTACTTGTTAAAAATTTAAGTTTTTGAGATTTTGACCACTTTTCTCTTGACATATAGATTTCTTGTCATAGGACATAAAATTTTAATTCAAAAGTAAAACAAATCGGCGATATACTTGTCAATACAGAATCTAAAAGGTATACGTTACCGTATTTTCTATCAATGAATCTAGTAATCGAGTTGCGTTGTTTAACTTTTTCACTTAATAATTACATTCAAGGTGAATAATTAATAAATGCAAATTTGCAAAATTATTGTATTTATAGAATAAATTTCATTAAAACTGTTTTCCAATTTCTTCAGGTAGAAATATTTTCAATCAAGATACTTTCAATGCCTTGATAGCCGATATAAAGTATCTGCTCACTTTGCGTTTATTAAATTCACACTTACCTCAGGTTGTGTTTGCATATTAATAATATATATAATATACATAAATATATATATCTATATCAATATCGTATGCGTATTGTTCACAGTTGCAAATTGTAACATAATCGAGTTGTGTAAAAATAAAAATCGCATATTTTTCTCAAAAATATTCCGCTGTTTGTGTAAGATATTTCTTTATTGGAATGCAAACTTAACCGATATGCTTTCGTAGTTCCAGTATGCGAAAATGATCGATCTTTCACTTCAGTAAATTATTAATATATATGCATAACAGCAATTTAATTGCAATGTTTAAGTTTCAGATTGAATTTACGGAAATACTGCAAATTGCTTAGAAAATATTTATGAGTATTAAAGCCTGTTTAGTCTGCTTCTACCGCTTCAGATAAAAAATTCATGTATTATATCTTAGTAATTTATTTGCTTAACAATTGCGTAGTAATGCTATTATCAAATTCGTTAGAGTAACTAGAAGACGTCAAATGTTAATAATTATTTTAGTAAATATATTATTTTATATATTTGTAAATTAATCTAATCACTTAACAAAATTCGGATGATAAATACAAATATAGAGACTAATATCTTAATAAATGGGTAATAAATGTTTGACACTTAAATAAATGACGTGTCAAATAAAAATTGTTCAATAGAACAAGATGACTATATATTAGAATCAGCTTTAGCAGAAATCAATACTGAAGACATTGAAGTTAACATTTTCATATTATACCTGTTACATAGTTATATCCAAAATTGCATACATACTGTCTTGCATATAAGACTGGGCACTTCAGTTCTTTATTGATTTACACCAACTAACCAATTTTCTTTGGGACGACAAAGAAAAGAAAGAAACTGCAATATTGAATTTCTAAATATAAAAGGTAATCTTAATAATCTCGATAATAAGACTTTAAAGACTTAACTGGATCTTAATAATTCGTATTATAAAGATCTAGTCCGGCAGACGGCTAAAATGCCATAGCTGTAAGCTTTATATATATAATATAATTGTTATTAATTTCTATGTAATACAACAAATTTAAAATGAATTATTAAAGATCTAGTCAGTGAGTGCTACTTGGTGAGTGCTAGTCAGAAGAAGAGCTAACAATACTTTAACTTTATGAATGAGTAACGTGCTTGATAATCTTGATAATCTCGATAATTAGACTTTAAAGATTTAACTGGATCTTAATAATTCATATTATGAAGATCTAGTCATTGAGTGCTACTCGGTGAGTGCTAGTCAGAAGATGAGCTAACAATACTTTAACTCTATGAATGAGTAACGTGCTTGATAATCTTGATAATCTCGATAATCGATAATTTTAAAGACTTAACTGGATCTTAATAATTCGTATTGTGAAGATCTAGTCAGTGAGTGCTACTCGGTGAGTGCTGGTCAGAATAGAGGTTAACAATACTTTAACTCTATGGATGAATGGTTCTGAACCAAATATAAAAATACCGACTAGCTTTGGTAGCATAATAGTAAACATTACGCGAAAATCTCCAGAAATAGAATTTTTATCACCACTCATGTAAAGTATAGTTATAAATTAGATTGAAGTGGATTAGATTTAACAAGGGGCTGAAAACTATGTCACCACGTCGTTATATCCTCGACGATTATTGTGCCACAAAAATTTTGGTTCCATAGACGTATAGCACTTAAAAATACCATTATGTCGTTAGTCCTACTTAAACTATTGCTAGAATTAGAAAACAATGGTTTAGCATTTCAATTCTTTGCTGATATCATAGTTATAATATGTAGAAGCAAGTTTGGCGAGAAAAAAACAATGTTACAGTCTAAAGCAACTAAAACACATTAGCTTTAATTCTTGGATATTATACTCAAGCAAAATGCTTGGGATTAATACTCGATTAAAAATTACAGTGGAAACTTTATATTGTCTATCAAAGTTTTTATGACTTGCTGGTCTATTGCAGCTAAAAGTTGTAGTTTAACAACAACACGACTGCGGTTGATTTATAAAGCAATTATCAGACCCATGATCACTTGTGTAGCTGTAGTCTGGAAGAATTGCAAAAACCAACCCTCAGTGATCAATATACTTAGCAGCATACAAAGACTGGCGTAGTGTAAGTATTACTTGAGTCATGTGAACATATCCCACGGTATCCATTGAGACCTTTGTAGACGTTATACCTTCTTACAAACACAGCCAATCCCAAGCGGAGAAGGCTATTCTACGGTTGACTAATGACGCCATTGGATAGACAAGAAATTTGATATGCTTTTAAAGCAACTTTCTGAAATTTTAAAGTCAAGGGACAACACACACCTCTTATTTTTAAACTGCACTGAGTAGAAAAATAATTGGAAAGAGGAAAATAAAAATAAAACTTATATAGTATTAAGATATATCAGAGAATATATAGGAATTAATATATTTAAAGCAATTTTTCGAAATTCCATTACATTAAACAATTTTAATCTATCAATGAAACTTATATACATTTGTAAATTCATATTTGTATAAAAAATATTAATTTTTTTTATAATTAAGAAAATATAAGTGCATTTAATATATTTATTAAAAGAGTAAAAACAAAAAAATTTAATAAAAAAATTAATAAATTATAAATATTGAATATTGAATACTACTAATGTAGTAAAAAAAAAAATACAACTTAAAAAAATTAATAAAAAATAAATATTAATTTGTTTTATAATTAATCATGTAAGTTTCATAATTTACTAACATGATTTAAAAAAAACTAAAAATTATATCAATAATTAATAAATCAATATTATAAATATTGATAAACTCTCATTATATTTACTAATACAGTTAAAAATAAAATATAACTTAAAAAAAAAATTACTAAACAATTAATATTAATATGTTTTATAATTAATCATGTAAGTTCCATAATTTACTAATATAATTTAAAAAAAAATAAATGTTAAATAAAAAATTAATAAATTTATAATATAATCTAGTTATATTAATTAATATAGTTAAAAAGAAATGAAAATGATATAAAAAAAAATTAATAAATTAATAACACTTCATAATTATTTAAGAAAGCCTCAATATATTTACTGATATAGTTTAAAAAAAATAAATATTACAGTAAAAAATAAAAGAAAAATTTAAATAAAAAATTTAATGAATAATAAATATTGAGGTATTATTAGAGTATAGTATATATATAATTATTAGAGTTCGATTTCTTTAAATGAAAATGTGAACTCATATAGCAATTATTTATGGGTGAAAATGCATATTACGTATTATCACTTCAATATTTCTTTTTATTCTGTAGTATACTTTCTATTTATTGCATTGACTTTTAAAATTGTTTAATAATCAAAATCTTTTTTTTTTGTTTTATTTTAAAGCATAAATTATTTAATTTAAATAATTTGAACTTACCATGTTCAAGTTGGAAATTCTTAATATTCAACAATGAAAGTCTGATGTACTGCTTTCTTTGATTCACTTTACACTACAAAAAATATAAACGAAATGGTAGAAAATTTATTAGACAAGTTGCTTTTATACTTTCATTCGAAATCTAATATGTATTACCCCTTCTGGAATGAAAATAATTACATTCCCTTAGAGCCACACAAACAAACATGCACTTTTCTCATCATTCCCACTGCATCCGAGGAAGCCAAATTATTGGCTGTATTTGCGTAATTCGCGCTGATTACAAGCCAAGACAACTGCCGAACAATACAAATTTATTATGGAAAATTATAGCGCAACTAAGAAACACAATTACCAATTCATTACTGTCACATTGCCACTTCCATTTCACATTGCCTCGATATTACTTATTATTGCCGATGAGATGCGGTGTGATGTGATGTGATGAGATGTTTATGAGCGCAAAATAATGAAAACGCTGATAATGCTAATAAAGCAGCGTTGGTCCTGTGCAGCATGGAACGCTCTTAACACTTGTCAATCACTTGCCATTACCAACGGAACCATAACAAATAAAATGAATCGCTTTGAACTTATGGTCACTAAATTTTCCACGCTGCTGTGCAACAAGTGCAGAAATTTTCTTGCAATAATGTTAAGTATACGCCGCGTTGTCCTTGCTCGCTTAGATAATTCCTTTCGATTGTCTCGCTTTCCATATTAATTACAAATGGTAATGGCTCATTACATATGGTAATGGCTGTGCACTTAATCCTTTTACATATTCAAACTTGTTATTTGTGTTGTCCTTGTTGTTGATTGGTGGCCTTTGTGTAGATTTGCACGTTTACTCTGTCTTCTTGATATCTTTATTATCCTCAGCTAGGATAATAGTAGCTACTAGGATATTAAAAATGTATTTTTGGTATGGAAATAACTTCATGGGCGGTAAATTGAATTTTCTCATTTCACTTTCAAGAAAATTTGAGAAGAAAATAAAGGAGTTTCAAAATTGAAAGGAAAAAAGTCATATCGAGTACAAGGGAAAGAAGTTTTGGAAAACTGGTTTAAATATGATCCATCAATTAATTTCGTTGAAACGAATGCTGAAGTTAAGGATCTTATCGTTTACTCTGTCTTCTTGATATCTTTATTATAATATGGAATAATATGGTATGGAAATAACTTCATGGGCGGTAATTTAAATTTTTTAAGAAAATGTGAGAAGAAAATAAAAAAAAATTTTAAAAAGGAAAGGAAAGAAGTCGAGTACTAAGGAAAGAAGTTTTGGAAAACTAGTTCAAAAATGATCAATCAATTAATTTCATTGAAACAAATCCTGAATTTAAGGATGCAATCTT
Source organism: Teleopsis dalmanni (assembly GCF_002237135.1). Classification (NCBI taxonomy): domain Eukaryota; kingdom Metazoa; phylum Arthropoda; class Insecta; order Diptera; family Diopsidae; genus Teleopsis; species Teleopsis dalmanni. Next base: position 52,142,138 of record NC_051846.1, on the reverse strand, counting down.
AAATTCATCGAATGCAACTATGCGTAAGATAAAGTTGAGATAACGAAAAAGGGACATATATTTTTTAAATAAATGTCGTTGACAGTTGACTTTAATAAACGGGAAAAATTTTAAAAATAGTGTAATTTTTTAAATTTGAATAAAGAGCAAGAACTGTAACTGTTATTAATTTAAAATGGAGTGAAAAATAATAATTCACATACATAAAATCCACTAAACCTAATAACACTACTGAACACCATCCTTTATAGTTAGAATAATCAACTTTTAAAATTTCCCATATACAATTGGTGTGTGGAGCATGTAATTTTTAACATTCGTTTTGTAAACAAAAAACATATGATTTACTTAATTTGTGGCAGTATGAACACTTTCGAAATTAACTTAATTTCATTTTTACGAAATTAAGAAAATTTGGCTGTCGGAACATATTATTGTGTTTTTTATTTTGTTTTTATATTTTACTTAATCCTTGAAGTAAGTTCTTCATAAAAAAGAGTTGAAAAGCTTATATATTATAAGCAAATCACTAAAAGTAACATCAAAATTTTTATTTATGCTTTTAAAATTTTTATTCCTAATGCCACTTATTAATGCTGCAGCAACAGGAGGTTTTCTATTTTTCCTTTATTAAAATTTGATTTCAACAACTTTAATGTTTATATACTTATTCTATATTTATATAAAAAATATTTTATTATCATAATATCAAAAAACAAATATTATATATACATACATAAATTTATTGTATTAACCTTTACCTTTACCTTTTCCCCCACCTTTGGGTTTTCCACCAACACCACCACCTTTAGGTTTTCCCTTTAATGCTCGAGTTGATCGAGAATGATGTTTTGGCATATGACTTTTTACTGGAGCTGGATGTTTTATCGGATGAACTGGTACTTCTACAACTACAACTTTCGGTGGTGGCTGTGGACGTGGACGTTTTGGACGCGGGCGCGGGCGCGGACGTGGGCTCACTACGACAACTATTTGTGGTGGTGGAGGTGGTGGTGGCGGTGGTGGGGGTGGTCGTGGCGCAGTCACATACACTGGTACTGGCTGTACTTGAACTGGTTGATAACGTACTGGTTGTACATTAACTGGTTGATGCATTACTGGTGCTCCGTATGTCTTGACTGTGCCATTACTAGATTTTAGCTCGAATAGCACAGCTAATATTGCGAACAGTAAATTAAATTTTTTCATTTTGCAAGTAGAAGAAATTGATCTATGTCGATTCCACGACTGAATTTCAATCAACATTTGTACCTTTTATATATAATTTTGAAATTGATAATTTAATGAAAATCGTTGAATGAAAAAAATAAAAAATTAATTACAAATTATTGATTAATAATTATTTAAATAATTTTCTAAAAATATATTTTTATAGTGTCTATGGCAATTATATAGTTTGAATTTAAAAAATAATTGAACATCACTATATTAGTAATCAATATTTCAGAGGCTGAATCGTCACAATTTAATAATTACTAAATTCGATTTTTATATATATATAAATTGATTATAAATATATAAATTGTATTTTTTTCTATATGATATTTTTTCAGTTTCAGATTAAATGGGGGATTTTTAAGCTTATTAAAGTATTGACAAATAAAAAAAAATTTAATTGAAAAGAATAAAGAAATATTATATATTTATAAACAAATAATGAAAGTTTTTTTTATTTCGTATTTTATTTAATTTGTTAAGATTGTAATTGTAAAATAATTACAATTAAAAAGTAATAAAAGTGTTTAAAGTTTATTCAACCAAATTATAGATTATTCTACTGGGGGTTCAAATTATATGATAATCTCTTCTAACTATATTATATATAAAACTGTGTATAACTATATATATAAAACTGCAATGTTTTCCAAACATTGACGATTCAAAATCAAATTCAAAAATGTTAATCTGTTTAACTTTTAATTGCTTAAGATCGAAAGATGGTATGCAGAAAGAACACTTCTTGCAGAATATGTAGGTCACTTCAAAGTCGTGAATATCGTAGACAAAAAGACAGAACGAGCAGAAAATTTGAACAAAACCACACAATTCATCGGAAATCTGCTAAGGGAAAAGGAGAAAGATCTGGACGCAAATTAATCTTAAACGAAAAGCAATCTCATGACATTTCAATTCGGATCTGAAGTGGGAGCTTGGACCCAGATTTTACGAGAAGCATATGACATGGACGTATAAGAAATTCCCCCTGAAGTAATGCTAAAGCGATCCCGAGGGGAGATAATCCACAGTAGAAGATGGGGTGTTTTAGTTTGTATACTACAAAGTAGGAGTGAGATACACCATCCCGGCGACGGTTAGTTTGACGGTGCATAAAGCATTCCACCTCCTCACCAGAAAACAACAAAATTGCTTAAGATTATTAAAATAAAAACAAGAAGTGGATCGTGATCGTCTCTTAAAATTAAGTTATACCGTTCTTGTCCTAGCAAGATAAAGCCCAACCAAATGAATTCTTCAATGTAATTATTATGATTAATTGATAATCATGCATAAGGCAAGTGTTTAACGTGATGATACAAATATTTTATTTTTAAATGTTTAATAAATCTAGGTAGCAATGACAGTGACATCAACATCATTGAACGAAGCATAACATCTTAATGCGCTCAGCTCTACAATTCGACGTAAAGTTCCAATCATTTGAAAAATTATGAAACTATATTACGTATTGTATATATCCGCTCTACGTTCAGATTTTCTACAGCTCGGATTTATGCATTGTATAAATATTAAATCATATATGACCATATATTAAACCATATATATGCATGAGAGTGAGAATTATAGGACACAGACATTAGTTCCGTTAAGTTCCAGACATTGTGCAGACGATGAAATACATGATACACAGGCACTAGTCCCTGAGATTTCACTCTTTTGAATGTGATGGAATTTATATAATTGATTGTAATAGTTCAGTGTTCTTTCCTAATAAAATAAACCTTAACATTTGTTAGTCTCTATAAAAGAAAACTATATGCTGATTGTTTCCAGCTCTTCAATCACACAGATGTGAAAAATGTCCATACGGCCTGATACCAAATCAGCTGTACCTATGTATCAATAATTAAACTCTATATATTACTTAATTTTTTATCGTATAATTTTAATAAACTAATTTATCAATTCTTATACGGTATTTACACTGGTCACAAATGACTCATTATGGTCAAAAATCGAAAATGAGAAGCAAATGGCTCATTCTTGCACACAAAATTTCAAGCACGAATGAGAACCATTGGATCACATTCTGTATGAATGCGTTCCAACGTGGGTTGAATGCGTTACAAATATGTTCTAAATGCAAAGGAATACATTGAACATACCCTAAATAATAGCTTTTCATAGCATTTTGACAGTTTGAGAAAGCTGTTTTTGACATATTTACAAATAAAGGTAAACAAATGTTTGATGGTTGCATTTCCTTGAAAACGATGCACCTATTTTTGGAACTTCTACTTCCCAAAAACTACTTAATCGAAATTAAAACTGTTTTTAGTTTATATTGTAAGGTTTGAAGGTATATTTAACCTTCATGCAACATATTTTTGGCACAGGCCAATAATCAA
>NC_051846.1:52098215-52138430 GCF_002237135.1 Teleopsis dalmanni | reverse complement strand
AGCTCGTGTCACTTTCGGAATCGGCAACAGGGATTCACGCCTACAATCACCAAAAGTCACTAACTGATCACCATTCAACAACGCTGAAGGCTGACGCGTTTCTGGAACAACCTGTTCAAGATCATCACACGTTAAGTACGCCGCCTTCAACCTATCATTCGAAACAGTCACGTGCTTACAATTAATAACGTCACGCGGAACATACACAGATGGATGACACTGTCTTGTTGATTCAACGGATTTAACCTTAGCTAAAGCCCTTCGCAACGCCGACACAAAATCAGTCTCGGACGACTTCTGCTTGAAATCCGAAAGCATCTGCCCTGGAACACAAAGAGGATTTCCAAACAACATCTCTGAAGGACTAGCATTTAGGTCTAATTTCGGTGTCGTTCGCAATCCCAACAACACAAGCGGAAGAGACTGCGTCCAATTACTTGAGGAATGACATCGAATGGCTGCCTTCAATGTTCTATGGAAACGTTCAACCATACCATTTGCTTGAGGATGATAAGCCGTGGTATGAAAGTGTTTCACTCCAAGCAATCTCGTCAGTTCCCGAAATACAGCAGACTCAAACTGCCGACCCAAATCAGTGGTAATAGCCTGCGGAGAACCAAAACTTGCCACCCAACCGTCGATAAAAGCCGCTGCAACTTCTTCTGCCGTAATGCCCGACAGAGGCACAGCAACAGGCCACCGAGAAAAACGATCGACGCAAGTCAAACAATAACGCTTCCCCTGAGACAAAGGCAATGGACCCACAATGTCAACATGAACATGCTGGAACCGACTATCAATATCAGCAAACGAACCAATTGGTGTTTTAGTATGCCGCTGAATCTTGGACTTCTGACACGCAATGCAACTACGCACAAACACAGCTACATCCTTAACCAAACCAAGCCAAACATACCTAGCCTGCACCAATTTCCGCGTTGCTCGAATACCAGGATGAGCCAAACCGTGGAGTTTCGAGAGTACCAGCTGCCGACAGTTTGCGGGAACAAAAGGACGAACACGACTGCCTGACACATCACAGTACAGTTCAATACTCGAATCCGGCAATCTCAACTTCTTCAACCCAACACCATCTTCAGACTGGCTCTTCAGCTGAGCGAGCAACTCTGCATCAGTCTTCTGCCCCTCAGCAATTAACTCAATAACATTTGCCTCCAACTGAACCGTAGCAACCCGAGACAAAGAGTCAGCCACCGTATTATCTGCACCAGCCAGATGACGAATATCAGTGCAATACTGACTAATAAACTCCAGCTGTCTTGCACGACGAGGAGATGCCTTCTCACTTATTTGCCTGAACGCAAACGTTAAAGGTTTGTGATCCGTAAAAATGACGAAATCACGTCCCTCTAATGCATACTTAAAATGCTGGACAGCTTGATAGATAGCAGTCAACTCACGATCATAAGCACTATACTTAGTCTGCGCTGGACTCAAACCTTTTGAATAAAATGCCAATGGCTGAGTCACACCTTTCACTACTTGTTGGAGAACAGCACCCACCGCAACGTCTGAAGCATCAGTCGTGAGCGTCAATTGTGCATCCAGAGCCATGAAGTTAAGCAACGTAGCTTGGGCAAGATCATTCTTGCAAGCCTCAAAAACCTCTACATCTTCTGGAGTCCAAGAAATCACCGACTTATCATTCTTGCGGTTACCTGGTGTAAGATGAAACAACCGCTGCTGATTCTGCACAGCGTTACGCAGAAACGGCCGATAAAAGTTCACCATGCCTAAGAATTGTCTAAGCTGTTTAACCGTTGCTGGCAGAGGAAAATCACGAACAGCTTGAACTTTACTCTCCGGAGGACGTAAACCCTTTGCACTAATAACGTGCCCAAGGAACTCGATCTCGGAACAGCCGAACTTACACTTGGCAAAATTCACGGTCAAACCAGTTTCTCTAAGTCGATCTAAAACCAGTCGCAAATGCATTCTGTGTTCTGCTTCATCTTTTGACGCAATTAAAATATCGTCGATGTACGCAAAAACGAAATTAAGATCACCTAGAGTCTCATTCATAAAACGCTGAAACGTCTGGGCAGCATTACGGAGACCGAAAGTCATAAAGCGAAACTCGAACAGGCCAAACGGAGTTGTAATAGCTGTCTTCGGAATGTCTGCCAGTGCAAGCGGTATCTGATGATACGCTTTCTGCAAATCTATCTTAGAAAACATAGTTTTACCATGAAGAATACTCGTCACATCATGAATGAACGGAATCGGATACCGATCAGGTTTAGTTTGCGCGTTGAGCATGCGATAATCGCCACACGGTCTCCAACTTCCATCGCCTTTGCGAACCATGTGAAGTGGACTTGCCCAACAGCTTTTCGAAGGTTGACAAATCCCTGTCTGGACTAAAAATTGGAATTCCTTCTTGGCTTCTTCAAGTTTGGCTCCAACTAAACGTCGGGGACGAGCAAATGACGGCGCACCAAATGTCTCGATGCAATGTTCAACCTTAGTAACTAAACCCATCCGATTTGCACTCATAATGCCTAAATCACGGTATTCATTAACCAGCTCAGCATAAGCTGAAACTGAACCACACACACGCACAGTATCTTCTTGAGACACAGCAGCCTTACCCTTCATCATCAAAGTCGTCTTCGAATCAACTAACCGCTTCCTTTTCAAATCCACTAACAAGTCATAGTGATTAAGGAAGTCGGCTCCAACAATAGGACAGCTAACATCCGCAATCACGAACGTCCACGGGAAATGTCTACGCAAACCCAAAGACAAAAGCAGTCGACGCTCGCCAAATGTTTGAATAGGCGTACCATTAGCGGCATATAAATTAACTGATGCAACACTGTTAGCCCTTTGCTTCCAACGACAGAACGACTTCGGTAAAACTGATATGTCCGCACCAGTATCAATGAGAAAAACGGTCGACGTGGCGGGATCTTTAATACTAAGTCGAGCTATACGAACACTAACCCCTTCTCGGCTCGACGACGTAGAAGGAGTGCCTAGTTTTTTGACTGATGAGAGCTTGCCACAAAACTACAGGGCTGCCGACAAGCATTAGCTCTATCACCGAACCTTTCGTGATACCAGCACCAATCTGGATGACTTCCTGGTCGGAAACGAGTTCGCCTACGTCTCCTCGATGACGATCGACTTTGCACCGACTCACTACGACGTAAATCCAAACGACTCAGACGCTGTTCGATTTGCTCAAGCCTTCGTAAAATCACAGCATTCTCAGAATAGGCTGGACAATCAGAGGCTGACGCTACAGCTATCTGTTGAAAATCACCCGCCTCACAAATACGATCTGCTAATTTCGCCAGTTCTGCTAGTGCCACGTTCGATGCCTGCAGAATAGCGCGCACTTGTGGTGGCAAACGCTTCAGCCAAAGAGACTTAAGGAACTCATCGCTCACCTTGTCTTTAGCTAACGCTGTCAACTCCGTTAGCAACTGTGTTGGGCGTCTATCACCAAGTTCAACTTCTGACAACAACCGTTGAATCTTCCGCTGCTCGCTCTCACTGTACCGCTCTATGATGCAAGCCTTTAAATTAGCGTATCTTCCAGTTTCAGGAGGATGAAGCACTGCATCACTTACATCGGCGATAACACTTGACTCAATCGCTGCTACTACCGTGTTGAACTGTGTGATGTCACTCGTAATGGCAGCTACTGCGAATTGCGCCTCGATCTGAGCAAACCAAATCTCCGGTCGCTCGTGCCAAAACGGTGGCACCTTCACTGCTACACGGTTTACGACACTTCCACTATCAGAAGCCATTACTACACCTTCGTCTGCAACTGACATCACAACTCGATAATTAGATATTTAGCTCAGAAGTTAATATTTCTAAATTTAAACTTTTTCGAGATCACGTCGGGGTCACCAATTTAGCAATGATCTGTTCACCTTGCTAATTAATAAAACTCTAAAAATTTTCAATGTTAATAAACTTTTATTCAACTTTTTACAGAGAGAAAAATCGGAACGTTCTCCTCAATCAAAACAAAAAACTTAAAAATATTTGAAATTGAATTTTACTTTTTAAATTCAATAAATGCACAGCCAACTGGGTCGCCACACTATCTAACATCAGTTAAAAAAATTATTTTATATAGTTAAAATTTTATCAAACTTTTTTAATTGTTTGGAGACTGTTGACCGATAAGGAATATGTACGTTTGCATAAACAATAATTATCGACACTATAAAAGTAATTAACACAACTTAATAAGTAAAAACAAAAATTATTTATCGAATATTTTAATGCAGCCGGGCCGTGGTTATTACTGATTCAATGCTCGCCTGACACTGTTCGAGATAAACTGGGTAAAGTAAGTAATAAGCACAAATGTGCAATGTGAACTAAAAACGGTTTTAAGTTCTATGCAGTATTCAAGATTATCACCCTAAATTCAATAAACGTAAGAGCTCTTCAACTATTCATGTCTTGCTTTCATTTAGTCAGAATGCATCTTTTTAAAATATCATAGTCTGTTTTTGTAGGGTTGATAAAAAAAATGTGTGACTAAAGATGACTTAATGAATGTTTTAATAAAATCAATTTTTTTTGTATATAAAATAAGAAGACCATCTTCACCATATGATTTGCTTAATATTGAGAAGATAACAATATGATAAAAACTGTTTTATTTTTTTTTTATAATTAAGTAATCATTTCTAACAAGCATAATAAAATTGTTACGATTATTAGTACTAAGTAGAGACTATGAAAAAACATTAAAAAACACATCTACATTAGCAATAATCTACCTGTAGCAATGCATTTATTAGAATAATTTGGGAAGTGTTACCTGTAGTCTGTTTTACATATACATAATAAATGTTTCATATGCCCATATAGTATAGTAACGAAAAGTAAAATGTTGATAAAAATGGTGTAAAAGTAACTAAACAATGTTTGAAACTCAATAAATTCACACGTTATAGATGAAAACTTCTGATCATAAGAACAAAATCTATTTTAAAGGCAAAAAAATTTTATATATTAGCAATAGTTGAAGTTAGAAATAAATATCGACATACAATGAGGTCTATTTAAAGAACCAGACATCATCATCTCATCAGTAAATACAATATCATATCTGTATATTCAAATTCTGCGTTATTGATGTCCCAAAAAAAAATTTTTTTTGGTCTAAATTCCCATAAAAGTTGTTTGTGTAATTTCTTGGTACTTGTCGATGAGGATATCCTTTTACATTTTGTATATCATAGCTTTGCTTAAGTAATTGGATTAATAGACACAAATATATAAATAGATATATGAAAAAATTGTTTTACAATCGCGGTTCGAATAATGGACTAGGCCAAATGACTCACTTGAACCACAGCGTACCTATCGCTATGCCAAAGATAGTGAACGTATAATGATAGAGGAACAGAATAATAAAAAATATAAAATTGATTTATTTTTGAAGATAATAATTATTTTTATAGCCAAATGTTATCAAAAATATCTTTCTTATTATTTTTTCTTTTAATCTGAATACCCATTTATCGAAGTATAGTGAATTTATTATATTTATTATTTGAAAAAATCTTTAATTAATTAAAAAGTGATATATTAAAAATGTGATCGTGGTTATCAATTACACTACTAAATTTAATTTATATTAGATCTGTTCCCTTACTTTTTAAGTAAAAATATAGCAAAGTTAAATATATAAATAATGCAATACTATTTTTACCTTTAACTAAAACCGTTTGCCCGTACATAGCTAAATATTTAATAAATAATATATTTTTAAATCATACTAAGCGTTTTTTATAAATAAAAACACTGCATTTTTTATTTCACATATATTTTTATAATATTTTTAATCTTAATAATAATTATGGAATTTATTTATTTATTCTTCGCAAAAGTATGTGTGAAATATTATACATACTATATTAGGATTAGGACTGATGAGCTGTCAGTCCAGTACAATAAATGTACCTATGGTAAGTTTTCTACAGAACGAAATGTATTTCGCTATCACAGTCTGCGGTCACCCACAAAATTATTCTTCAATTTCGCATAACTTATTTGTCGTTCACTAACACTAATTTCACATCTTTTATTTTTTATTGAAAAACTTTAATAATTATATATAAAAAAATATTTTAAAATTATTAATTCTTAAACTTTTTAGGTATGGCATATTTATGTTTGCAAGCGAATTTAAATTAACGGTCAATCTAAATATTGGGAATTGACCGCAGACCTTTTCTGCTTCGAAAATTGTTGCTTTGATGGAAATTGATGGTAAATTTAGGGAAATAGTAAATTATATCTGTATAGCAGCGAATGTTTGTATTTACAGAATTTCGAGTAGGGTAAATTATATAAAAATTAGGTAAATTAGGTGTTGCCATTGTAAAAATTTTATAATATGTTTAATAAATAAATAAATTTGAAAACTTTTAACCAAAAATGATAAATAAATGCAATAAATAAATATTTACTTAATTGTGTTTAATATTTTTTTTTAAAGAATAATTTTTAATCAATCAATTTCAGTTATACGTAGTTTTTAATTTCCTTTATTAATGAATTAAAAAAATTTAAAGTAGTAGCTGAAAACGATAGGTAGGTGAAATGCAAGAAAGATTAAATCTTTCTCAAAAATATCGAAGAAAGTGAAATAAAATATTAATTAATTATATAAAACATTTTAGCTGAAATTATTTTCAATGTTAATAATTTATATTAAATTTTTTTATTTTATACATATTTACATACATAATTGATTAAAATGTAATTATTCAAATCGCCACATCATTTCTACTTATAACTCAATTTGCTTTACATAAATTTGCCACCAGAAGCCAATTTCGCTTTATGTATGATCAAGCATTGGCGAAAATGAAAGGAAAAAAGGAGTAATAAAAATCACTTGTGAAATTATGTTTTAAAAGTGCATTCGTTGACGAATATGAGTAACGGTTAATGATGCAAGAATTTAATTTCAGTTAAATATAATTTTTAATAATAGTTGTGAAATATTTAAATTAATAAACGATTTATTTATAAGTGCTATTTAAATGAAAATTGTGTGTTTTAAAAACAAAGAATTATATTTATATGTAGGTGTGAAAAATATTGTTCACTTTTGGACAGATAAAAACCTGAGCAACGCCATATTGAATTATGTGGCGTTATTATATTTTAAAATTGCGTTCGTTAAGAGAGTAACGGTTAATGTTGGAAAAAATTGATTTCAATTAAATATAAGTTTCGGGACTAACTACTAAATATTTCAGTTAATAAGTGATTTATTTATAAGTGCTATTAAAATAAAATTGTGTGTTTTAAAAATAAAGAGAATTATATTTATGCGTTTGAAAAACATTTTTCACTTTTTCATTTTTGAAAATATGAAAAACTAAGCAACGCCATCTTGAATTTTGTGACGTATTAATGCGTTTGAATTAAAAAAAAATCAGACAACTTCTATAATTATTAAAATTCGGTATAATATAAATTTCTGTAAATAAATCATTTGCATCATTTGTTGTGAAAATAAATAAACTTGAATTTTGTGACGTATTAATGCATTTAAATAAATTAAATAAAGTTAATAATCATAAAACTTTTATAATTATTAAAATTCGGTATAAAATAAATTTCTGTGAATAAGTCTATCATTTGTGTCATAAAAATTGTGTTGTAAAAACAAATAATTCAATAATTTTAAAAGCAGTTGATTATGTGAAAAATTTTTGAAGCTGTGCAACGATTTAATTATTGCATTCTTATAAGTTGGGTGTTGCCATACCAAGGTAAGTCAGCAAAAATTTTTATAACAATTAGTTTTGTCTACATATTAAGAAAAGTTTCTTGGCATTTGTCTTAACTTAATTTTTTTGTTTTCTATTTATATGCTATTAAGTTTTTATTAAAAAACATTTTTATTCGTATAATGGGATATTTACAAAGAGATAAATATTCTTTGTGAATTAGATTTGAATTTGTAACGGTTATCTTTGGATAATACAGCATCTAAAAATTTGGTTAAAAACTTAAATTTAAATCAGACTCTTTTAAAATAAATTGAAATTATTACAATAAATGTGTAAAATATATATATAAATTTATATAATACTCTTTGGCTATTTTTATTATTGTTACTATATATTATACTACTAAAAATTATTATAATACAGAAATTTGACTATTTTTGTTATTGTTACCATATATTGTGCTTTGTGACAATTTCAAGAATTCAATTTAATATTAAACAAAACTTCAAACAATTATTAAGCTATTATAACTCGTTAACATTTTAATTTATGAGTTTGTTATACTAATTTAATCATATGTATTAAAAATTTTAATTAACTTGTTTAAATTATACAAATGAGAGACAACGTAATTTTTAAGACTCTGAGAACTAATTACTTCTTTATTTGTATGCGTATATTTTAGTTTTCAATTTTTTACTTTCCATATTATGATTTATTCTTTATAATTTATATTATTGTTTGTACTATAAAACATTTATTAGCAATTTAAACAAATTTGTCACAAATTTTTAATACATACAACTGCATATATCCTGGAAATGAACTTTATATGATGGCCACCTTAAAAAGCAAATTCTCAAGCAGCCTTTCGATTGCTGAAATTATGTTTGATTAAACGCAAACGTATTGCATTAATGCAAAAACTGGCACACAAAGTGCAATCTGTAAAATTAAATTGACATTATTTGGTGCGTTTAAAAAGTAAGATTTAGGGTGGGCAACGATTATTGATTTTACAAAAATGACACTTCAAAATACCATATGCAATGTTTAGTTTTGTTTATAAACTGTTAGAATATATTTTTAAAGATAAAATAAATAAAACCAACCGATTGTGTTGTTGTTTTCTTAGCCAGTACACTTATTTTATCGTTATTTCTATTCACTATGAGTAAAAAATTTTAAGTTTATTTATAACGAATTCAATTTTATCTTTGTGTAATTATACGTTGCTTAATTAATTGTAATTATTTTAAAAAAACGTATTCTTTTAATTTTATAATTTTTTAATTTCATTTGCAAATCACTTTATTTATGATTTAATTTTATTTGCAAGATTTTGACGTTTGGTTTGCAAATTTTTATTTTACTATTTTGAGCTTAAAGCTTTGAAAGCTTTAAACATTTACAGCGCTGCCAGACGGTTGGTATTGTAAAACGAAAAGTGTTTATATTTGAGTTTACATTAAAAACTGCTTTGAGTGAACTTTTTCAAATTTGTTTAAATTCAATTGAAAATCAAATTTATGAGTTCCGCTGATGGTAAGTAGAAGTGATTTATTTTAAATAAATTATAAAAATGAAATTATATATATTAATATTAATATCGTAATAATAATTATAGATTTTATGTGAGATCTATTTTTAGTGCTGGGTGTACGCTTGTTATTAACATAACAGCAAAATGAAATTATATATATTAATATTAATATCGTAATAATAATTATAGATTTTATGTGAGATCTCTTTTTGGTGCTGGGTGTACGCTTGTTATTAACATAACAGCATTTATTATTAAAGTTACAAATAATTAAATAACTAATTTAAATAAAGTCATATGTTTTATATATTTATAAAAATCGATAATACTGTTAAATAACGTTTATGAATAACATTTTCGATAAAATGCATTACAAACCTACTATAACTTTTTATGAATAAGGCCGTTAGTATTTTATTTAAAAATTTATAATTGACACATATTGCTTCACGTAGCTAATAGCTATTCAAAATTCGAAATGATTGAAAAATTAATTTAATATTGATTTTATTATGTAGATATTACATATCAATAGGTTTTATTTTTAATGCAATTTAAATTTTTCGGGAACAACGTTTTTACAACAGATTTTAATATACTGGGTTATTTTGTTGATTATATTACATCGAGATTTTAACTGGGACTGGAAAATAACAATTGTACCAAAAATTTCGTCGGTAGATTCTAATAGCAAACATGTTGACAGTCCATAAAGGCCATTTCTTTTTAACTGCTTCGCTTTTTTTTTTCTTAAGTGATGTTTTTGTACCAATAATTACTTGATCAGAACGGCTCATGGAAAGTAATTATGTATACAACGAATTTACAATTACAAGTACTCAAATAGATTGATAGTAATATATTCATCAAATATATAAAACCCAATATAAGAATAAAGCAAAAAAAACAACAGACTGTTAACACCTGTTAGCTAACTAAAGCCAACAGCAATTATTTCCACAGAAAATTCTGTAAATTTGCATGATAATAGTGTGCACTAATGGGGCACTATGTCTAAAAGATGTGTTCCTACAGAATGGGTTTAGACGAAGACAACAATAGCAAAAAAGGCACTATGCAAGGAATAAAATGAATTTTGGAACACATAATTCAATGCCATAGCTCCGAGGATATAGCCGTAATTATAAAATTAATAGGATAATGGTAATAGAGCGTTTTATGAAAACTGAGTTTGGTTACTTCCTAAGTGAGCCTAATGTACGACGAAATTTGAGGGTTATGCCTGGATGTACGAATTTTGGTAAGAATAACTACTAGGTCGTGTTCATGAATTAGCGGATGTCTTTTGTACTAACTTTGGAAACTGGGTACTAGTAAAGTTTTTTTTATACTTTAAAGTTGAACTGTACTTTTATAAGTAATAAATAAAACATATATATGTTTATTAATTACATACATACATATACTTTTCTTTCAAGTAAGCAACTCTAAACATACTTTAGAATATTTTGTAGTATTTAGTGTGAAAAGTAAGTAATATAAATCAACTTCATTTTGGAGAGGTTAAACATTTATTATGACAAATGTGTTTCTTTAAAAACGAGTTTTATTACTATTTTGCTCTTCCTACTGATAGATAAAAGAATTCTTAAATAAAAATATTTGAAAGCCAAAAACAGGTTTACGTATATAAATAATAGGTAGAAAGTAAATGACACGAAATAATTCTTCATAATTATTAAAATCTTTTCCATTCTTTTGTTATTTTTAGCAATATAGGCAACTAACATAAATATTACCTATAATTAATAACATTGCTATGCTAACTTTCCATAATTTTGGTGAACTTACCTTAATATCTACTTTTTATGTATTTGTGTTGCAGTGCTTCATGTAGCGGTTATATTGTATATAATGGTAGTGACTTTAATTTGATTTATTCTCTTGTACTTACAATTTGTTCTTTACTTTAGTATCTAAGATTTATTCTTATATATCATGATAAACCGCAATACTATTGACGTTATACTACGTTAATAAGTATTGGATAACCCTAATCTGTCAAAATGACAATAATAGTCTAAACTCCATAAAGTACAGAGACAGCTTAGAAAAGTCCCTGAATGAAATTAAGTTTTTGAAAAACTATGATAATGATAAAGAATAATAATGATGGTTTGAAGAACACTTAAATAAAGATTTAAAATAAAAATATAGGTACTCAGTAAATAAGGTAATAAAATATGTGTAGAGATAAAAAAAATAGGATGTCATTAGTTAGATAAAGATTATTAATTAATAAATAAATAAAAGAAATGCTGTTCTGAACGCCGCAGAAAAATTGGTACTGGTAAACCATTAGTAACTTGAACAGCGGTAATAGCGTAATCATCTAAGCAAATAACTGCATAGATACCATTCCTTTTTGTGAAGGGGTTCAACTCGATTTTAAATTGCCATTTGCTTCAAACCTTACAAAGTCTAAGCAGAGCGTAAATATACTATATGTTGTTAGTAAAAATTAATTATATTTTTTCATATTTATTTCATTAAAAAAGGTCCAACACGTCTTTACCAATCTTTTAAAAATATTAGTAGTAGTCGAATTGATTAAAAAAAAGTAATCTATCGCGCATTTTTGAGAATATCGGTTGTATTCTCCTTTAAAATATAATTTTCTTATAACTATTGTTGACTGTTCTGAATCATTTAGAAGATTTAGAAATTTTTACATGAAAGAAAATAAACTATATATACTATATAAACACTATTAATATATTATAACTATATTAGAAAAAAACTTGATAGATCAAAACTTAAATTATTCGAATTGTTTTGCACTTTCCTTGGGATTCGACTGTAAAGATATTTTAAATTTATTCTAAAATTTATTAAAATAAACCGGGATTCCATACATTCTTTTTAAAAATTTGCTTAAATCAATAAAGTCTTCCTTAAATTTTCTTTACTTTATACTTATACTTTAGATTTATTAATATTCGTAAGAGTAATTTCATTTTTCTCTTATTGAAGAAGACTACTCATATATTTTATTTGTGTGTCCTAAAACCGGGTTTTATATTAAGCTTAATTTGGTGAGTTTGTTTGAAGGATGTGTGATATCCGATATATAAAAGTAATATTTAATTTAGAATATGTATGGGAAATAAACAATACCATAATAAATGCTGCAATAAAATAATTTTTTATTGAAAATAATTATTTATTTGCATTACACATCAAAAAGTTTAGTCTTGTCTTATCTACCGAAGTGAAATTCCCAACTAAAATTTTTTTTATGAGTACTTGCTTTATATCTAAATTCAAAAAAAAGCTTGTACGGGTGGTTTAGAAGTTTCTCACTGCTTACTAATACAATACAATATGCCTATCGTACTATAAGTAATATATAGTAAGTAGTGTTATCAATGTATACAAAAAAGCAGTTTAGTAAATAAAAACCAACTGAAATCATTTTAATAATTTCGAAAAACCAAAAAAAGGCGAAATAACTCTAAAGACTTATTTGTTTTTTTTTATTTTGAAACGTCATGTTTTGGTCGTGAAACGAGAAAATTAATTTTTTTATGTGCGAAATAAATATCGTGATAATATGCAGTAAAATTCTTTATAATACTTAAATACAAATGCTAATATATATATATATATATGAGTTAGAAATACTTTCAATTGAAATAGACGTGTTGTTTCGAAGAGGTTTTTTGAAGACTTTGACACTTGAAGGAATTCATTTGCTTAGCCAAAAATATTTCTCATATTTATATATATATATTTTATGTGAATAAATAAGTGTATGTGTATAGTAGTAATATACACATAAATACACATAAAAATATTTGAATAACACAAAATAGTAAGTTTCAATGGTAAGAAAAAAATAGAAGGGCTAAAGGGTATGAGGGTAAAATGTTTGAGGCGTATAATGCAACATCTTGAAATCATCTCTTATATTTCTAACATTCATTGATCATGTAGCAGAATCTGCAATTAGTGTTAAATCTCGTAGTATAAACTGGAACTCATTAAAATTAACTATATGTCTTGAATGTCTAGATTTTGTCGCATAATAAATAAATAACCTGTGCAAAATTATGTGATGTTAATGCTAATTCAAAATAAAAATATTAGATCCATTGACAGATTTGATGAAGACGAAGAAAATATGTACGCAATAATTTTTTTTAAATTTCTCGTTTAAGCTATGCGCTACAATCTATGAAAGTACATACTAATTAATTCCCTACATCCAAAAAATTATGCTAGGAAGTTCTTTGGATTATACTATATCAAACATTATTTATTTACGAAATAAATACAATTTTGGCGTTCAAGTTTTATGGCACGTAGGTGAGAAGTTGAATCTTTTAAGGTTGCAAATTTTTAGTACTATTTTTGCAGGTGTGAAACTTGGTTTCACAACCAAAAGAATAAAAAACAATCTCCGAGCTTTTGTAAATAGATGTCTGTAAATGTCTGTAGATGTCTGTAAATAATTATTGTTATATTTTCAAATCAATTCAACATGCGTGATATTAGAATTATATAGCTATAAGACCGTTTGAATGGATAATAATACGGTACTTAAAGAACAAAGTGAAATATATTAAACAACTCTTCTTGATAACCGGCACATTTTAGAAGTGACGTTTACATGGCGGTGCTCCATGTTGGCAGATATAAATGCGATATACATATATTCGACGAATGACAGAAGGTACAACTATACTGGTGTATATGTTGATCCTTTTTTCGAGTCAGCGCAACTGGGCACTTTTACTCTTTAATAGCTGATGGTACTACAGGGTCCCACCCATCTTATTGACTAATTTATGTATTGCCTATAAGCTTCATGATTATTCAGTGATTGATCTAAGATTTGCGTACCTCCCCGTGCGGAGAGTGATAACTCTAAGAGTAGATAGTGGTATAGTGAAAGACATAACGACAGCGATTTGATAAAGACTATTCGCACCATCTTACATTAAAATACGTATTTTTTTATTATTAATAATATAAATTTTATTTCATTCAAGTCAATAAGCTGAAGTAGTTATATCGAAAGTACAGGTTACATGGCGGTGCTCCATGTTGGCAGATATAAAGCGATATACATACATATATTCGAAGAATGGCAGAAGGTACAACTATACTGGTGAAGTGGAAGACATAAGACATCGATTTTATAAAGACATTTTGGAGCCTTTTACACTAAACAACACATTATTAAACAACACTATTGCATTTTATTTCATTTGTTCTTCTTAGTCAAGTCAATAAGCTTAAGTTATATCGAGAGTACTAACAATTTAGATGTCTGTTCATAAAAGCAAATATTTTAAAATACTTTATTATATGTATTGTTTGAAATGTCCATAATTAATATTTAATAATTTAATAACTATTTCGATCACATACCCTAGGCATCTTTAGAATTTTTAATCGTTGACTTATTTCCGTATTTAATTTTGTCACAATTTTTCCGGATTCTTTTTTCGTTTCAACTCAATACCATAATATACATATATGTATATATATTCAATATCAAATGATATACATAATATAAATGCTGTCAGCGCTAATTTCAGAACACGTTCAATATTTCAAAATCGAAATCAAAATTTTCTTATATTCTACAAATTCTATTGATATTTGCAATTTTTGTAAATGTCAAATAATTCTATTTAAAATAAAACTATAAATTGCCAAATAGCACCAAAACGGTAATAATACAACAACAATAAACAGAATTATTTCATTAAGAAATTGAAATTCTTTAATAGTTTATTTAGCGTAAAGCAACACAACACACCACTAAATTCAAAAAACAACTAAAAACAAATTCTCAAAGCCAGTGGAGTGTGGCCAAAATCACTTGAGTGACCCCATCAAGAAATACATTTTCAAACGGTGTGAGTACATTGAGTAACGAAGAGAATTTTAAAACATGCACGCATTGATCAAAAGCAATCAAAACGCATATAAAATTGTTATTGTATTCATTCATACACAAAAAACAATAGCTTGCGTTTGCTCCCCAACATAAATATTTACGTCAATTTACTGTCCCCCACACCCACATTCAAAACCATTAAAAAATATTTCTTTCCTATACCTGGTATATTATTGTATTTAAACTGTACAAAATTTATATATGTAAACTATAGCGAAATATGAAGATTTTTACTCGTACACATACACACGGTTCTTCTGAATGCTTACGAATGGGAAGCAAAACAAATCAAGTAATAAAACAAATTTAAGTGAGAACAGTTTTTTTTACTCGAAATAATTTTACATTCCATCACAAAAAACAATGTAAACTATACATTGTTCATGGTGTGATTAGTTTTTTTGAATTCACCATATACTAAATCCGGTCTTGGCTTAAGTTGAAATTTATTTGAGAATAATGTGCTGAGAGAATATCAACCACTTTCAACAATGGGCAGAAATATGTCAATATCCATGGACGCTACGTCATGCACAGCAAACGAACTTATAATTTTGTTGTTTATTATAGGTACATACACAAGTAATTTTGTGATGCGCTACATTTTGGTGGAATGTGCACGGAATTTATTATAAGCGTTTGGTTATATATCATTATATGTCGGATATAATTTAAATATTGTATCTTAGTGGCAATTATTCATAAATTAAGAATTATAATATGTTTAGACAGACTAATTTCCCTAATTTGGTTAAAATTAAATTAAGTTAATTTAGAAAGTGTTCATGCTGCCCCAAATTAAGGGGATCGTATGTTTTTGTTTACAAATCGAATTTTAAAAATTACATGCTCCAAACACCTTTTGTATCTGGGATATTTTAAAAACTGATTATTATAACTACAAAGATTGGCATTCAATACTTTTATTAGCTTTAGAGGATTGCAGGTATGTGAATATAATTTTTCACTATATTTTAAATTAATAACAGTTACAGTTTTTTCTCTATAATTAAATTTAAATTTTTGCACTATTTTCCAAATATTTCCAAATATTTATATTTATTAAAGTCAACTGTCATTGACATTTATATAAAAAATTGTCATTTTTTTCTTATCTCAACTTTATCTTTCGCTTACAATTTATCTTATGCATGGTTGCATTTGAAATAACCTTTAATTTCAATTTTCGTATCAATGAAATTAAGGTCATTTTCCTTAATTTCAATCTAATCTCAAAACTTAATTTTGTATGGAAAAAACAACTTAATTTCGTTGAAATGAAGATGATTCAAGATTTTTGCGAAATTAATGTGTGTCTGAACATAGTATTATTGACAATTATTCATAAATTAAGGCATAATTTAAATCAATTAAAAATGAATTGAAGTAGGATTGTTAATACATAGCTTTAAAAGTAAAAATAGGTTATGATTAAAGGTTATAATATTTTGACTCACATACAAATGTCAAATCTAAAGTTTTTAAGATAAAAAATATGCGAAAGTTTTCCACAAAAATTTTTGGTGATATTTTATTTTTCATCTGCTTTTTTACGATCAGATAATAGCTACTTGTTGTTTATAATGTAAATAGTCGTAGCAATAAACAAAAAAAAAAAAGTCAAAACAAATTATGTGCGGACTATAAACTAATTAAGAAATTCGACTATTTCCTAAGACCACTGATGGTGACATTAAGCTGTTACTTTTTATTTTTTGCGCTTTTAGCGGTTTTGTGTGACATTTTGACTATTATTTATTTTTATGTTTATACTTAAAATAAGTTGAACACTAACTACTTACGTGTGTGGAGTAAATAAGTCTACTTTGTAATTGATTTGCCTTAAATTTAGTAGAGATATTAACTTGGCGTCTACACTGGATAGAATTTGGCAAGTTTTTCATGTTCGAATCGAAATATATATTGTTTTCAAATTTCGTCTGTGAACAAAAAATTTTATTTGTCAGTGAAAAATTGGAGAGTGTTTCCAAAAATTAAATGTTTTATTTTGTTTTATTTCATTTGAAATTTATTTGCATCATCAATATTACAACTTACAAATTCAACATAATTTTTACTGAAAGAAAATATTCGACTAAAGTTTCATATCGTTTCCTTGCCACATTGACAATGATGTTACGATTTCTCAGATGTTCTCCTTTTAAATTTACTGGTGGAACGTACTTGTGTGTACTCATAGTTACTTGAAGTTGCAACGAGTAGCTTTTGAAATATACCAATTAATTCACTCTTTTCTTTTTATGTAACAAAAACACTACATAAGTATATTATTTCTCAAATATATGTTATATATTAATAAATATTTAATTCTGATTAGTATTATGGGATTATAAAATTAAAACTTAATTTAAATGTTTATAAAGTAACATGAAATTAATACATGATTTTATGTTATAGTCTCAAAGTTGGAAAACTTATCCGAGAAAAATATAAAGTTATTAAAATTATGATGTATGTACAAAAAAAAGTATTTATGTATTACCTATACATATTAAAATGGAGAAGGAAAGTTTTTGAAAGATTCCTACCAATTGTTTTAATATATCTAAAAATAAACTACTGTTTCTATCTAAGGGTTATACGCAGATAATCTTGGTTTATGTCTTGTAGCCATTTATCTTTTTAGACGACAAAGCTCAGCACATCGTTCCTAACATACGTTTAAAAAGCAAGTTTCCTATCTGGGTTACAACATCATTATTAACTATATGTATTTTGGTGCAAGTTTTCTTAAAAATTAAAGTTAAATTTATATTTGTTTTTTTTTTTGGTTTTTCTTGTAATAGCGAAATAAATATATTATTTATAAATATATTATAAATAATATATATATAAATATATATATAAATATATATATAAATATATAAATAAATAAAAATCACATATCATATATTATATTATATCACATATCATTATTATATATAAATCACATATAATATAACAGTATTCATAATAAATGGTTGAGATATGAAATACATGTTTGAGACGATTCTGATAGTTATATTATTATATACACAAAATATTTCAAATTATATATTGTATGAGATATTGGTTATTAAGAATACAATTTTTGTTGCTAGTTAAAAATATAAATACTTAGTAGTTACACTTAAGCTTGTCGACTCAGTAAATAATTTCTGCGTAGAAAAGTAGATTTTGTTTTTAAAGTTTAATTATATTTCCTTCATGTAAAGAATTAAAGAGTGCGATTATATGTTATTACTTATAGTAGGCACCATTATTAACATACTAATATTTTATATTTATTTATTTTTTTTTGGCAATGAAATAAACGTTATACGTTGATATAAGAGCTGATACATGTACTTTGTTAGCATTTTTATTTTAATCGATAATCGATTTTATTATTTTTTAGTTAAGTATACAACGTTTTGAAAATTTCTTGTCTGTAGTAAGAAATATCTTCAAAAATACATGAAGTTGTAATTTATCTCTAAATATATATACAAAATGTATAATGTATCACATTATATATGTTTTTGGAAATATATAAAATTGTATGTAGAGTTGAAAATTCTATAAAAAAAATATATTCTATTATATTGCGTATAATTCTATATATAAAAAATTGAAAAGCAATAATACATAAACATATATTTGCTTCAATTACTGGCTAATTGCCAGCAGTAGCGATATCATTTTGTCTTTTATGGTTTTAATTCCAAATATTTAAATATACATGTAATTGCAGTAATCATATTAATAAAATTTATGAAATGGTAAAAAATTTTAAATACCGGGAATTGTATAAATTAGACTTCATAAATTTTATGTTGGCACAAAGTAAAGAGAATATTTTGCCAATAATTAGATATGTGGTTAAAAAAGATTGCCAAACCTTATTGCGTGCCAAAAAAAAAATCTAAGTAATTTGCTTTATTTGAAATCCAGCAGATGTTTCGAAGGGAATATATGTATTTATATGTAGAATAATATAAATACGTTATATTTTCAATGTTAAGCAATAATTTACGTTGATAACGACGTAAGTTGGTAAACTGTCTACGTTGCCGAAAAGTATAGAAAGCTTTTAGGGGCATTAATAAATAATTCACTAATTGCTGTAGTTAAAGTTTGTGCGTTAAAAATCTATTTTTCTTTTATACTTTTGGTCTCATTTATAGTTTACAACTAAAGCAATAATATTTATTCATTTACTTTGTTAAATTATTTTTACTCTAAGAATTTTATTTTTAATTTTATACTAACACTATGTTTAAATTAATAAACTAGCAAATGTAAAATATTCTACTTAGATGGCAAAATATCCCAAAAAATTAAAAAATCGTCGATATTAGTAAAGATAATAAATAAAATAGTAAAATTTTAATCCAAAAGTCTTCAATATATTTTTTAAAAATCTTGTAATCTTGAGGTTATCAGTATATAAAAAAAGCAAAAGTCCAGTACTACATGCACGGGTTCCAAATTGAAAATCTATGCTGTGAGAGTAAAATAAAATCAATTAACTTTATTGATCCAAGACAAATTTTAGATAGTCCTATAAAAAACTAAGTATATAAATTTTACATTATTTAGAACAATAATAGCACAAACTATTTTAGGGTGACTTTTTTCTATTATTTTTAGTAAGTTATAGTTTACTTTGACCTTTACCTAAAAAATATTTAATTCTTATCTTTCTTTTGTATTTTTAGTCGTAAAGTTAATTTATATCTTTGTTTTATGTTTCCCTTTCAATACCATAACACTCAAAGCAAAGAAATTCGAGAAATATGTCAATTAAACTTTGGCTAATAGAAATAGCTGTGTGCGTGTTAAAAATAAATGTAAATAAATATTTACTTGACCACCTTTGGAAAAACTTTAACAAAAGGCTACCTTATATATATAAATATATGTCTACATATATAAACAAATCCATATTAGTGGAAACAGTGTCGGTAAAATGTATGTAGTTTGTCTTTGGTGTAATTTTGTTGTGTCACAATACGATAAACTGACATCTACACACCCTTTGTTATTAGAACTAAGAATTATAGCAACATGAATTTCTTGCAGAGATATTCCTGCTTTTAAATAAAGTGCATTAGCCTACTTATGTCGTACACAACTAAAAGACATTTGTACTATACAATCAAACTAGTTGTTTGACCTTTGACGCAATTTATTTGTTGTCAATACTTCAAGGTGCAGCGGAAGTATACTAATTTTTCTTTTTGCCATACAATCCCATAACAAGAAAACCCCATAACAGGCTAGTAAAATAGACTACTTAAAACTTACCTTCTTATCCTGGTTTAGTTGAATACCATATGCAGGTACATTGCCATTAGCCTCCCTACCAGCTGTTGGAATAGGTGTTGGTGGTGGTGTTAATAGTGTTGTTGGCACAATTGGTTTGTTTGCAATCTTTTCTGGCACGAAACTAAATTCGTAATCATCAGTGCCACCCCAACTGGTCAGACAATTATTTTTGTCAATGTAAGTGTTTATATCTTTTTTCGAAACCATTTTCAAAATTTCCAATGCTTTTGCTGGTAGAAGGCCTTTAATTAGTTTAAAAGCAGCTTCAGAAAAGAAATAGTTAATATTAATAGGATAAAAAATTATAATAACAAAAAATAACACTTACCATTCAACACCCAAGCCATTTCAAAAATTAATATGTAATTTAAAGTATTTGGATAATATTGCTTAAATGTATCAATAATTCGTTTAACAAAATCTAAATCCATGTTTCCTAATCCTGTGCCTGCCATATCAAAAACAGCTGTAATTTTTTCCATATTCGTTTCACGATGAATGCGTTCAATCCAATAAACAACAACTCGATTTACTTCCTCCATGTCCTTTGAACCCTTAACATGCAATTTTGTTTTGAATATAAGTAAGGGCTTGCCATCGATATCTTTATTTCTGGAGAATATAACACCATCATTTAGATACTCAGCGCGTAAATTTTTTTCACTGAGATCATTTGCACCATATGATTGACGCCAAATACAGGTGGTCCAAAGTTTATCAAATGCAGTTGGCATATCCAAATCATACATTTCTAAGAAACGTGTACACCAGAGATCAGCATTCTTGACACGATCTAAGTCAACTGGATGAAATGGTACTGAAAGCAAAAAAAAAAACGTTTAAATATTGTGCTTTTTATAGTTAAAATAGTAAAAATTAAATAAAAATAGTTAAATAAATAATGGAAGTTTGTAATAAATTTAATTTATGGTATAACGAGGTTTTTCGAAAAGTAGTGAAAATATATTTTTATATTATTTTAATTAATTGAATTTTTGGCTGACTATACAGCTGTTTCGAGTATTTCCAAATACACAACGTCAGTGGTGTTGGAAATAATTCTTGTATTTAATTATTCGTAAATAAATTTTTGAGACTGCAAATACCAGTGATTGAATTCGTGTCCTGCCAAATTTGAAGCTCAGAGTCAGCACTCTTTAATCAACTGACCTAAAGCCGCACTTGATGTTCAAAGTCGCACATTTTTTTGGAGATTTGTTAATTTGCTTTGAAAGTTTTATTAACAAATTCACTTCCTGTATTTTATAACAGAGCAAAATCATAAACCAGCTGTAGAATAATTTAATTAAATAAATATATTTTTATTTTTATTTGTTAAATTTTAATACTATTCTACTAGTCATTACTAGTCATCATTAATTGCACCTTTTATGATAGAACTTCGATTTAATATTTTATTGAACAAAGTTCATATTTAATGCAAAATTTTCAAAATATTATCAATTTCTTGATAACTATTGAATGTTAGCTAATATCGTTAAAGTGTATTGTTAAACAATGCATTTATTACAAAAAGGGAAGGTTAAACAGTGATTTGGTATACAAAGTGAATGATAAATAAAAATGGAAAACCCTTTAAAAAAATATTTAAATTTTTTTTTAAACTGATACAAAAATCAACTGTCTATATAATCTAATATTTATAATATATATAATAATATAAAATATAATACATAATACATACATAATATAATACATAAACTGATACAATTTTTGAAATGTCTATATAATAAAGTAGCAAAAATCAACAGACATATTTAAACTCAGCATTTTTTGGAGTTACAAACTAATTTGTTTTATGCAGAAATGTCTTGCTCGGCAATATATGCTTAATTGTTTATTAAATATCAAAAATAATTTTAATAAAAATATTTGTTTTTGAAATTAATTAAAAAATTTTAGATAATGTCTAGAAATTTAATTGTTCTTGAAATCTTCAACATAGCTAATGGTTTTTAATTAAAATTCTACTGAGACAGAATATATTATTCATTTTTTTGGTTCATTTATATCTTAAATAAACGATCTTTGAGTTATTAATAATATACTTTTATTTAAATGTTTTAAGTATTTTATATAAGTAAACAAATTATTTTTCATTTCTTTCATTAAAGGAAATTTCTTGTTGTAATAGGTTAACCAATATGTCAATGATATTGTTACACTAGTAAATTTTCTAGTGAAGTTAGTAAAAAAAATTCTGGAACTTTAACTGCAGATTTGTTGTTGTTGTAACCCGTAGATTTTCTACCCAAGGTAGAAAATATGAAAGGAATTACAAATACGTATACATGGGTTGGGTAAAGGTAGAGTGAGAATAAGAAGAGATTGTTTCGGACAAGGAATAAATGAGGAACTGGGTGAATTTTAATTGAAAATAGCCTGCGTCGGGGCGAAGAAATCTAGCAACTTTCCTGGATTACAGCTAAATATCAATAATGTTCAAAATTGTGTGTGCATTACGACCAGAGAACAGAGAACGACCAGAGATTACTTTCTCCATAATATTGCATAGTTCATATAATTATATAGATTAATTATATAGATAATTAATTATTCTTTATACGGTAATGATATTTTTTTAACTTACTTTTAAACATCAAATTTAAATGTTAAATTTCAAATGTTAATAACAATTTAGACCTTTTCATTCTTTACTGCAGATAAGATTATTGGATTAAAAATTGTTGTTATTATGGTCAGTCTGATTAAGACAATAAATATTACAAAATTCAAGTACATTTCTGATTAAATAATATGTTAGGAAAATATAAAAATATTCTTATAATAATTCTTACTGGCTTCTAATAAATCATAATAGAACATAATTATACCTTTGATGTTTAATGGTAATTATAGTGAATAACAATAGCATGTTGGTATTGCAGATAAGCTTTTTGTGATTTTAAAAATTATTTTAAAAATCAAATTATAAATCATTTCGGAATAATATATTATATAATAATATATAATAATATAATAATATATATATAATAAGCTAATATGTCTGAACATATTTTCTCGGGAGGTTATACATTTCTATAATGAAAGAAAAACCGTGGACAATATTTTAAAAATTTGTTACGTATAATATATGAGAGATCAGTTTTTTTGGAACTAAATGTAATAAAACCATTTAGTATAAATCCGCTAATATGCTATTTTGCATAGTTTATATACTTAATTTTAATAATAATCTTTTATTCAAATCGCATATACATAAAAAACTAAAGTCCAGTAGTCGAACAAGAAAATATACAGTTGACTTTTGTTCTTCCCAAATTTAGATTTATTAACAGTTAAAGAAAAAAAATTGTTTTTAATCTGAAACTAAATATTATTGTAGATATCTTAAGGAATGTGCTAAAAGCTAAGTGCAAATAGATTAAATTATATTTATACACATATTAACTTGTATTTTTATAGCGAATAATTGAAAGACATTAACATTTGAGGAGAAGAGAAAAATAATTTTATGTGATGTAAATTTTAAGGGGTCCGCTTAATATAACTTTTGACTCTGTACTAAAAGTTGATTTATGTATTACAATTAGTGTATATAATAGATAAATAGCTAAGCTATATTTTTTTTGTGTGTGAATTTAAATTTTATCACAGTCTTGTATGGGTAATAAAATGTGAACTTTTGCATAGGCTATAGGTCACATGAACTGTCTTTAATTTTCCAAAATAATTTTATTCTGTAATTCATTCAAAAAAAGTGCTCGTAAATGTTATAATAAAAAAAATTTATTGTAATAATAAAGAAAAAAAATAAAACAAATTAAAATTTAGGTTGTTAAGGTTCATAGTTTTTAAATTACATTTACAAGAGATATATAAAAGTATTTAAATACAGAAATTTCGAAACTATAATTTGTATGTGAATTGTAATTATCAAATGCACAAACATCTTATAATAATATATAACTTAACCTGATTTCACGAAAGAATTCAGAGGACTGCTAAACGTTAATCGTAAATGTTTAGCAGTCAATTTTTTCAGTTATAAACTTAAAAGAATTTAAATCACTGTCAAATCATATTACAGCATCATATAAGTTCAATTTGAATATTTCTGTATATGGCAGGGCAGCCGAGATGATAATTTTTATCATATAATCAAATGCATATATCAAGAATAAGTGGGTTTAGGTTACACATAAATATTGTTAAAACTGCAAATATATAAAAAATTCATCTAAAAAGCCAACAAAAGGATATTATTTTGTAAGATCGTCGGACTGCTCTGGCTATTTGAGTAAGATGAGCTTCAGACAAATGATTTCAACGCAATAAAAATCTTACAACATATTAGGAATAAAATTTAGTATTAGAAAATACGCTAATTTTTCTGCTTTAAATTTAAAAATTAAGTTAATTAAAAATTAATAAATTTATTTACATTCTTATTTACGTTTAAAGGCAAGCGTTAAAATAGCAAAAAAAAATATAATCTATATCTTTCACAAACAGTAAAAAACAGTAAAGGGACCCGTGTACATAAAACCAAGAAAAGAATATTTGATTTGTATTATCGTTGCCACGGAAAGATTCTAGGTCTAACAAAGATGTGCTGACGGGTCACATTTTAGTAACGGCAAGCGTATACAAGATATTAATTACTATTAGTCATACATATTAGTTCCTGCTCCTGCATACATAGTTAGGAAGTTAGTACAGTACTTTATTATTAAATGAAAGAAAAAAAGTTAATCACTAATAGTATATATGTTGAAAGATAAATATGTACTAGCATAAAATTAAGAAAACTGACATGCTTACCAACACCTCGTTATCGAATCTTAAAATGGTTACAGGCTACTCGGGGATGTTTGCAGATCTGAGGTCAATTATTGCTTAGTTTGATGAAGTGATAAACAATAATTCAGTTAAGCCGTAGAGAGGAGTTATGAAGAAACCTCGCTGTTAATAGAGAGTAAAAGTGCTAAAATGCACTGAAAAAACTAGCCTCAACATAATAATAATAATAAAATTTATTTAAAATTATAATAAATTTATTTAATTGATATTTATTAATTTATTTATTAAAATTACACCATAATTTTCAATGTGCTTAAATGTTTTAATACAGCACTGTTTTATCATTAACCATTGATTTTCATTATAATAATTATTTAAAAATTATGGAGGACTTCTTTTCAATTCATTTCAAAATTTGTGCTTTGAATATATTTACCTATTTTTATTAAACTTTTAATTAAATCTACTAACATTTAAGATTCTTATAACCCGTTTTCTTTTCAATGTTCCAAACATAATTATTATAGATCATTATTAAATTATCATCTGCTTGACAATTAACTGCATTAAAAAACGGTGCAGCAGCAATTTCAAGGTTGTTATTTTCAATAGCGATAATTTTTTAATATCTTCCGATATTTTTGTTTATTTTTTTAATAAAATACAGTGTAAATAAATGACTCAAGTAGAGAGTACTTTATATAAAATGAATAAAAAATGTAAAAATTGCTTTTATTGTTTATTGTTAAACGTGCACTGCAAAACGTCGAAATGTTATTTTAAACTGAATTCAAGAGGAATTCTAAAAACGCAGCACAACAACTGAAAAATTGCATTTTATGACTATTTATTTATTATATTTAATAGGCAAAGTTCATATTTCTTTAGAAATGCAATTAACACCTTCACTAATTTTTTATTTAATGTTAATTACTCACCTGCTGGCGGATCATTTTCTAATTTCTTTAAGAAAAGATTGCGCAGCTCATCAATTTGTGCTTGGCTTGGAGTTTGAGTTTTGATAGGCATTTCTGAACAAAAGGAAAATTGACGAAACGAATTGTAACAAATTTTTACACACAAAAAATTTAATTAATCTCTTCTACTTCCTATTTGAATAAATTCAAAGTTTGCTTGTTTTTTTTCTTATTTTCTGAAAGCGAAAACAAGTACAAAGCACTTTCACACGTTCAATTTGTTACCGAAACTGAATTTTTGATTAGCAAAGAACGAACGAATGCAGGCAAAATTAAATCAGCGAGAAAAACATCGAAAAAAAACTTCACTTATCTTATCATTCCCTTTCTGCTGATTACCGTAATCCGATCGACAAAAATACAATTTTTTGATGCGCTATTATCGCACATTAGAACTAATCAAAAATCCCACCGGCCCATGTACGTATTTACACCGCGAACATATGTTCAAGACTAACGGGTGCGCGCAAAAAAAAGACAACAGCACATAAACACAATACAACTACGAAATTTTTATTTGGAAAAATTTCGAAAATAGATCAAACGTTACGAATAGGTCGCGGTTGTTTCGAAGGAATGTCTATTGAATTTAAATTAGAATTGAACGAAATTTATTGCGAGTAGCAGTAATTGACAGCAATGCACGACTACGATTGCGTGTTGGCGCTGAGTTGGGTGTTTGACTTGGGGAACAAAATATTGAGTGATCATGCGGGAGCTCACCTACTAATAAATGAGAATTTATTTTAGGGGTACATATACGCAATGAGCCCTAAAGCATTCATTATGTAGAAATTAGTTTAAATGATTCTGAAAGAAAAGTGCTGTACACAACAACTCATTACTTTCCAACACGAAACATACACAGTGACGAACAAAATTATTGGCACAGCAAGCAAATTGAACTTTAGCAATATTTTTATCCTGTTAATGATGCGATTTTTAATAAACAAAAAAATTTTTTTAGATAAAATGCTTAATTTGCTTTTAAATTCATTTCATTTCATTTTATTTTCTTTTATATTTAGTTTCTTAAAATTAAAAAATCAAAAAAAGAACTAAATTTGGCTAAACAAAATTATTGCCACAGCTAACGTAAAAATTAAAAAACAAATTAAAAAAAATATTTTCGATAACAATTAATATTTAATGGCCAAGCTCTTCTATTTAATAATAGCTACTATTTGTTTTGGAATCGAAAAAATCAATTATTATGTGCTTTTTGGTCCAAAATTTTGACACTCTTCAGCAGTGCCACCTTTAGTTCTGCCATTGTTGTTATAATGGGCTTCTTTGGACGTCTATCTAATTTTATATTTGTACAACCAAGGCAAATCTTACACGGAGATTGGAGAAATGATGGATAGAAGCCGCTATACCTTTCGGAGCATTGTGCAGCCTTTCAAGGGGGCGATATTGTTGCAAAGTGCAAAGCATACAGACCGATCTAATGCTATGAGTGTCCGTGAACGCAACATAACAATACGAAAAGTGAAGGTCAACCCAAAAATATCTGCAACCCAAATTACAGCTGAGGTTAAGTGAGAGTTCGGCAAGGAAATTCATCTCATACCGGTCAGGAGGACACTGCAAGAGGCTAGTTACTACTATTGTGTCGCTAGCCGAAAATTAGTTTATTTTGCGAGTCGATAATTTTATTCGTCACTGTAAATGTGGAGTTTATTTATAATGTTAAAATTAAAAATTTTAAAATTTGATTTCATATTATATCAAAAAGGTTTGCTATGTTCAAAAGGCATATTAGGTCTGTTCCACGAGCTACTCATAGTAACATTGAGTAAGACCGTGTATAGACAAGTGCGTTCCACCAACAAACTTTCTAGTAAATGAGAGCATCTGAGAGCGCGTAACATCTCTGTTGAAATTTGAAAATGCTATACAGACTTTACTCATATATTTTATTTCAAGTAAAATTTGTGTGATGTGTCAATCAGCTGTTTTGGTTTGAATTTGAATTTTTGTATTGTTTATTTGTGCGGCACTGGTGTTCTCACCAAATTTAACACAATGCTGTTCCATGAAAATTTGAGTTAAGAGAGAAAATTGGCACTTTATTTGTATTACGCTCTCAGTTTGTACTTTACTTCACGGTTGCCACTTATGGTACTTTAGTACCAAAATTTTAATCCAAAAAAATTTTGGACCTTTTTTTACAGAAATGGTACCTTTTTAAACCAATTTTGGTACAGAAAAAAATTTTCAAGTGGCAACCGTGCTTTACTTGTGTTTTACTGAGAGTAGCTCGTAGAAGAGACCTAATGATAGTGAGATTGTGTACTAATTTGTATCACTGGTCAAAAGAAATTTTTTTCAAAACTAAACAAAATATTGAAATTTTTTTTTTTTTTTATATATGAAACTAATATCGGATTCACACCAGAGTTTTGTTTGTAGTTTTAGCTGTCAAAAATGTTTATTTTGCATTGCAAGTAATTACAAATGACAGCTAAAATTACAAACAAAACTCTCGTGTGAATCCAGTATAAAACTAAAATTATTTCTGTGGTGTAAACAGATTCTTATATCAGATTTCTCATTTTATAAATAAATTTAAATAAATTTTAGTTTTATAAAACTAAATTAAATTTTAGAATGTACGTGAACTAAACAAAACTCACTTCACAAAATAAGATATCCCAAGGGATTTTTTGCCGCTATATAAATTAATAACATATAAATATGTAATTAAAATTTATTTTTTTTTATAAGTTTATTAGTTTAGTTTATTAAATAAAAAATAGGGTTTTTAATTTGCTCCTTATTATCTTTGTATTCTACGGCCTGTATTGTATAACATCAGTAAATGATTTATTAAATTACTCATGAAAATACTAAACGGATAACACTAACTCTGATTGAAAAATATTCATATATTCGAAGTTTTTATTGTTCCTCCAAATGAGTTATTTAGATTAATTTAGGCATTTGATTTCGTAACTTAGGGAGCAATTTGTTGTTTCTAAACTGAAAAAATAATTATTGAAACAAATTTGTTTCAAAACTAAAATATTTGTTTAACTCTTCACATATTTAAGAAAGTATATTATGTTTACATATTATTATTTATTATATATATAATGAAATTCATTTGATATTGCATTTGTGGGTGCGTAGCAGACAGTATATAATTATGGGTTGCATATATTTTTAAAATCAAAACTTGAGTATATAAACCTTTTAGAATTTAAATAGGTTATACAAATTAATATGTAAATATGTAGGATTGTCATAATAAATGCAGTAGAAATTTAATTAAAAAAATTTTGAATTCTATTTTATCTCATAATTTGGGTTTGTTGAAAATTATTACATTTTTTACCTTACAAATTCATAAAATCTCATATTGTGTGTACTTCACCTATTTAAAAATTTATAATTTAAATAGCTAGAGTTTTTTTCAAATACATATCTAAAAATGACTTGAACGCATACGGTCAACTGCAGGTTAGGTAAATGCTACGCTGCGTATCAAATGCATTGTTTTTTAGGCTTAATAAAATATGTCAGTAGCATTTAAATGCTGTTTAGTTTTATGATGCTTAAAAACTTTGAATAATAGCCTTGAAAATACATAATTATTTAAATATTTACCTACGGAAATATGCTTGATATGTTAGCATTTTTAAAGATTGAATTGAGCATGGTTTTTTTTTTGTAGATGTGATTTGGTTTTAATAATTAAATTTTTAATGAATTTTTTTTTACCGATGTTACAGCAAAATGTTATATTTAAACTGTACAAGATATTTTGAATGGTTTTTAGATTTTTAAACACATATTCATATGTGAGTATATCTCTATTTCAGTGCCATATAAATTGCGTATACTGATATATTTATGATAATTATAAATACAATAGTTAATGATTGAGTTCTTATTCTGTAGTAATTTAAATTTAATCTGTTTTTTTCACACATTAATTTATCCAATTTTATGATTTTGTTCTTAAAAAAACGTTATGTGAATCTATAAAATAAAAGTTTTTAAATTGGTTTTTATTTTATTTTTATATAGTCTAATCTATATACATATCTCCAACGTTTCGAAGCTTATTTGATTTCTTTCTCATGGCACAGTATTGTAACAGCTGCTCTTGGGAACATGTAAGGTAGATCTAGAGTAGACCCAAATAACGCGGCAATAGTAATTAAGGAAAAAACAATAACAAAAGATTAACTTCAGAGAGAGCTCTCACATATTAAGAAATATAGACAGCACCATGAATTGTTTCCTATTGGATAGTGACAACATGACAACATGACAACATTTAAGTAAAATTTTATAATTTTTGTAAGTGCAGTACAAATTTTCTTGAATCAGTAATAAATTATAATAATAAATAATAATATAGTGACACCATTAGCTGTTACTGTTACAATCGACATAAAAATAGATATTCATAAAAAAATAAAGGTCATTATTGTTCTAAATTTGTGATCGTTTGTGAAACGATCATATAAATAAGATGGATATTTGTATGTATAAAGTTTATGTAGTTGACAGATGATATATCATATACATATGTTACTTTGTAATTAAGTAAAGGTATTATGTTGTTCCCGATTTTCTCATCTACAATGCTAATCAGTTATCGGGAACGTTACTTCAGACTGCAAATATCACCTAAGTATTTTTTACGTAATGATAATAAAATTTATTTTATCTAGCAACAAGATATCTATAGCTGAGGGTGAATGCTTACTTTTTTTAGTGATTTCATTAAATATTAAATTTTCTGTAAAGCACTACTTTAACATTTTAAACATTTAAATTATATAGAAAATTTTATTTAAAAAACTATCCTTCCAAAAAAATAAGTGTTATATACAATAAGACTTATATGTACATTTGGAAATGGGAAGAAAAATATTAAGCTACATTTTAAATAATTTTTCCATTGCTAGCTGGATTGATATTAAGAATAATGTTTTAAATTTGGCTGGGCTTTAGGTCGTGGTTTTAAATTTTGTTTTTATATAATAATTTTTATTGCATAAAAACACAAATTTTAAATTAAATAAAATATCACATTTATTACTTGATGTAATATATTTGTTAATTAATAAAATATATTACATCAAGTAATAAATGTGATATTTTATTTAATTTAAAATTTGTGTTTTTATACAATAAAAATTATTATATAAAAACAAAATTTAAAAGCACGACCTAAAGCCCAGCCAAATTTAAAACATAAATATTGAGGTCGACACTAATAAAAACATTCTATTAAGAATATCATTTTATAGAAATAATATCAATATTATGTCTTAATGCAGCTCTTTAATATTTTAAATGTATTACTTATCCGGGACGGCGCGAACGCCATTCCCGACTATCAAAAATTACACGCACGAGTTATTCGCATTAGGAATAATCGCAAAGGTCAACTCAACCGTAGTGCAATGGCCAAGCCTCGCTTCGGGGGAACCGCCTTCTTGATCACGGTAACCCCTACGCCAGGTAAGTATGCTTTCTACCGCTCTATGCCAACTATTTGAACATCAGTAAGACTGAACTTAATGAGAATTAAAATCAAAATCATACGAAACAAACATGTATCTACACATTTTTGATCTTTATATCTTGTTTACGCTTAGTTGTTTGCAGCATTCCGTACAGTGGTGGTTGATGCATTTTATTCTTGCTGCTTGCGTTTTTAGCTATTGTTTCTTTTTCTAGAAATCTGAGGAGTACTGCAAATATTTTTTTAACACATTTTCTATGCGTGATATTTTTACACAAATTTGAAGTAAATACGCTTAAATACAAATTGTAAATGGCATTAAATATACATATAATACATTACAAGAAAATTTGCATTTCTAGCATAGTTGTTGCTTAGAACAGGCATTTTCTAAATCTATATCTAACATATGCTTCTAACAGATATTTCTAACAGAAACACAAGTCATCACATATCAACAATTACAGATAAAGAAGTTGGAGTACCACACAAATCCACTCTGTCACCCATAGTACATAACATTTATACGTGAGATATACTGAGAACAATCTAGTGGTGTTCGCTAATTATACCTGTATCATCAAGTACTAGTACTATAAGTACTACTATTATAAGTACTACAAGTACTACTAATTCTGGTAGCATTAAAATTACTAGTACTAGTACTACAAATACAAGTACTACAAGTGGAGATAGACTCTTAAAATGTCAACAAAAGATCTAAAATAAGGTATCGGACTATTGTAGGAGCTAGTAAAAATTTATTAGACTATGTTATATTGAGAATTAAGAACTAAGACAATACATGTGATCTAAGCAAGTCTGATATCTATATAAAGAACTATAGACTACACATAAATAAAACAACTAAGTTAATATGCTGATACTAACTTCAAGCACATTAGAACACATGAGTTATAATTAACTCATCAACTCATTAACTAATCGAAAATTAAAGATATTTAAGATTAATTTAAAAGTATTTAGGTTTTAAAAGTCCTTTATATATTTTTTAATATTAAAACCGTTACTTTAAAAAGTTCAATTTTATTAACATAGTCCAATAAGCTTTAATCGAAAGTTTCTTAAACTTTTATAAAAATCTTGAATCGTACATCTAAGAAAAATGAAAACTGAAATTCAGTGGGAAAGCTCTGCAATAGAAAAGTTTGTGAAACAGTTTTCACTTTTCTTCACCGAGTGTGGTTCTGTTTTGTTTCGAAATGTTGTTGTGTATAATATTTTGGTCTATTTTTATTTTCTGAAAACATTTTACATTTCTTGTAAAATTAAAAGAAGGAATATGAAGTTTGCAGAGCATTTAACGGCGCACATAACGCCAGAGTGGCGAAAACAATATATAAATTATGAGGTTTGTGAAACACAGAATTTATAAAAATTAGAAAGTGAAAATGTTGTATATACTGAATATATAGCACATGTGTATATAGTATATATATATGACATTGTCAAAATAATGTGACGTCACAGAGCTTTTAAAAGAACTGTCAAATATTGAGCTTTTCAATTTTTTTTCTTTTTTTATTGAGATTTTTCGAAAATAAGAAGCGCATGCGCGAAAAGTTGGCCTTAAATTTTGTTTACAAACAAAAAGTCGGGCATTATTAGCCGGTTTGTTTGTAAACAATCCACAAGTGTTTGAGGAAGAGAGTCAAAAGAATTTGTAAACAAAGAAGTGTGACATTTGTTGATTCATGTGGTGTAGTAACGTTATTAATTTGTAAACTGGAAGCTTTGATTATTGTTAGAATTAGAGAGAGTGGTAAAGGATGGGTTTAGGATGGCGCGGTAAAAATACAGGATTATGAATATTGAAATGCTTATATTAACTTTGTTTCTATATTCGTAAAAAGTGGGTTTGATGGCGGATATACATATGCATATACAGCAGGATCTCAAAGTATTATTCTGTCTCAGCAACTGTTGAGATTTGTTTTAATACATTTTATAATAATTTTTATATATCAATTGTCAGTACGAGAATATTAATTACGAAATAAACCATATACTCGGGTAGTACAGAAATATTTAAAAATTAAAACTATAAAGAATTTAATAACTTTAAACATATGGTTGAAAGAAATTAAATGCAATTCATATGAAACACATTTCATATGAAATACAATATTGTATCAAATAAACTAAAAATTTTATTTATATTATAAAAAGCGTAATGTAAAACTTAGTAAAAGTATGCATTAAAAAGAAAAAGTATAATATTAAATCTACTTGAAAATTAACAAAATCAATAAACAATTCAGTTATTTGATTTAAGTCAAATAATTATTACATAGGGAAATAGGTATAGTTTCTGTAGGTGCTAATTACTCCTGCTCTAATTCTTTGTAGATGCGCATAGTCTTAGGACACGAATGTTTTATGACAAATACTATAATAACGTATTTTAATATTGTTGTATATTTTATAAAAATATACCCGTGTTATTCGGAAATGCATTCAATATACATATGTATATTTGAAATAATTTTTCATTGTATGAAAAAAATTTATTTATTTTGTTTCAAGTGCTATATATGTAAGTATACGATAACGTGCAAAACATTTAAATATTTTTAGTAAAATTTATTTAATCTTACTATACGTATTATATTTAAGGAAATGAAAGCAATGCTTTATGCGGCAGTGGAACAGGCACCTTCTGCAGAACTAGTAGATCCAGAGGTTCTTACACGTTATTTTGCAAAATTCGATGAAGAGTTTTTTCATTATTGTGACAAGGAGTTGGCTAAAATTAATACATTTTATTCAGAAAAAATGGCAGAGGCGACAAGAAAGTATGGAAGTTTACGTAGTGAGTTAACAGAAGCATTAGAAATGGGTCACGTGAAAAAGCAACCAGCTTGGAAGTCCAAAACTCCGCTCGGAAAGAAAAATGTACCTGCGCGTAAAATACATGAACTCAAATTGGCATTTAGTGAATTTTATTTGGGTCTTATATTACTACAAAATTATCAAAATTTAAATTTTACTGGATTTCGCAAAATACTTAAAAAACATGATAAATTATTAAGTGTTGATTTTGGAGCCAAATGGCGTAAAGATAATGTAGAGATAGCACATTTTTATGTTAACAAAGATATCGATCGGATTATACAGGAGACTGAAACTGCATTTACACATGATATTGAACATGGCGATAGACAAAAAGCAATGAAGCGTTTACGTGTACCACCTTTAGGTGAACAACAAAGTCCTTGGACAACATTTAAAGTGGGCCTTTTCTCTGGTGCGTTCGTTGTACTCTTTGTAACTGTAGCTTTATCAGCTATATTTCACGGTTTTGGTGAAGATTGGCATGTTGGGTTACGTATGTTTCGTGGTCCGTTTCTGTTAATTGAATGTCTCTTTTTATGGGGTGTCAATGTATATGGTTGGCGCTCTTCCGGTGTTAATCATGTACTTATTTTTGAATTGGATCCACGTAATCATTTGTCTGAACAGAATATAATGGAAGTGGCCTCGGTATTTGGTGTTATATGGGCGGTATGTGTTTTGTGCTATATATATTGTGATCCCATGGGCATACCACAATACTCAGCACCAATATTTTTATATACTACAATGATTCTATTCCTATTGAATCCAACAAAAACTTTTCATCATGAAGCACGTTACTGGGCCGTACGTGTCTTAAGCCGTGTTGTTATGGCGCCGTTTTTCTTCGTAACATTTGCAGATTTCTGGCTAGCAGATCAACTAAATAGTATCGTACCTGCATTTTTGGATATACCATTTGTTTTATGTTTTTTCAGTCAAAATCCAACGTGGCATAAAACTGGTGGAAGTAAGTCGAATAAAATATAACATATTTTTTATCTTATATATTTTTTTTAATATGTTTGTTTGTTAACTGTAGGTGGACGATTTTGTATTGAAGATATATCAATTGCTCGACCTATTGTTGCTATCTTACCAACATACTTTCGTTTTGCGCAATGTATACGCCGTTATCGTGACACTAAGGAAGCCTTTCCACATTTAATGAATGCAGCAAAATATGCAACTTCATTTTTTGTTGTAATTTTTTCATATAAATTTCAAACGACCGGTGGTAAGTAGAAATTCATCAGATACCCACATGCAATATTTTGTATATTTGTGAATACAATTTTATACATTTTCACATAAAAGAAAAATAGGTCACATAGTTGAATAAACGATACCTGTCTAGATTGATGAATGTTGCTTTTTTCTGTGATATATGATTACTATGAAGGTTTGTGTCCCATATCGGCGTAGTATGATTTAGTGTACAAATGTATGAAGCAACATATCTATACGGGTACGTCTGCACATACATCATACATATATGTGTATATTGTGGGTTTACACTGCATGGTCAGCGTCTTATCTAAAGGAACAATAGCTCAGTTTGTCCATTTAATTAAGTTTTGTGTAATTACAATTGCATATAAATTATGTCTCATGATATATGATAATTGCTTAACACAGCGGATACATTCACATGAGTGGATATTAAATTGTTGTGTGGGTTGACAATGTTTTTAATGAGTTTCTATGAGTTCATGTTTACACAAATAATACTACCATATAATAAATTATTAAATTAACTAAATATGATATTGTTTTTGACTTATTTTAATACCTGCATGTAATAAGTTTTATCTTTTCACATAAAAATTTTAGTTTTCATTTAATTCACTCGGTCATTATGTACCGTTTCAATCAAAGTTAATCCCATTAAAATTTTAGATTATTATACCCATTCCAAGGATAATCCTTGGTTCTACTGTTGGATTTTAGCAGCAATCGTCTCGTCGTGCTATGCCTATACGTGGGACATTAAAATGGATTGGGGTTTATTCGATGCGAAAGCAGGTGATAACAAATTTTTGCGAGAGGAAATTGTTTACTCCTCAACGGTAAGTAAAGTTTAAGTAATAAAGTGAATTCCTTTCTAATGTAATTATATCACAGTAATAATGGTATTAAACAGTTTGTGTATTGTGTTTCTATTTTCCTAAATGTACTATTTAAATTTTTTTTAAATTTTAGTGGTTTTATTATTTTGGTATTATTGAGGATTTAATTTTACGTTTCGCCTGGACAGTATCGATGAGCTTAATCGAAGCTGGTTATATCGAAGGTGATGTTATGGTTACAATTCTAAGTCCTTTGGAAGTATTTAGACGTTTTATTTGGAATTATTTTCGTTTGGAAAATGAACACTTAAATAACTGCGGTAAATTTCGTGCAGTGCGTGATATTTCCGTTGCACCAATGGATTGTTCAGACCAAGTGAGTTTAACTCCTCACGCTACTATTAATTTATTTTGTTTTATTCAACTGTATTGTTGTATTGTTGT
Organism: Teleopsis dalmanni; assembly: GCF_002237135.1. Classification (NCBI taxonomy): domain Eukaryota; kingdom Metazoa; phylum Arthropoda; class Insecta; order Diptera; family Diopsidae; genus Teleopsis; species Teleopsis dalmanni. The sequence continues at coordinate 52,101,275 of NC_051846.1, read as the reverse complement.
ATTATTTTCGCTATAACAAATGTACACATTTATTATTTTAAGACTACAATATTACGCATGATGGATGAGGAGGACGGCGTTGTTAATCGCCGTGGTAAAACAAAAACGGCATCTAAAAAGAAGGTCGCCGAACAGAGGCTGTTATTCCAAAGCGAATCTGTTGAAGATTTATGCTCATAAATGCGGTTAATTACTGCAGCAAGGATATGTGTAGGCGGTTGGAAATGTTAATGAAATTGTTTAATGGCTTAAAATATTGCTCATTTGAATTGAATATTGTTGCCTCTGCATGCGGTCATTGCGAATCGCTGTAATGTGAAATTATATTTTTGAGCTAATATCAAGGATACCGCAGATTATACATCAAATGTTTATTGTTCACTTGTAAAATCAAAATAAGCATATCTGAACCGAATATAAGTAATTGTAATATACCAACATTATTGAATTTTGATGTGCAAATTATATAATATTTTATAATTTAATTTTTTTAAATTTATTACATTTTGTAAAATAAATACTTCGAAGTGCTCAAATTGTTATTAGATAAAAATCTTAAAGTAATAATAAGCAATGTTATTTTTTAGAAAATATGATATAAATTAATAAATAAAAATTAATTCGAAATTTTTAAAAATGTTTATTTACTTTATTTTAAATTTATTAATATATAATCTTTTAAATAAAACATTATAAAATGATACCCTATTTTACATTTATCTTAACATTGTTTTACAATAAATGTTTTGGCAGTATGTCTACAATATTAATCAAATTTAGTATATTTTTATTATATAATATATACGTATACATGTGAAAATTTAAATGGATTGTTGATGTTTCCATGACAAAAATCTAAATACTTGTTTTAAGGGCTTGGTTTGAACATTACAATTATAATTTTAAAAAATAAATTTATCTATTTTCAACAAATAATAAGGGATATAATTTCTGTACATTTTAATATATAAAACGAATAGAAGGGACTGATGTTGAAGGTTGTCGTAATATATCTAGTGAAAATAGCTTTGTTTTCCTAATTAATTTTTAAATAATTTCTACATAAAGTATAAATGTTGTAAAGATCTATATATGATATTTCAATTGATTTAGTATCAATATTAGTAACAATATTACGATATATTTAACAACGCAGCCAGCCGAGTTCTCTAGGTACTGTAGAAACATAAAGTACATCGAATCTTTACAGTTAACGTATTTTGTTACATTGCCATGTCATTTGAAATAAGCGCTTCTTTCTAGTATTCGATGCACTTTAAATGGTCTTCAAATAAATAATTTTAATACAAAATATGTGCACAGAAAGTATATATATGACGCGTTTCAAATAAGCAGATTAGCAAAAAACCGATGTACTTTGTTAATACATCATGCTAGGCATATCAAATTTTATTTTGCTGGGGTAAAACATTTTTTAGTATTAAAAGTCAACTAAGTAAGACAGCGCCAAATATAATATATATTTATATATTGCAAAAAACGTTTTACAATACAACTTTTCGTTCAAATATTTAAAGACAGAAAAACTACTACTAATAATTATGCTTACTAAGCATAAGCAATTGGAATAGTATTTAGTCGTTATAAAAGATTGCAAGTTAATCGAAATTGAATATTAAAAGCAATACTAAAATATTTATGATAAATACAAAATATCATCTAAATTTCTGAGCTGATTCCATAGCCCAAGAAACAAAAAAAACTCGTACGGAGGGAAGAGGAAAGGTTCATTACAAGATTAACCGACATTCATTGCATCAAAAAAGTTTTACCGGCAATTTATGTCGTCAAAAATGTCTATATTACTCAAAAACGGTGGTGCGATTCAAATTCTAACGGTACGACGATTTGATAACGGTTTTGGTAGATTCTTTCATTTTGAGCAATTTTTTTCATTACACTATATACTAATATAGCTCACTTTTCAAGATATAGACCTTTAAAGTTAACAACTTTTTACATTAATTAAACTACCAAAAATTAGGTATTCTTTGTAGTTATAATGTAAAAATGTTCAACTTTTATGTCGGATATCTCGAAGCAGAGCTAAAAGCTATATCAACAATAGCGTAGTTGAAGAACTTGCTACTTATAGCTGTTTTTATTGAAATCTCTTGTGAAAGGAACGTGTTCAGGAAGACAAAATCTTATCAAAATTGTTTATTCAAACACCTAAAGTCATATCTTCTGCTCAAAAAGTACCCGGATAGAACATACAAATTTAAATTTTATTCCAAATTTATTTTATCTCCATCTGAATCGATACACATATGCCAACGCTTAACCCAATCTTTCATACACTTTTGTTATGCCCGTGCATGTATGGCTTTTAGTTCCTTTAGCGAATTCTCTTTTACCGATTCAATGTACTCAAAATGCTTACCACGAAGGGGCAATTTAAGTTTCGGGAACAGGAAAAAGTCGCACGGCGCCAGATCTGGCAAATATGGTGTCTGAGCGATGACAGTGGTGCCGTGTTTGGTCAAAAAATCGCATACAACAAGAATTTTAGTGAAAATCGCTAAATGCACTTGAGGTAGTCTCACATTAACAGCTGTTGTAAAAAAATTAATTGACAGATGGCGCTCAAATTTGTACCATATGTCAAGAAGAGATGTACCAACATAACAAAAAAAATTTTTTTTGAAAAAGGTCTATTACTTAAAGAGTAGTTAACATCAACAAAAACCGGATATTCTTTGAGCAGAATGTATATTAATTTTTATGCTTCGATTGGATGCTCTACATGTCCAAAGTGGACACAACCTAAGTGAAGTTGTAATAATTTAATTTTATTTTTTTAGGAAATGTTCGATTATTTTTCAAAAAACTTTATGTATTTAAAAATTTTGTTGTTTTTTTGGTTTTATTTTTAATTTGTGTAAGGTTTTTCCTTCTATCACTCATCGTGTGCATGCAATCGTCGTTTTAAGCCTGCAACCTTTTTGTGGTAAAAACGCACACCACAAAAGGTGAAAATTGATTATAACTGATTTGTTTTAGAAAATTTGTATACTTTTATCAAAGAAAGGAATAGCT
>NC_051846.1:52081255-52098115 GCF_002237135.1 Teleopsis dalmanni | reverse complement strand
GAAAACATTATATAACTATGATGACTAACTATGATCAGTCATTACTAAAAAACTATGATTATCAGAAGGCGTAATGGTGCACTTATGCTATATCTAGAAAGAGTTCCTTATAGTAACCTAAACAAATTTAGGCTATTGACAAACCTAATGATGTGTCTTGGTTCTAGTTTCTAAACAGTTCAATTCAATTTAAGTTAAATGAATATACTTAACTCTATTCCCAGCAATTATAGGGCGCAAGCAAATAAGATATGTGGAAGTATGATTTTGCATTTCACACAATCTGTAAGTGTCTTTGAGATGTGTTAGTTAATAGGAATAAATTCAATTACGAAACCAGTGAATAATTTAAATTCAAATCTAATTTAAATTTAGATTTAAGCGAATTTTCATTACTGACTCGAAGCAGCTGTAAGGCCTTTCGGGTCTAAGCTATCTCAAATAACCTATATTCTATATTTCTTAGCACCGCACACGAATATCTCGCTTATCAAGCGGAAATGCTGCTCAGATATTAAATAAATTGCTATAAAAATGTATCTTTTAAAATAATAATAAAATTTATGTAGAATGATTAAATGGATTTTCAAATATCACAAAAAAGTAATACTAATTATTTATATAAGCGCTATTATATACTACAATTCCAAATATCTTGTAAAAACCACTATCAAAGAATATTTGTTATTATACTATTTATTTTAAAGTAAATTTATTATTTTTATATTGATTTTTATTTATTTATAGTAAAATCAAAAGAAATTCGATACTATCTCTGAATAGCACGGAACCCACTGTGTGACTATACTATATAAAATTGTTGAACTTCACACACTTATAAATCTATTATTACACGGATTACTTTCGCTAAAAAAAAGTATCTGAAATTTATTAATTATCCGGGACGGCGCGAACGCCATTCCCGACTATCAAAAATTACACGCACGAGTTATTCGCATTAGGAATAATCGCAAAGGTCAACTCAACCGTAGTGCAATGGCCAAGCCTCGCTTCGGGGGAACCGCCTTCTTGATCACGGTAACCCCTACGCCAGGTAAGTATGCTTTTTACCGCTCTATTCCAACTATTTGCACATCAGCAAGACTGAACTCAATGAGAATTAAAATCACAATCATACCAAACAAAAATGTATCTACACATCTTCTATCTTTGTATCTCTATTCCTTTTTTCAAGCATTTCGTAATTCCTTACTACGGGGGTTGGTTAATTGAAATCAGAACAAACATTGAGCGTAATAGAGCATAATCTGCTGGTAAACACGAGTTAATCTTAAATAACTGGCGAAGAATACAAATGATGATTTTTTTTAAAATTATTAAGATATACGTAGTAGGTATCTTATTCCTTCTCAATTTATATACTTTTAACTATTTATACTTTTTATTATTATAAAATTTATATTAAGTTTGTATAGACTGTATATTTAAATATTTAAATTTAAATTCTAGAATTTATTAAACAAGAACGAAAATGCAGAATTTTTTAAATGAATAAGAAATTTTCTACGTTTGATATTTGATTTACAAAGAATTTTATTAAGCCATCTAAGTTCACCCAAATTATATAATCGAATAAGATTAGATATTAGAAAATTTATGTAGAACTTAATTGAATCAACGATAATAAGTAGTAAATTTACAAGAAAATATGTAATGCGCTTCGCATAGTAATTTTATCAACTGACGCTCCAAAAAAATTTAAACAATTGCATCGTTAGATCTGTTTGGGATTTGAGATGTAAATCAAATATTCACTAGTCCAAACACTGATCATATATGGGCTGGTTTTGGAAAATGTCTGTTTATGTCATCGGCAATTATATGCTACATGTTGTCATGCTAGAAAATTTTATAACCTTTATATAAATGGTCAAAAAAGACGAAGAAAAAATATTTTTCATGATTTATTAAAAATAAATATAGAATTAACAAAATTTGAAACAAAATGAAAATAATTATAAATTGAAAAAGGCGTACGAGTTTTTTTTTGAAATTCACAAAAAAAAGTTGAATGCTTTAACTTTAAAATCAGATATGAAATTTTTAAATACAGAGAATGTAATCTTAGGATTTACTCGCAACTTTGTTGTTAGGTGTAGGTCACCTTGAATTTGTTGTTAGAAGTTATGATTTATTGATTTATTTCAATATATATTATTTATCTTGAATTTATTGTTAGAGAATATAATTACCGTTATATAGCCTTTATATTACCTTTAATAGACTTAAAGATTAATTATCATGATCATAAGAGGAAAATCCTTCTCATCTTTCTATCTAGTAGAAATAAGGGTGGCATGTCATTATCGTTCAATAAAATTTAAAATCCAAATTTTTTTAATTAATATGCTACATATAAATTCTCATTTCAAATAACTGGCTTTCTTACTGACTTAACTTATGTCTTTGAAGTTTGCTTTCTCCTACACGTGTAAAAGATTTAAGTTTAATTAAACAATTATAAAATCCAATTAGTAACAAAAGGAGGAAAAGTTAAATATTTTACTCATTTCAGTTCGCTTCATAAACTTAGAATTTACATTTTTATAGAAATATGAAACTACAAATGCACAGTGGTCAAGTCATAAAAATGCGACATTAAATTAAAATTATTTCCATAACAGAAATTTGATCTATAATGCTTTCTAAATATTTATACTAAATATATTTCAAGCTAAATCGCATTTACTGTATAATGAATTCTAAATATATATATATAGACAACTTGTAAGAATATTGTTGGGATCAGGATTATAACTTCATATGTGTTATATGCATTTCTTATGGTACTACGTTTCTACAAGAAATACGTCAATTCAAAATTTATTTTCAATTTTCAAAAAAATTAAGGAGCTTCTGCTATCTGGTTCCAGTTTTTATCTGCAACTTATTAACTGATCATCTTAGCAAGTGTTAATCCTAATTTATCTGAAAATGTAATTTATATAGGATTTAATAAAAATTTAAATAAAAACAAAAAATGTATCTGGAATTAGTTTTATAATTATATTTATTTAATATCCTTATAATAATTAAACTTATTTAATATTGAATTTTAAAAAAATAACTTTATTTGTGATAAATTAGGTTCAAAATTCGAAATCTTTCCAAATTAATTTCATTCTTAAAAATAAGCACTTTCAATTTCAATTGACGTTTGGTAATCAGTGTTCTCGCACGGTTTATAGTTTGGAATTGGAATCCACTGTAATGGTTGGTATTTTGAATCGATGTTGTGCACAATTTTCTGGAGAAACATTAATTGCCAATGTTTCTCTATCCATTGAATTCGTACATTCTGAAATATAAAAAATATATAAAAGGAAAAATAAAATTATGATTTAACATGCTATTTAAAGTTTGTACATTTTTTACGTTTTGCTTATGGTACTGATTTAGTTTATAGCTTTTTAGCTCAGCAATTAAATTTTTAAATAACATTAGAATTTGCTACGCTATAAATAATGTTAATTTGATTATTTTGTACCTCCAATAGTATGAAAATTTCAGATGACTTGTGAGATATGGTTAATAAAGTAAGATAAATAACCATGGAAATACAAGGGGTTTTAGAACTAATTTAGTCCTAAGACTTTCCTTGTTAAAAACTATCATTATAATAATTATAACATAATGTATGGCAAATTAGTAAATTAAATTTGAGGGATTTAATTGATTGTAGCGCAGTAATCGGATATTAGAATATAATTAATATATTTGCAGATATTGGAAGCCATTTGATTCGATTTAGACATATTAATCGTTCTGGTAATCTATCCTTTTGTCTGTCACTCTGTCTATATACAAATTAACTTTTTAATATTTATTTTAATTAGTACTGTATGTATAATTTAATATTTAAACTATGGGATAATTACGACTATTCGGGTTGCCATAAAATGCGGTAGTTCAGATTATACAGATAACCTAACTTATATTAGTTGTTCGAATACTAAAGATACACATATTGGACTTCTTGAATATATGAGCAAGCCACAGAACAGGCTTGCTAAAGTTCTTAAAGTTCGATTTCGCGTTAAAACGAATTCGTGTTTTATTTTCTTTGTCCATGCTCATCTTTCATTAATAGAAGACTAAAAATTTTTGTTCTTACCGATTTGACATAGCTGTCATCCTGTAAAAGTATGGATTTAATTAATTTTTTAGACTGGTCAGGTTAGTTTATTTGAATGAGGGAGTCTATCTTTCAGCGTTGTCTTTACGGTGACTACTACGATTATTTCTTCTGGCCTGTATATGAATAACGCTAGTCTGTGGCATCACAATGAACATTATTTTAGTTTAAGTGGGCTTTTGTGGGTAAGGCGGTTATACCAATCCAACATAACTTCACATAAAGATCTTAAGACAAATAATTAATATGCGAAGGACAAGTAAAAATGACATTAAACTTTGAAGCAAGATTATTTTTTGAAATTGCTTGCAATTGTTATACCCGAAATTCTTTAAAAAATTAATTCCACTAAAAAAAAAGATGCCATGCTGCCTGTGCCTATGCAACATAAAAGATGTCTGCTCAAAAAGTATCCGGATTTTGTTGTTTGTTAACTATTCCTTAAGTAATAGAACTTTTTCAAAATTTTTTTGGTATATTGGTACATTCTTTCTTGACATATGGTACAAGTTTGAGCACCATCTGTCAATTACAGCAGCTGTTAATGTGAGACTACCTCAAGTGCATTTAGCGATTTTTACTATGGAAAATTCTTGTTGTACGCGATTTTTTGACCAAACACGGCACCACTGTCATCGCTCAGGCATTATATACGCCAGAATTGGATCCGTGTGACTTTTTCCTGTTCCCGAAACTTAAATTGCCCCTTCGTGGTAAGCGTTTTCAGTCGATTGAATCCGTAAAAGAGATTTCGCCGAAGGAACTAAAAGCCGTGCCTGCACGAGCCTACGAAAAGTGTATGGAAGATTGGGTTAAGCGTTGGCATATGTGTATCGCTTCAGAAGGAGCATATTTTGAAGGGGATAAAATAAATTTGGAATAAAATTTAAATTTGTGTGTTTTATTTACAAAATCCGGGTACTTTTTGAGGAGGTAGGAGGTAGGATTTTAGAAGGTAGAATTATTACCGATTATCTGCACATATGACTAATTATTCTAGTTAGATCTGTGAAACTTCTGAATAGAATAGAATAGTTATTTTAAAATAGTGTTTCTTAAATGTAAATAAACTATTGTTTGCTATAAAGAGAATTGCCGTTATTACGAAAACAAAGAAAAGACACAAAAGTTTGTCAATATTAGCAAATTAATTTTACAGATGTTCTATCCAATTTCAACTACTGTTTTTGTAGAACTGTGTATTTGAAACTATTTGCTTTACACAGAAAATGAGTAAAATGCATTTGTACTTATTACTTACTATATAGCGCTAGAGAGAAGTTGTATAATCCATACAATAGTTGAAGTTAGCAATTAAATTAATAATCTTAGATTTTACGGTGATTTTTGTTTCTATATAAGAAACCTTATACTATTTCTCTATAATACGAACGTTTGTTTTGACAGCAATATATAATTATTTTTATTTTTATTTATTTATTTTAAACTAATATATTTGTATTTATTTAAAAGGAGCTAGTACAGGTGTTATTTGTAGTGAACCAGCCTTGCAATAGTTTATTTATTTTTAACAAAGTGGGGTAAGTTTAGTCCATCTGAGTTAAAGTGCTGTAAGTTTATGTATATGTGCGCAACACATATTGCACCAAAAAGTCTTGTTTAGGCAGAAAACCAAGATTAGGGAAATTGGTATATGTCATAACTAGCCATAATTTTGGCAGTTTTGGGATATGTCCACCGGACTGTTACAAAAAATCTAGTTGTTATTAAATATTTTTTTGAGGTTTTTTTTATAATACAATATGTGCAAGTAGGCTTTAATAAACATTAAAAATATTTATATTTTTCAACTTCATTCTTTAGTCATTCATATAAACAAATTTTAAGAAAAAACCATTTATTTTGCTAACACTAATATAACATATTACACATATTTAGGGCAGATTATTAAATTGCCTGAAAAATACATTTTAAATTGTGTAGGTGTAGGTTAAAAGTTGACTAAATGCCAGAAATTAATCATAACCAAAAACGATGTGTCTAACCACGTTCACACAAAAACTTTTATCAATAGAACAACAAAATAAGGAAGAAAAATATTTATGTATAATATATACAAACGAGTGAATATGTATGGAAGAATGCGAAAATATTGTTATAAAAATGAATTTATATCTTTCCCTACGTGTCATAATCGTAAATATCAAACTGTTTTGTTCTGCGTGAATGCCTTGTACGGAGAATTAAGTGTATAAACATTTCACCTAATACATTACAAGTATGAAAATGCATGTCCTCTATAAGGACAAGCCACATCACCCAATATATTTTTTATTATTTTTGGGTTGTTATGGGTTCTGTTTGTGTTTTGAATGAAAACAACATTTGAAAAAAGTTACTGAAAAATTTTGTATTTTTAAATTCTGTGGTACAATTTTTAAGCCACGCATTAATATATACTTGTACAACATACTCGTACATATACATACATATATTTACATTGTTATTGACTTGTTTCATAATATGTTATGTTACATTGCCCCGATGGCATATAGATTTTATACTTAATCCACATTGTCTTTAACTAGCTCTAACGAAATAGAATTTTAAAAAACTTTGTGCGTTTCTAAAGCTTAAAGCGTTTTAAAGGATTTATGCTTGCGTTTGTCTAAAATCTCTGCAGTACAAACAGATGAGTTTATAATTTGTCAAAAAGGACAGTTTGACGTACGCATTGCTCTAGAAAATAATATTTATTATGGTATTGTCCTTTTATTGGTACAAATTAATTATATAAGGGATTCAGTTTACTGTCATTTCTGAAAATATTGCTTTGCAAATAAGAGCAGAAATAATCATTTAAATAAGAAAATCCTTAAAACAAGAATTTGTTTGAAAACAGAACAAAACGAAAATTCTTGCAAATTATTTGTTTTGTGTTGAAATATTTTTAAATGTCTTACATGCATTACATTCTCAAAATAGTTTGCAATTTTGCTAAACACATAACCAAACACATCAAAAAGTTTTTCTAAACATAGTTTTTGATTTTAAACTTACTTGAATGCATTGTAAAAATAATTTTGTAGTTTCTGCAGGAATAGTTTTAAAAATGAATTTCATTCAACATACCTTTAGTAAGAGTGTGCTTCAAACTTTCTTCAGCTTCTTCAGGTATAGTCGAGATATTCGTATGCTGATTTGAAGTTACAAAAGGACTTGTAGCCAAATTCTTCTGCTGATATGCTGGTGGACTTAATGAAGTACCATTTGGTTCATTACGCATTACTTGTAGCATTACTTCAGCCTATAAATAAAATAATCTTTAAATATTTGCAAATAACACAAAGCTACTAACATATTAATGCCTATAAATTAGTTTATACATTTACATATGTTTGTTATAAAGGAAAAAATCAGATTTATCTTACGAATGCTTACTCTCATCTGTGTTCGGCCACAACCACGTCCTTGTTTGTAGTCTTGGTATTGTGATATCACGCAAAGCAGACAATAGCACTTAATAAGAAAAATAAATTAATTTTATTACAAAAGGTAGAACAAAAACATTTCTTGGTGATTTTGCACAATAAAAATAAAGCAGCATACATTTTTTCAACAATAACAATTAATTATTTTGATTATTTCTATTAATAAAGTGAATTTGTAGACAACTTACATTGAGACACATTATGAAAAAGTCTATGGTAAATAGAAAGCCAACAATTGGGTCGAAAATTACTTTCTCCTTGAATGATAAGTAAATCAAGTGCGCAATTTCAATTAAAACATCGCACAGCATAAAACTTATCCATGGTATTAAAAGTTCACGTTTGTCCTTTATTAAAGAATGTTTGTTAAAATTATGTATATGTATTTAAAATATTTAATTTTATTAAAAATAGCAAGGAAACTCACATTCTTTAAACCTACTAACACTAAAATTGATGAAAATGCCAATAGGAAAGAACAGCCAAAAAATAAAACGTTGAATATCACAGTGGCTGCAAAAAAATTACATATTATATATCAAAAAGTTCATTGTTGTTGTAGTAAAACTTCATAAAATTTAATATACAAGCCAAATAAACAAATTTTTATTTATTTTGTTTTTCTTTGTGTAAATATGCTTTATATAAAAAATATACAAAATTATATTATATGGTAGTCCTTTGTGAAACTATTCATACTCACTTGCCGTTATGTCTCCTTTTTCTAGTATACTTTCCCCAGCGGGTTGGTCTTGTTCGCCAAAAAGATATTCTTTTTCTTCATTCAAATATATGAATAATATTAAAGTAGAAAACCCAAAATATATCTGAAATGTATATGCAAAACAAATTTTATGAAAGTGCAAAATGGTAAATAAATTTATTTATTTTTGTCACATAATTTTAAAGGCAGTGACACATAATTTGACTTTAATAATAAAATATAAACTAAAACTGATATAAAATGATTAATATATTTATGTGAGAATATAAAAAAAATTTATTTATATATTTTTAACAATATATTTAATTATATCTTTATTATAAATAATTTGTTTAAATAAATTGTATGGCAATACTAAAAAAAATTTATTGAAGTCTGTATGCTCATTTTTTAATATAATCTCTTGAAAGCCAAATATACTAATAGATATTTTCAATAAACCAATATCTTTATTAGAACGTGAATGCTTAAGTTTTAATTAAGTTTTAAAAGCAGATAGTCAGTTTAAGTTAAATCTTATGAGCACACAGGATGTATAAGCAAAGTAAACTTAAATTTATTGGATATTCCCTTCGATAAAATAGTAGTTCCATCACTTATGTTAATAAAAAATAATATTGTAATACTGATACGAATACTTTGAAAAGTAATAAAGGTGACTTGTTTAATTTTTCTGAAGATAATTGACCTTCAGGTTCCTTTCTTATGCACGGTCACATATATACTACTAGTATTGTCTATTTTCCCCTAGTGGGGCATAGAGACTCCATAATTCTGCTTAATCTGGCTCTATTTAGTGCTTCTTTGTAGATGTCGTTCCATGTATGTCGTGTTTTGGCTAGCTTACTTTCGACCGTTCATCTCCAAGTTTCCGCTGGCGCACCAGGTCTTCTGCTACCTTTTGAATTCGATGCCAACGCTTGCCTTGCTATATAATCTCTCGGTTGTCTAATCGTATGGCCTATCCACTTACATTTTCTCACTTTTATTTTATTTTGTGCTGCTTTTTGAGCCATTTGGTTCAGTAGGCGTTCATTCGATATTCGATCTGACCACCATATTTTGAGACAAGTGACAAACACTTGCATTTTTTTCTCTGCATGTCTGGGATGGTTTCGTGTTTCACAGCCGCTGTGTTGCTTTTCGAGTTTGTTTTATATACAAGATGTAAATTAATAATTAGCAAATATGAGGAAAATATATAATACTTATTTTGTGTTTGGCTTATATAAAAGCACATGTAAACTTAATAACTAAATATTTATTTGTTTCAAAAATATAATAATATACATTAAACCCCTATTTACACATATCCAAGCCGTGGATATTTTCTTTGGATTTATTTTACATGATTGGCTTATCTTAATTAACTATAAACACTCATAGACCCTAAATGAACAGTATTCATAAAATTAGTAAGTAAAAAAAGAGATGATAGAGAGTGGCCAAAAGTTGGTATTCTACTTTACAGGATTTATAAAAAATCCAGAAGTGGTGATTTTCATGATCACACTTTTAAAAAACAATTTTATGAACTTATATCCGAAGCAAAAAAATATATTTACTGATATTAAATTTTCGAATCAATAATATACCATTTGATTGCTATATATATACAATAAATAAGTACTTAAGAAACCAACTTACAGTACTAAAAAGCAATACTAAGTACTACGCAGACCATCGTTACAAAAATTAAATAGTAAAAAATAACATAAAATATTTTTACAAAGACTTTTACAGAAAATTTCTATACAAATATTTTCAATGTTAAAAGTGCCAGTTAACAGTACTTAAAAAATGAAAGAAATTAACAAAAAAATTTTTGTAAAAAAACTTCTGTTGAAAATGTACAATGTTAAAAATTTACATAAGTTCTCGATAAGTATTTGAACTTCCATTCATCAAAAGTTTGCTTTTTTTTTAAAAGGTGATTTTAAAGTTATTTAATCTGAAGTATGAAAAGTATTTGAATTCATTCCTAAAATTGGTTAACACAAGGAAAAACTTTGCAGTTTTTGCTACTGTTTAAAGTTTTTTCATCAGGAACTTAAATATAACAACAACTGCATAAAATAAGTATGTACAATATTATATGCAGTAAAAAAAAATACTTAAAATAACGTTATTTATTTCTTAATCTTGTATTCTTTAAACTTTATTAAGTATAATCTAAAACTAAACAATAACTTTTTTGTATTAATTGGTGATTATTTATTTATTTTTTTTGAAAACTTGCAAAATTTTCAAACTCGAATTATATATAACTTGGATTATGTTGAAAAAAAAACAAATAATAAAATCCATTTATTTTAAAAAAATAGACATTTAAAATTCGATTATATCTAAAAATACCAAGTGTTTCTATAAAAAATGACAAAGTCCTTTGAACATAATTGACATAATTTACTGGTTAATTATTGAAATGTTGTTATTCTTATATATGCTAAGGCGTATGAAATGACTCTATATAATCTTCCTAAAGATTTTGGTCTGACCAGGTGGTAGTTTGATTCTACAGTTTCTTCTTTTGATTCTACAGTTTCTTCTTTTTCTATGTAAATGCATTTTTTAAGACTTATATTTAAACATTCAATTTTTAGATCAATAAACTGAAATATTTTTAAATAACGTCAATTCTTGTTTGCGTTAGAAATTCTTGTTAATATAAATAATTATTATTTGAAAAAAGCAAATATAAAAAAAGGAATATACACACAATATAACATCACACAGTTTAACAAAGTATTCAATTACTTCAAAAATTTTTATGAAAAAATACCAATATTTTTTACTAGCCTCTTTATTACATAAAGATTTTTTTTTACTCCTACTCCTACTTCATTAATTGCAACTCAAAATTGAAAAGAAAAATATTTCAATTACTTTTTTATGTGTTACAAAAAAATAATGGCTGTATATGAGTATTTTTGGCTACTATATATTTATATGTTGGATATATAATATAGGTATTATTGCAAATAAATGTAGAATAAATTCACTTTTGAGAAAAATTTAATGGAGACAAAGGAAATTTTTTTATTTTGAATATCATATTCAATAGATTGCATTAAGAATAATTATTGATTATATGGAACAAGAATTGTTTGTTTAATCATGGGTAAAATTTTATTAATTATTAATTAATTATTTTAAATAATATAAAAAGAATTTTTTGTTGTTGTTCGAAAAAATCCTCTATATTAAATATACAAGTTTCTATTAAATATAATAGTCACTTTCGTGTGAAAAATTTGATGTTAAACTACAACTTATATTCTCAAAATAATGGTCTCGCTCGTGAGAACCGTGTAGGAACATTAGCATGACTTTTGCAGTATTACGTTCATAGATTAGGTTCTATACATAAGAAAGAATACATGAATCATGTAACAAATAAAACCTTCACAAACAGAATAGTATTGAAATTAAAGAATTAAAAATAAAAATATGAGTAATTAATTTAATTATTCTACAGCTGGTTTATGATTTCGTTCTGATATAAAAACAGCAAGTGAATTTGTTAATAAAACCTTTCACAGCAAAGTCACAAAATTTCAAAAGAATATAAGTCAACTATGGACAGGGTAATTGATCCTCTCTTATAAAATGCTCAGGTTAACGTAATCGTTGTGATAGTTTAGTTTTTCCGGCATTATACAGCCTTAGTTATTTAACACTTCGCTATTTTTCTTCGTTCCGAATATTACAGAAAGATTTTTATTTCGTAAACTAAGGAGCCATATTTTCTTCTTTATATTGGTGTTAACATTTTACAACCTTACAACCTTGTTCAGATCACTTTTGCGCGACATCGGGTTAGATTTCAATATATAGTAATGTGAAATGAATCAAGGTATTGCTATTAATCAACACTGCATACATGTATAATCTACAATTTTTATATAATGTAACCTAAGATTTCTTTCACTTATTTAAAATTCCATATATTTCAAATAACTCATGATCTTCCTTTCAGTTGGTTAAGGAGCGCTGACACTGAGCTTCAAATTTGGCAGGGCACAAGTGCGATTCCTGGTACTTGCAGTCTCAAAAAATTATTTACGAATAATTAAATACAGAAATATAACCAAAACTTCTGATGATGGGTATTTGGCAATACTCGAAACAGCTCACCCAAAATTTCAATTAATTAAAATATTATAAAATGAATTTTTACTGTTGTAGTTCAGTACTGTTCTAAAAAAGCTCTTTATAAGCATATAAGAAATCAATATAGATCATTGAAAAATAAATGCATTTATGTTTTTCAAAAAATAATTGTCAAAAATTATTAAATATTTTTGTTTAATAAATCATATTCATTTGATTTAACATAACGAATTTTTCGATTTAATTTTTGTATAAATAACATTTGTTGTAATTAATGTTTAATTAATTTTTTGCTTAATATATATTTTATTATGACGTTCGTTCATCAATTTTATTATTTTAATTTATTTTTTAAAATACCTGTAATTTGATATAATTAAAAATTGAATGGTATTTGAGAGAATCTACTCACATTATAAAATTAGAAATTTTATAGTTTTAATTAAAAATTGTTCAATACACTCAACTAAAATGTAAAATCATATGATTTTATATAAAAAATACTGAAATTACCAAACACTTGTAAATTTATTCACTTCAATATGTAAAATTATTTTAAAAAAATTTCAATTTTACGCAACTGCAAAACTAAAAAAAGCGGATTGTATATTATTAATATTAAACAACAAAGGCAATACAAGTACCTTTATGGTTTTTATAAAAAATGTTGATTAGTTTTATGTCACATCACCCTAACAACATTAGTTGAATTTTTTAATCAATGAAAGATATTTTAATAAATTGTAGTTTTGTTTTTGTATTTTATTAAAGGACGAAAACTTGATTCATTTTAAAATGAAGTGTTGGTTAAATTCAAAATATGCGAATAAATAAGTATCAGTTAAATCAGTTTAGACATCAAAATATGTTATTGTGTACATGACAACCTAAAACAGACATAAATTTTAAAAAGGAATTTAAATAAAATAAATAAATTTTGCTATTAAAATTTACTTAATACAAAATATTATAAAATAATAATTACATATATGTAATTGTTACACTAGCCTTTCTACGAAGAGCAATATGAAACTGAAATCTGAATATATGTAACTTTTATGAATTAAAAATTCTTTACATTTAGGTTTAATAATTAGATTGAGAATAACAAAAACAATAATAATAAATACAATGTGCCACATATAGAATGTTTAATCAATATTCATTGAAAAGAAATTTGATTTGAAAGAAATGTATTTAATATTAGATAATGTTTTAAAATAAAGACAATATTTTTATAATCAAAAATATTCCAAAAGAATTGCTTCCTGTCATTCTTGAAGTGTCTCGGTATCTGCAAACGAAGCCACCATGTACTTGGCCTTTCTTGTGAATTTCAATATATAATTGTAGAATAAGTTCAATAGTACTGCAGCCAATGTAGTCAACATAAGTAGTATTTGGTTTGATATTGAGAAGAAGTAATCCGGTAGCTAATGTCCCATAGTCATGGATTTTTTTAGACATTGCCAATTTCGGTTGCGAGCAATTTAAGGCATTATTTTACTAAATTCTTTCGATAAAGTCGGTTGGTTTATATGGGTTAGATTGGGTTATTGTGCTGATTCTATGGATGTATTTACACTTATCAGCCCACTGTATTGACGTGAAAAAATAACAAAAGGTTACTTTAAAAAAAGATATTGAAAATAATCAAAGGCATTTATTAAGTAATTACCTAGCATGTCGTATATTTACTGCGCATCCAGTTGATAGCAACTAGTCAAATATTAACTTAAGATGATATAGTATATTGATTGTGGATAAGTGATTGGCTTATTTGAAATGCTTTATATAGTGCCTATCTAATTAAGCTATCTTAAACGAACTTGCATTTTTTAAATATAGCAGGTTATAGTCCTGATGATAAAACAGTTAAAGTACTTGTGATAAAACACCACTGCTATACGCTGATAAAAAATATCAATAAAAATAAAAATAGATCTTTGCAATTTTTATAAGTTCGCCGAAATAAAATGTAATTTTCCACTCAACGAAATTGTTTATTAATGTTAACGTTCTCATAGCCGAAGGGTTTTTTCGACATAAAATAATATGTTACTCAAGGCATCATATGATTAGTTCACAATTTTTATTTTTTACAATATGTTAAATTTGATATTTTTCAATTTATATATTATATATTTACAATTTTAATATTCTTCAGTGATGTGCTTTACTTGTCTTTTAGTGGATACAAAAACAAACAAAATTGTCATATCTGTGGAACTGAAATTCGTTCTTATAGAATAATAACTGTCATAAAACCACTACGCCCACAAAAAGTCACTATATGCTGTGGTATTTGGTGTGGAATTGTTATAGCTAATTGTTGTGATAGCTGACGAAGACGTAAAACAAGCCAACTATTCTATTCCCTATAGAACATTTCCGGTATTGGGTTTATTAAGTGAGAAATTTTCCATTTCGCGTTTTAGTCATGTAAAAATTTTGCAACTTGTTAGCACTGGACTTTTCTGTTGAGTTACGCAAAGAATTATATTTATGTTATAAATCCTAAAACTTATGACGCTTTGAAAACGAACATGCAACTAGTTATGGCCAAGTTAGTACCAGCTGTGTACCGTTAAGTCATTGAAAATTACCTCTGAAAGATCTAGTACTGTATAACGTTCTATGGAGGTTATTTGCATGCATGTATTTCAAATGCATTTCATACTTGATAACCAGATTACAAAAATATGTTGAAATAAAAATTTATTCAAAACCTTAATTTAATTAGTATATAAGTATATTGTGATTGAAAAGTGAATATGCTATTTAAATATATCATATAAATGAATAGGAAAAACAGCTTATTTTATATATTTTAAATACTAGTATTAAAATGTATCATATAATGGAATAGAAAAAATAATGGATAAAAATTTTGTAAATATAATACAAGTATTTTGCGATTCAAATTAACTATTACTCGAAAAGTTACTTGAGGGTTTAGGAGTTCTTAAAGTATGAAATATTTCAAACCCTTTCAATTTTTAATTTCGAAATTTATTATAATTTTAAAATTGTGTTTTTATAAAATTTCAAATCCTTTTCAGTAACTGACATCCGAAAAATTATTTCCGCTCCTATCGGCAATGTTTTTTGTTCATTCTTTCTAAAATGTTTTCATTTTTAATTTCTTTTCTAAAAGAATTATTTGTCTTTAACTAAGAAGACTTCAATTCATATTAATTTTAACGACTGATTTTTTGACAAATTTTACTTTTTCGTTAGCAAAAAAAAATTTTTTTTTCTGGGACAAGATGTAAAGTTATGAAATATTACTTTTTGGGTTGTTTTATAAGAAAAAATTATTTATTTTTTTCCAATTCACATATTTCTATTAAATTATAATTTAAATTTATTGAGAGTTCTCATATTTTGTCATTGATAAATTTCAGACATGAGTTCTTAATGCAAATACCATTAAGACCATTATTCCATTAATTATTAATTAATAATTAGTAATTTGTGTACAAAATTTGTTTGTTAAACATCATTTTAAAATACAAAAAATGAAGGTTTAGCATTTTTGAAGTTGCGAAACTTCGTATTTTCTTGTTACAAGAAAATATTTTTTTTTGTGGTTATATTTAAAATTTTAAGTTCAAACACAGAACAGAATACATATGTATACCTATGTTATACAGAACAGAATAAAAATATATTTTTTTATTTTATAAATGATAGATGAATATATCAACCCATTTTCTTCCATTTACTGATTTTAGTTGCATCTATTTACAACTAAATAAATAAGATGTGCGTTTATTAACTATAACCTTTCATTAATATCTGCAGGATATTGATATCTGCAAATGCTTTAAGATTTAGAGTAAATAGCATTTTATTTGCTCGAGTTGTTTCATTAAATTGAATGTTGTCTGGATACTTGAACCAAGGTATATTACTAGATCTATTAATAAGATTAATTTATGTTGGTTAACCTAGTTGAATCTCTCTACCGATAATACAAATCATTTCATTGTTCACAATTAATCATTGTGACTTCTAAGAATAATAATAAGAAACTAGCTATATGTGTAGACTATACATCTGACATGACTAAATTAATTTGTTTCACAATAACTATCAATAATGTAGTGGTTTACTTCGGCGTTATTCACAAACTACACGATACTATAATTATCTACTGTAATCAATAGGAGATTAGTTGCATTCTTTACTAGAAAATATTTTTATTTATTATAGATACGGTTTGTTCCAATAACAATCAAAATAATTTGTTTTTATTTAGATATCAAGTATGTTAGGTTAAGTTATACCGGTAATTCCTAGGGGATCTACTTAGGCCAATTGGCCCATTTTGTTATCGTGTAATGTAGAAACTTAGGGTTTAAAACCACGTAGAACCTGTGGCGAATCTTAGAATGCTGTTTAGTGGGAGG
>NC_051846.1:52074541-52081155 GCF_002237135.1 Teleopsis dalmanni | reverse complement strand
AAATTTATGTATATTAAACCACAATTGCACTTATTCCGCGACAGTTTTAATATATTATAGCAGGGGTCGACTGAGAAACATGTGTAATAAAAATTTCTGTGCGAATGGATTTATAAAAATAATGGTATACTGAGAAATATATGTACTGCTTAAAATATTTCCTCTCAATTTGTATTATTTTTAAACTATTTAATTATTAATAAATTTAAATCAGATTGTTAGCAATTTAACAGAAAATCGAATCGAATGGTTTTGCCGTACATACTTTGTGCTGGAATAATGGAGGCTTATTGAAATATTGTAATTATACATATAGATATTGTTTTATATTTATAATTTAATCAACGCATAAAATCTTCTTCACTAAATCTATATCTATATATCATATTCAGATTCCGCAAACTATTATAAAATAACACTAGACGTCAAGCTTAAAGGGAACGGGTTCGTTATAAAAAAAAACTAATAGGAAATCAATTTGA
Organism: Teleopsis dalmanni; assembly: GCF_002237135.1. Classification (NCBI taxonomy): domain Eukaryota; kingdom Metazoa; phylum Arthropoda; class Insecta; order Diptera; family Diopsidae; genus Teleopsis; species Teleopsis dalmanni. Next base: position 52,080,673 of record NC_051846.1, on the reverse strand, counting down.
AAAATTTTAAACGACTTTTACTTATTATACTTATTATAAACTTATTTAGTTTTGTTAACTGCACGAAAATCAATTATTTATAATTATGTACAATTTTGTGCTTATATATATATACATATATATATAGATTATAAATAGTTTGATTCAAGCCGTACAAGTACTTGATTCGATTCCCAGCAATTATAGGGCACGAACAAATAAGATACGAGGAAGTATAATTTTGCATCTCACACCATCTATAGGTGTCTGTCTTCTTTATTTTCATATTTGAGATGTGTTAGTTAACTGGAATATGTTCAACTATTAAACGAGTGAATGATTTAAACTCAAATCTAATTTAAATTTAGATCTAAGAATGCTGTCATTTTTATTACTGACTCGGAACTAGGGGGTCTAAGCTATCTCAAATAACCTCTATTCTATGTTTCTTAGTATCGGCAGGCGAATATCTCGCTTAGCAAGTGGAAGTACTTTTCAGATATTAACTTAAATATTAAAACTTGCTATAAAAATGTAACTTTTGAAATAATAAAAATAATTATGTAGAATGATTAAATGGATTTTGTACAACACTCATCAAATATCACAAAAATGTAATAATAATTATCTATATCATATATATGCTAATACATACTAGAATTCCAAATATTTTGTAAAAACCACTATCAAAGAATATTTTCTATTATCCTATTTATTTCAAAGTAAATTTATTATTTTTATATCGATTTTTATTTATTTATAGTAAAATCAAAAGAAATTCGATACTATCTCTGTATAGCACTGAACCCACTGTGTGACTATACTATATAAAATTGTTGAACTTCATAAACTTATAAACCTATTATTACACTGATTATTTTTATTAAGAAAAGTATTTGAAATTTATTAATTATCCGGGACGGCGCGAACGCCATTCCCGACTATCAAAAATTACACGCACGAGTTATTCGCATTAGGAATAATCGCAAAGGTCAACTCAACCGTAGTGCAATGGCCAAGCCTCGCTTCGGGGGAACCGCCTTCTTGATCACGGTAACCCCTACGCCAGGTAAGTATGCTTTTTACCGCTCTATTCCAACTATTTGAACATCAGCAAGACTGAACTCAATGAGAATTAAAATCAAAATCATACCAAACAAAAATGTATCTACACATCTTCTATCTTTGTATATCTATTCCTTTTTTCAAGCATTCCGTAATTCCTTACTACGGGGGTTGGTTAATTGAAATCAGAACAAACATTGAGCGTATAGAGCATAATCTGCTGGTAAACAAGAATTAATCTTAAATAACTGGCGAGGAATATAAATGATGATTTTTTTTAAACTTATTAAAATATACGTAGTAGGTATCTTATTCCTTCTCAATTTATATACATTTACCTATTTATACTTTTTATTATTATAAAATTTATATTAAGTTTGTATAGACTGTATTAATATTTAAATTTAAATTTTAGAATTTATTAAACAAGAATGAAAAAGCAGAATTTTTTAAATGAATAAGAAATAAGCATTGTATAAAATATTATACTGTTGTTCCTGAGAATATTTAGATACAAACCCCTAATCGTTTAATAACATGAATAAATGAATGAAATGAAATTACGTTCAAAATAGCAAGTTATCGCATATTTGACTTAAATCGAATCATTCTATGACAAATAAACCTTAAATTTTGTGCAAAAATAATGGATTTATTTTTACTACACCTATTATATTGACCATAGAAAGCAAAATTTAAGAAAGATAGAACTATCTTTAAAGATCGTGGCCTAAGCATTTGATCTATAAATAGGAAATTATATAACATTATCTAGCTACAATAGCTTGAAATGCAAAAACGAACCAAATTACCAATTTCTGTAATACTGGACTACGGTAAGAGTTATCAACTGCAGCGAGATAGTCTAGTTTGATGCCGTATCGGGCATAAGTAGTTAAATCTATATTAAGTTCTTACCTTTGACTAAGCATATTAAAATGTTTTCAATGATACAATACATATATAAAAATATATTTAGGTGGTAACTTATACAAAAATATTGTGTACTTCTTTTGAAGATATACTTAATTTAATATTTTCAATCATATTGTTTAAAATCAAATATTACTATTAAATTCAAAGATGCATCATTATTAAATTATTATTGTTTAATTTCAGTTTAATCTTTAAGTTCGAAAACAATTGATTTTGATTTCAATTTCTTTAAGTTCATTTAATTTTTATTTAAAATTTAAATGTGTGTTGAAGTATTAAATTGATTGGAAGAAAATCTTATTAATACTCGTTAATCCAAATTTATAATTGCGCTTCATTTCTATTTCAATGTTTATTTTTGGCATTAGTTATCTTCATTAAGAACGTAAAGTACTGTACCTATACTTATTTTTTATGTTTTAATGTATTTTTCTATTCACCTAATTCCTTGTAAATCCTCTTCATCTTTAAATAAATAGCAATGTAATCTATTTAATTAAAAACTCCCACGTGTGCCCATAAAAATAGAATAATAACTTTTTATATTCTGGATAAATACAATTCATACTTAAAGTATAGGATTTGAAATAAAAAAAACATTACTGTTTCAGTGTCCCTGTAGAGCAATAAATGTGGGAACATTACTTACATCAAAACATATACCATATATACTTTTTGGAAAATTGTGATAACTTAAGTAACAGAATTTCTTTTATACAAAATATATAACTATCAATAAGATATGACAACAACCATTTTCATATTTTATTTTAATAGTTATAAATTAATATATTACAAATAAGAAATAGTCGTTTTGTCTAGATGACAACTTTAGGTGCTGTACTTTAAACTTATTTTATATACTAATTCTAAGCGTAAATAAGGAAATAATATTTTATTAAATTAATAAAAATATTTAAAGCAAATTCAGTGAGTTAAGAATAAGTTTTGTTATGATTACAAATTGTTTAAAAACCAATTTAATGAAAATTTACATCAACTGCCAACGACAAACTTTCCCTTCGTCCTATTTAGTGAGTAAAATATGTTAATTAAGTTATTAAATTTAGATTAAAACTTTAAAATGTCTACAGTCCCAAATGAATATATAATTTTGTCACGTTTACTTAATTTCAATAAAAAATTGTTACTTTGTAACTTTAAAAGTTTTTCAGTTGGTGAGAGTTTTACATAAATTACTTACTGTAAAAAGGAATTTAATTGAGTGGAAAAATTTAACTTATAGTTAAATTAGCAGTGTTTAATTTAAATTGAAATAAATTGAAAATATTAAATTTGTATAAAAAACAAATTCTAAATGTATGTCTCTTTAAGCTGAAACTGAAAGATTTAATTGAAATTGAACGGTGTGACAAAATTGTTTTACAAGATATTAGATCAATCTAAGTTGATGTTTTGATGACCTTAGAGTGAAATTATCTATCTAGCTACCTATATTACTAGCAAAAAGTTTGGTAAAAAAAACATGAAAATGTTAACAAATCTTTATTGCCTGATTCTAGTAGAGATTTTAATACAAATTAGCTTAAATAAACAAGTTAAAAAAGAAATGTGTAACAAAATGTGTGGTATTTCTTTAAGTAAAAGCAGGTCATTAATCAAAGCGTGATTTCTTATATAAAACCCTGTCAAGAGTAACGTTTTACGCATTTTAATGCTGCAATAATATATTTTAGTGTATTCACGTACATATGTATATTACCACCCATATTATAAAAAATTTGTTTGCATTTTGAAACATGACACAGGCATTTTTTTTTCAGTAAAACCAAAACAGACTGCAAAACGTTGAAAACAAAAAAAAAACTTTTTTTCAACATCTTCTAACTTTTAGAGAATGATATGCCCACGTTTAGCAGAAATTCGGAAATTTAATCTGGTATGACAGCTTCGCTAAAATTGATTATTTATGACAGCAGTGCTTCTGAAGCACCACTCAACGTTTATTTCATTACAGCGCTCATTTGAATTAACGTGGTTTAATTAAATTAAAGTGTTTTTCATTTATTAAATTTCAGGTTTAGTTGAAAATAGTGCAAAAATAGATTAAAGTAAAAAAAAGCTTTAGCAAATGTGAATTGCAGTAAATAATGAGGATAACAATGACTAATCATGGGAGTAAATGAAATTTATTTTAAAAAACTAATCTAACTATACCGAACACTCTTGTACCATGGCTTATATATTCATGGATAATAAGCATTTGAAAGGTGATTTGAAAAGTGTTTATAACTACACAAGAAAACAGCGACAACGTTATAACTACATATAGACAGCTATATTATAAATTTAAATAAAATAGGTGTGTCATTAAAATCGATGAAATCATTCACTAAGCTAAAACCTGAAACAGTGATCGAAAAAAACTAAGATGGATGGATGAAGTTGAGTAAGATACAGTTTGGTTACGAGTAAGATGTTATAGAATACAAGCTTTGTTATAAGTAGAGGCGAACTAAACACAACGGTTCGTCTGCCTAGAAACCAGATAAAGAATTACCATTGCTAATAGAGAATATATAAATTCTAACTACACATCTTTTTAAGTTGGAACTGAAAAATTTTATTTACACGGTGTGACAAAATAGTTTCAGAAGATACTAAGAAGATTCACCTTAGTTGATGTTTTGATAACCTTACAGTGAAATTATCTATTATAAACTTTACTAGCAAAAAGTTTGGTGAACAAAACCTATGAAAAAGTCTAGAAGTCTTTTTTGCCTGATTCTAGTAGAGATTTTAATACTAATTAACTTAAATAAACAAGTTAAAAAAGTTAGCGGTAAGGACTCAGTAAGCTATTATTTTCTTTAGAGCTTTCTCTCGATCGACAAAACTTACGCCATAATAATTGCTCATCATTATATACTACAAAAGCATGGAAGACATCACAGAAAAATAAAGCAGTACAGGGAGTTTTTAAGAGAAAAGTTCTTCATAATATTTTTGGTACTTCACCACATACAAATTCGTAAAATTTTTAATTAGCGATGACTACTATATTTTAACTAACCACGACATGTAGGAGTTTTGTCAAGATATTGACAACACTCAGGGAATTAACATCCAGCATCCTTACTCGCAGGGTCATGTCAAAAGTGAACATTTTATAAAACTTGAAATTTCCCGAGTTTAGAAGCTTGATTTGTACTTTAAATTTCATCAAATTGCACTATTATATTTTTAGGTTCTTTATTACTAATGATGGCTTAATTATTTCACTAGTAGGAGTATGCAATGCCAATTGGTATCATTTCTACATTTTTCTAAAAATAACCTTTTTGAAAATATCAACATTCGCCAATTTTTATACATCAATCGAAATGCTTTTTAAAATTCTGTAAATATACATTTTTATTCCATTTATATAATATTTTTAACAAACAAAAAATTTTTTAATATATATTTATATATAATAACCCAGGTTTCCATGATAACATTTCCAGCTGATGCTCATAAATATAATAAAAAAAATTAACAATTGTCAAAAATTAAACCCGAAATGGTAATGTAAATGTTTGACGTTTGGAAATACTTGCAAATAGTAGTAAATTAGTAAAATATTTTTTAATGGCAACACCTAGTCTATTTATATTTTGTTTTAATCAAAACGCGATAATAACAAAACAATAACGTTGATGTTAGAAAAGGCTACGGACGCGACGATGGGAGAGAATTTTGGGCAAGCGGATGTAAGTTGTTTTAGCATATTAATAAATTACATATATAAATTATTTGAATTTAGTTTGATCAAGATGAAATAGGTGGGGAACAGTTTGTTGCAACAAGCCACGGTCGTTAGCGACTTTTTGATAAAGACCTGCGCTGCATGATGTATGGATTTGGAGATGATAAAAATCCATGCACTGAAAGTGTAGATTTATTAGAAGATTTAGTAACTGAATTTATAACTGAAAAAACGCATCGTGCAATGGATTTCGGACGCACTGGAAGAGTACGGATAGAGGACATCATATTTTTATATCGTAAAGATTCGCGTAAATATGCTCGTGTCAAGGATCTTCTAACAATGAATGAAGAATTCAAGAAAACAAGAAAAGCCTTTGATGCAATTAAATATGTTGACGCTGATGTAAAGTTAAAGTAATGAATATATAAGATAAATAAAAA
>NC_051846.1:52063889-52074441 GCF_002237135.1 Teleopsis dalmanni | reverse complement strand
ATATTGATGAAGGTTAAGAATTTTGCGTTTTATTTAAAATTTCCCGAAAACTTTTCGGTCACAATGTATATGTTCATATATGGTAAAAGTGGGTGCACATAGGCGTATGGTATGACTGGATGGGCGGATGCTTAAACATGGTACACAAATTGACAAATGCATAACAGAACAGTAATGCACTTTGTGCAGTTATGTTAACAAGTTGTAGCTCATTATATGCCAACACAGACTTACTCACATAGCAATCCTTTATTTGATATAATTGCAATTATTTGCACACAGCCACACGCATGCAATTGCAACTAATGTTTAAGTTTACACATGTCTGCAGTTTGTTTAATGTTTAAACCGTAAATCAACAAAGTTAAATTCAATAATTAATCAAAATTTAATACAGAATTGTAAACTACAAACAAAACAATTAAGAAAACATCAGAAAGTCAATTTCATACAAGCAATATAAATTTGGCTGTTTTTAGTTGCTAATTTTATGAAGAAGAAAAGGATATATACATTAATAAGAAAGCATTATAATAGTCAATATACTGATGAAATTTCGTAAGTTAGTATGTGGTATTATTAACTTACAACACTATTTAATCGGGAATAAATAATACATTTAATTAAAATAACAAAGGTGATCTTCAGAGATAGATTTTAAAAGAATATTGGATTCAAAAATTCAATTTTTCTGGACGATTTCATATATCAGAAATTATTGAAAATTTGTTCAATATGAATTAAATAAATAATTATGGAATATTATTTCATATCTTCCTGGTAAAATCTGTATACGGAGTCTAAGTTAACCAAGTTTTATAAAGGAAAATATTGTATGGGATAAGGGAAGCGGGCTACATTTTTCGGTATTGACACCACAAGTACTGAAAAAAACTTGCAGTGAAACATTCTTGATATCTGCAAAAAAGTTCATTAAAATAGTTTTAGTTATTTATCAGTTTTTGTTCCATTAATGTTATTAAATATGATGTCTAATACTTCAAACTTGATTTCTTGAGAATCTTTCAATCAGTTTTGCGAAAAATGATTTATCTTAATATATTGTAAAATTTTTTTTGTTGATTTTGAAATGATCAAAATAATATTATCATGAGAGCATCTTTTCTAAAAGAGATTTCCCTCTATCACGCACCTGTTTAATGCAATCAAAAATGATAGCATAAAAGATGTGTGTTAACCTTAATCTTGACAACCTTAACCTGACCTTAGAGCGTCTCAACCAATTGTGACGTCTGGTGCGGTGCTTGTGTTCCAGTTGGAACGCACTGTCAATTGTCCATTGCATACTTCATATTGTAAAAGTTTTTGTTTAAATAATTTATTAAAAATTTTTCTTTTAATTTAACAAATATCTTGCGTGTACCGCTTCATTCTTTACAGTGCTTGTAAAGTAATTTTTTAAATTTGTAAAAAGTTGTAAGTTGGTTGTCAAAATAATTCAAAATGAGAAATATTTTTGAGTTACCGCATTATTTTTTTATCTTATTATTAAATTCTTAAAAATTATTTAATTTTATTATGAAATTATAAAATAAATGTATCTAATGAAGCAATACACAATACATCATCCAGTCGTAGAAACAGATCAAATGATTTGATGAGACTGTGGATTGTATTTGATAGTTAGTGGATTAAACTAAATTTGATAGCTTAAGAATGAACATTTATATATAAGAAAGCTGATTGCCTTTTGAGTGCCACGTTTAACATTTCTTAACTCGTCTTAACATTTCTATGATTCCGGTATAATGGCTAAGCCGTAACTACTGATAAATTGTGAATTGCCACCAGATTTCGAAGAATATATAATTATCATAACAGTGAAATAAATTGAATAAGGAAAAAACGTTCTGAAGATGGCTACTCCTTGGAGTACCTCATAAAAATAATAATAACTTGAATGTACTGTGAGCCAACAGTACCGGCAGTGAATACTGTTAAAGTTAACAACTTGTGTTCCGTATTATTTGAAAATCCTTATTTTTCATTATTTCTGCTACCCATTAATTTTTTTTTGGCTTGTATTGTAAAATGTTTACTTTAGAAGTAGAAAATTCTTGACAAATTAATAAGTCAAGTCAAGCATTAGTCATATATAGATATGCTTTATACAAGAATGCACTTTTATTAATAGGTAAAAAAAATTGAAACATTATGTTAGGTATAATGTTTTGAGTCAAGAGAAGGTTTTGTTATAAAGATACCTTAAATATACAGATAAATCACCATACAGAATTAAATCAATTTAAAAAATTTTTCTCTGCTAAAATGAATCAATTGAAAGTCTATCTTAAATATGTCTGCCTAAGTGTAAGAATATTATAATGATAAAAATATTTCAAGATCAAAAATATTTTTACAATCATTTTTAGGTATATTATAGTTTTATTTTCCTCTCGTTTTTTTTGTGCTGGTATTTTTTCAAATTTTTGTTTTATTTTTTTTTTGCTTTGTTTCCTGTTAGCTGTCCTTTGACTTTTGCTCACATTTATTTTATTATTATTATTTATTGATTCAAAAATTCATACAGCACTTATAAAAATTATAGAGCGTAGCTTTAAATCTAAATTGACGATAACTTACATATGTGTTGTGTGTCAGATTGGCATACAAAAAATGGTACATATTAATCATATGAATTTATCAATAATTTATCTTCTGTAACTTAAAACAGTTTTCATAAATTTGTACAGTTTATAAGTATTGCTACCGTTTAATAAGACAAACTTCTTTTTCGCATAGAAGTGATTTATCAAAAAAAAAAGACGTCTATGTTCCTACTCTACTTCAATAATATGACATATATTTACTATTTTATAACGATTAAACAACGAACAATCACGTTCAGATATATTAAATTCTCTGCCATTCAGTTTAAAAAGATCGCTTCTACATTTAAAAAGTAGGCTCGATATATGTTGATTGTTTTCGCAATAAAAATTATGTATAATGTTATACTGAAGCTGTAGGTACCATACATATTCGGACCTAGCATTCGCGACAAATGAATCGTATTCACTCCGTTTGTATAAAGTTATAATATTATTGTGCAATAATTTAGGATCCATACTCCGACTTTTGATTATATGAATATATCATTTGGCAAAGTTGAGAATGGGCTAAATTCATTTTATTAATGCAAGCAACATTTTGATTTTGATAAATAATTTGACAAATAAATTTATTTGACAAAGGATTTTAGTAAAAATTGTAATTTTAAGCAGCTTCGTTAATTAATTTCAATATAGCTTAGAAGAACTCATATTATATCACTTATAGAATGATTACTTTTCACCCAATATTTAATTTTGCCTCTATCAGTTTTTGTAAACGCATATAATTTTGTAATCATGATACAGAAGTCATAAAATCTTTTTATTTCTATTCAAAACTAAAAATTTTAATTAAATTAAATTTTGTTACAAGATCAAAAAAAAAAAGAATTTGTTTGCCACTTCAACTCGGTGATGTAAAATGCATACACATGCTTTTATTGCTGTTCGGCATACTCATTTGAATGTGTTTACTGCAAATAGATAAATGCACTCACATATTAGTTGGCATCTAATTAAAAACCAAATTTTAAATAACAAGACAAATATTTAACTTCCTCTTATGCACTATGACTGACTCTTTATACAATTGAAAAAGGATAGACAAAAAAAATAAAAATAAAAAAAAACACTAAAATAAGTTAAAAGGAAATTCAGGACCTGCCTTGTTGCTGTTGACGCTGTTTTGATTTTTTGTTTGTGTCGCTTTACTTTTTAATGAGTTAATAAATTAAAATTCGCAGTGCTCACACCATTTGTTTTGCTGTTTGACAAAAAACGGAGACAATGACGCTAATGGAAAAATGAAAATAATAGAAATGTCTTATTAACGTATGAATGTGAATGATATATACGAAAAAGGTGGTAACAACTCCTAATACAACAATTGTTTCCAACCCAAACACAAACCCAAACCCAAAGCTTGGTGTTGTGAATCAGCCAGACTAAAATAAGCCAAACTGAGCCAAGGCAAACAAATGTTCAAAACCACGCTGAAGTAATTTATTTATGATATATGCCAACAGCGCAGTGCAGTCTGCAGCTGCCAATAGAGTCACATATTCAAAAATTCCGGCATAATTGTTTTTATTTGCTATAGAAAAATTATGAAAAAATAAAAGTTTTTTAATTTTCCAACCATTTTGGATATCGTTTTTTTTTTTTTCACTTGCATTTTGTGGGTTTAACACAAACTCGCAGTCAATTGTCGAAATTTTTATAAATAAATTTTTTTTCCTTTTATATTTTTTTATATTTTAATTTCAAATGATTTTCATATATTATAATTATACACACATACACACATAGACACATATTAATACAAATTTACACAGAAAATTGCACATTACACAATGTGTAATGTGTATTCTCATATGCAAATGTGTCGGTGAACAGTGGCTGCTGCATTAGCTTAGTTGTTTTTTGGAGCTTTTTGTTTGGCATTTCCGTTGTTTTCTCATATCCTGTTTGCCATGTTGAATTTTTCTATTGTTTCAGAGAAAACATATAAAACAATACACCCACACAAATGCAACAAGAAAAAAAAAAAACATAAACACATAACAAAAAGCTGAATCTACAGAAAAAGCAGCCTCTTCAGAAGTCAAAAACAAAATTAATTAATTCATTATTGCCAGAATATTCATGCCATTATTTTTAAATAAAAACTAAACTACAAAGTATGCACGAATTTTCATATAAATATCTATATATGTATGTATATATATATATAGATATAACATATATATTTTTATATATTTTCATATAAGCTAGTCCGATTACAGATGTGTGTCGTGTACTCTCTCTTTCTTGTAAGCATTTGTTCATATGCACATGAGCTCGTGCTTTCAACAATAATATATTAGAACAAAAACTAGAATATTTTATTACATTTTATTGTTTTCATCTATTATGTTAAAATTCTGAATACTCTGCACAAACAGGTCGATGTGCATTTTCAAATAAAATATTAAATTCTTTGAGAATGCAAAAATTTTACATTCCATATTTTCTTATATATTATTAATTTTTCTTTCGATATCGCTTTTTCAATCACTTCAATACAATAAGAGCTGTAAAATAAAATACCACAAAATTGATGTATTCTGTATAATATAAATTGACACAATTCTGATTTTCCGGACATGCCCATTTGACAATGAATTTTAGTAAAGACAAGTATGAATTTTTAACAAGTTTTTCCAAGTTTCCAAGTTGCTATATGTCAAAATAGCTTATTATTCGAGATATAAGGCTTTAAACTTGGAATTTTTAACGTGAAAGACACCAAGTAGACTAACCATCTGATTATGTTAATCGTCGTTTAGTGATTAACATAGAAAACACATATATTATTTGGCGTCAGATGGCGCTTGTAGTTTTTTGTGAGTGTTTCGATTTTTATCAATATAAAAAGTTTACAATAATTACTCTCGATATCTCGAGAAGTGAACTGTATCCGCACATTCTACTGAATCATTCGAAGTTGATTGGTTGTTAAATCTGCGTGCTAATATATTCTATAGGCTTAAGTTAATAGTTTAAATGAATAGAAAACGAATGCTTAGTCTTTTTAGTAAAATATATTTTACTAAAAAAATGCTAAAAGCATAATAAACAATAGAGAAAATTATCGTAATCCTATATTTAGCTTACGTGAAGAATAATAAAGAAAAGCTATGAAGGCATGATGTGCAGAGTTCTGCATAAAGGAAAAACCAGTGAACCGTTTATTTCAACAATCGTCTATTGTTGTGCTCGATTGGATGCTAAAAATGTTTGATTCACAAAATCGCGGCATTAATTGAAGGCTCTAATACTAGGTTAAAAGATCTAGAGTATGCGGAAGACGTTGTACTGCTTTCGCACTCACATCAGTAAATGCATTCGAAAATTAATGAATTACAAGACAAATCAAGGAAGGTTGGCTTGAAGGTAAACATTAGTAAAACTGAAGCGATACATATAAAAACCGAAAACTCAACTCCGTTTACAACCAATGGACATCACATCGTAGACACCGAGAGCTTTACTTACTTAGGGAGTATGGGGGTGTGAAAAAGAATATCAATAGCCGTATTCAAAAAGCGCGAGTATCATTTGCTAGGTTGCGCAACATATGTCGGGCTCACAATATACGTACGAACACCAAGGTAAAAAATTGTAACGCATGCGTCAAATCGGTATGTCTATACGGATTGAAAACCTTACTTGCTAACTCCGAAGTCGAAAGACTGCAGTCATTTATCAATCGATGTTTGCACAAAATATTAGGCATATGGTGGCCTACAACGATTTCAAATAAAGAGTTATGAAGAATAATGCATCAAACAAACGTAAACAGCGAGATATGGTAAGAAGAAAGAAGTATGGTTGGATTGGACACACACTGCGTAAACCTTATTAAGATATTGCGCATGCTGCACTTATTTGGAACCCACAGGGGACTAGGCGCAGAGACAGACCAACAATGACTTGGAGAAGGACAGTTCAGCAAGAGACGGGCAAATCGTTTAACGAGTTGAGAGCAATATCACAAAATGGAAACCAGTAGAAAACCTTTGTAGCTTCCTTAAGCTCCTAATGGAGTATGGAAATAATAATAATACTTAGCGTATAACTCCACGTAGGGAAAGCATATCGTAAACATTTGACTAAAAAATATAAATTATATGCAGGTTTTATCAGTACAATGAAAGATCGGTTAATATCAAGAAGAAATTTTCTTAGAACTATTAATATAGAATACGGAAAGACAGAAGCTGCGAATGTTCCTCTTTATCTGCAAATAGGTATTGGGTGCTGTATAATAATACTGCTAAAATAATTCATTAAATTATATGATTTACTCCGAGATTAAGATCCATTTTTCAAATTAGTTTCTACTCCAGTGTTCAAAGGAAGTTGTAACCAATGATCCAATAATTGTTCCCAATAAACAGGTTTTTGGATAGTTGTAAACGAGCTAAAGCTGGACGAAGCTTCCATTTTTTTCTGATTAAGATTTTTATTTTTGCATTGTTGTTTAATAGCAGTACTTAAACCAAACATTTTGCTCAGACCTGTAAAATAAATAGACTTTTGCCAAACAAATATTAATAATCGTATCGATAAAGGAGACTCACTATTACGCCAATTTGTTCCAAATATTTAGACACACTCTGATTTAGCTGGGGCTTTTTTATATGTAAAATTTTGAATGGGGTTTTAGTCTGTGATTATATTCCCTGTATAGGTATTACCCTTAAATTGTACGAATCAGAAGCGTGGCCCATTGTTAAGTAATGAGTCGCTAGACTTTCTTTTGTTCTGAAGTTGTGGATTAATTTTTCTAAATCAAATCATTGTCAAGAGACCTATGTTTTTAATTTATTTTTTGTTTTTTTTTATCAACATTGATATACCTGTTATAATAAGTTAACGAAGTTTTTCATTGTGTGATTGACTAACCTACTACACTCTTATGTATTAAATAATTTTTTGTTTTACAATCAGTTAAAAATCTTGATACATTTTTTATTTATCAAAATTTAATTGTTTTATCAAACTAATCAGATTTTTCAAAGAAATTTAATTTATTTTATTTGCTTATAAAAAACTCATCTTCAAACTAACTATCAATTTTAATTACTTAAAATCTCGAAATGGTTAACTGAACTTTTTATCGAATTGATTTCCATAGGCCTGATGTCAACTTTATAAACCAAAGTTTGACATTTTTAATTACCACAAAAATAAAAAAACGTTTGATGAAAGTTTGAAGTATAAATACCCGTAATATTCCAGCGTTTTTTCAGAGTCAGATTAAAACTTGCAATAGACTTTAAATTTCAGAAGTCGAACTATATAAAATAGCTATGCGGTTGAAATTAATTAACTTTCAATTCAACTGAAAAGGGTTTGAAGTATTTTTAGTCAGAAACAAACAACTTCTGATTTCTGTGTGTGTTGGAGTGTTTTTTTTTTTGTTATAACAAGTTTCAGATGCAACCACAACTCAACTAATTTAAAAGCTTGCAGTTTCAATTTTTGGCATTTTCATTTGTGATGTCAATAATGATTTTATAGTTGTAAAGTGGTTTAACCATATATCGTAACTAGCTTCGTATCTGTAACAAACATACTTACTTCCTTATACAAAAATGCAAATCTATTACTTTACAATATCTATATATTTGGTAGTGTTTCACACTGTTTGTATGTAAATTTATGCGTGTGTTCAGATACTTATGTGTATCTGTGGAGAGCAAGTGGCACATATTGTAGTTTGTTCTATTAAGAAAGGTTATCTAACTAGCAAGGCTCAGTCATTTAATTTGAATCTTATGTCCGCTGTCATGTTCAATTGAGAACAGTTAAGCCATTTGCATAAATGGCTCAAGCGTTTGTAAAGCATTTAATTTACACTTTGCATTCGAGATTACAAAAATCTTCGAACTTGCAACAACAACAAACACACACATTTCATTCTTAAATATTTTCTTATGATTTAATTATTAGTTAATATTTAATAATATTGATGGACCGGTAGATTTAAATTTAATTAATATGAATTATTTTGAATAAATATAATTAAATGAATTGATTATTGCTTAAATAGATTTTAAAGTGATATTAGAAGGTATTTAAAAGATTTGTTACTTGAAGCTTAGTAAAATTATAAGAACATTATAAAAATTATAACGTTATAAGAACAGTTTGACATTTTAATTGCAATTATTAAGTCTTTAAATAAACAAAATAGCTATTTTTTCTAATTGCTAAATAATATTTTTATTAAAGCAATCAAAAACAAATAAAACAATAACTAATAAACTACTATTTATATTGAAAATATAAAAATATATATATATTTAATTAAAACATATAGACATTTTTATGATTTTTAATTAATAATTTAAATAAGTTATATGTCATTGTCAATGTAATTAAATGTTTAATTTCATTATTGTACTAACTTGACAAAACTTGACAAAAAACGAAACAGGTATCAAAGGTATATTAAGTTTGTGAAGACATCAAAGTTCACATCAACTGTAAACATATATTTGCGTTCCAAACTTCAACATCAAGCGATTAAAACATAACTAAGCATCCTAAGGAAACCGATATAACGATTTAACTTTAGATCCACTAATGCATTATAAATATTCATATTCGTATTAGCTTTACTCCGATCTTTTCGCATTTATCCGTAACTTAAAATTAAAATGCTCATAGTGGCAGTTGTAAGATTATTGAAACTTTTTGAGCAGCAATCCCGTTAAACCGCATAGGTTTAACTTAAGAAAATTGTTGTGGATACTTGATGTAATATTTTTAATTAAAACTCTTTTTAATTTAATTTTAATCTAATAATTTTACAATATGGAGGGTACAGGGTAATTAAGTTTATTGAGATGTTTGTAATGCAGTGAATTAAACGTCTGATATGGTCCATATACCATATGTCTACTGTTAACAAACTTAAGAGAATTTATAAATAAACTTTATTAGATATATAATGATGAAATGATGAAATTTATTATTTTCCCATTCAATTTGCATTTAACTGGTATAGAACCTAAAATTATAGATGCACTTTTTAATATTCGTCTATCGAATTTAATGTTGGAGCAATTAAAATTAGAGCAAATATTATCGTAAATTCCGAGTGTCTTCCAAGCTGAAATTTATACAATCAACTTATGCGTAACATCAAATATTAGCTAAAAACTGTTTGTATCGAAAATTGTTATTTACTTTGACAGGTAGGCTGCTCTTAAAGCTCTGTTTTCTTCGACTTTGAAATCAAAACAGATAGTAGCGCAGACTGGTACCTTAATTTAGAAGATTCACTAACGAAAAGATTACGAAAAATGTTACGTTTTTAGGTTTGGTGAGTTTCAAAACTAGAAAACTTTGTTGGATTCGTGTCCGGAGTTCCTTTATTTCTCTTTCCATATGCTCCTAATGCCATTATTGTAGCAATGAAAAAGTATTGCTTTACTAGATAAAGCAAAATGAATACTAACATATCAATTAAAATGTTTATAGCGAAACGTATAAACAGCGTTTGCTGTAATAAATTCAAATAAGAAATAGTTGTCAATATTGAGTACAAAAATTCATTATACGTTTTATTCGAATATATTTATTATACTTTTAATGTTACTTTAAAATATTTAATAAGTTAAAAGAAATTGAAATTCCATTTTTTGATTCTTTGATTTGAATATTAATGAGACAATACCAAAAACAGAATTTCACTATTAAACTAATTATTACACTACTGAATTCAAACGTAGAACAATCATTCAATTAATTTCAACAAAACAAATTATTATTGAGAAATATGTAAATTGAAAAAATAAATTGTTAAGATTTCCTTTAACGATTGCCTTTATAATTAGGTAATGTTTCCTCAATTTAAAGCTCAAAGTACAAAACAGACAATCCAAAGTCCAAATGAAATGATAAGTCTAATAAAAATGTTCATT
>NC_051846.1:52024437-52063789 GCF_002237135.1 Teleopsis dalmanni | reverse complement strand
AATCTAACATATATACACATTCGCATTCACTCACAGCATCATAAAACATATGCATAAACTATATAGGTAGTATGTGTTTTGCTTGAGGAGATTCCATTCAAGGTGAATGGTGCATATTTATGTACTGGTATGCCTTTTGTATGTTTTGGGTAACCAACATAAAGGGTTTTGGCAGTTATCCGCTTAGATCATTCAACTAAAAAACACAATTTGCATATTAAAAAAATATTCTTTTTCTCAGTTATTTGATTTTGTTCAAACTCATATCGACCCAATCACTCCCAATGCGGTTACGTTCAGTTATGTTATGTTATCTTAACACGTTTGTCTTTTGATGTTAGGTGTTAGGACATGGATTCGATTTCTTTTTTGTTTTACAAAAATTTGCATAAGAATTACAGTAGTTGTGATGAAATAATCTAGATATTTTCTTGTAATATAAAAACAATTTCTAACTTAAAAATAATATTGAAATGAAAATAATAAAAATAATGTAAATTTTTTACTTAATAAAATAAAATTCATGATTTTCTCAACTAAGCAAAGATTTGGTACAATTTATTTAAATATAATATATATTTTGCACAACTCCACTGTACTCGTAACCTCTGCGTCTTTTCGCAAATTTTATATTCAATTATTTTTAAATAAATTTATAAAAGTGTAGGTATATCTATATTATATTTTGTTCTAAATTTAAATACAAGATTTAGTCTTAGACTAGTTAAGCTACTGTTAAAGATACGGCAGAATATATATTCACTTCGTAACTATCTTCATAAAATATATATAATTTTATGAACATTATTAGAATTTTTGGAATTATTAAAATTCTTGCAAAATAGTTTAATACACTTAAGATTTCACATTTCTTCCCAATGCTCGATAGAACTAAATGATCTGCAGTTGACCACATACGTACAGTTTCAAGTGTACAGATAAATCTCAATGTATATAGGTATTTCTGCCTATAATGGTAAAGTAAACTGATACGAATGTGATTTTAATTCTCCCAACTACATGGTTCTAAGGAGTTTTGCGTGTTGGGGGGTTCACGCACATTATTTAAATGACTGCGATAAATACTCCATACTTATTCTGAAAAATATCTAACATTTCCATTCCACATGCATTTTGAATTTCCATACACAGACTATATGAGAATTGTAATATTATTTTTCCATATCCATATTACTTCAAAGAATTTTATTTTTACCAGTTCTTAACTTTTATTTAAAAAACATAAATTTAAATAAAAAATAAATGGAAAAAAGTTTAATGTAATTATCTATGGAATTAAGATATCGACAATTAGAACATCCGTTGTTAATATGCCTACACAAATACATTATGTACATTATCACTATAATAAAAATTTATATCAAATAACACTATTAGAAAGTATAATCCACGATTTCTAAAATATTGCGAACTTTTACAAACGCGGCATATATTACTTAAGCAATTATGTGGGGTTACTCAATAGTACAATACCATATTCTGAAGCCAAATTGATGATTTGGAAGAATGTGTCATCCTGTTATTAAGGGCAGTAAGAGCATATTAACTGATTTCTTTCCTGCCTTTGAAACTATTTTTAATAAAGAAATTTTTCAATACTTTAGTTAATAGCCAAGGGTGAAGATACTGTTGTAGAGGAAACGTAGAACCTAGAACATGGTCAGATTATTGTAGTTTAATTTTACCTATAACTTTATCATTTATATGTGCATGTTTTTGAGTTTAAGAAGATTCGAGTGTTCTTCTGAACATCAGATATAATATTTTTAATAATAGAAAGAAACTACTTTAAATTGAAAACCTATTGCATTTAGAATTAGTTCAAAGATTGTCGTTCTAGTTTATATACAGAACAAAGTATTTAAACAAACGAAGTTAGAAACTCTAATTCAGTTAGTAACAAAACACGAAAAACTGCGAGATATATTAAAATACAACAAATTCTAACTTTCAATACAAAAGAGTACTACAGTTAGATTTACGCAGCCGAAGGATTTTAAGATATGGAATATCTTGTTACTACATCTTCATTGGAGTAAAATATACCCATACTTATAGGTGTATCTATTAACACATAGACTTCTCTTCAGTTGATAACATTTTAATAAAAAGTATTGAAAGGTCAAAAATAATTTTTGTTTATAAAGAATTTATCAATCAATTTTAATTATTAAAAAAATACAATAATTTGTAATACAAATACATAAAGTACATTTAATCATAACTGAATGGAAAACGTTCAGCACGTTTTTTTTGCCGAAACCAGCAGATCTGTTATATTTTTTTATTGATTCGGAACATTTAAACGATAAAAATGTGGAATTCATAGCCCAATGTTAATAAGATTGTAACAAATATTCCATATGTTGGCTCCGCAAACTAATTTATATATAAGGGAGATGTATAAAAAAAAAAATTCCAGTATATCACAAAATTATATGAGTGTACTAACGGAACGAAAAATCCATCAATATTACATATTTCATTAAACTTAATAATGATTTCCTTAGTTTCAATAAGTCTTTTTATGTTAATAAATCTGCAAACCATAGGAGAATTATAAATTTACTCATTTAACAATGAGATGAGAAACAATAATTATGCCATTAAAATACAACTGATGTAATTCCAAAAGCTGCAGTAATAGTTGCATGCGAATAAAAATTATTGCTTTATCAATGGAGTAAATTTATAATTCTCAAATGGTTTGCAACATATTCTTATAAAAAGAATTATTAAAACTAAAGAAATAATAAATAAGTATTAAGTTTAATAAGATGTATATAGTATCAATGGTTTTTTGCGTTCCATTAATAAGTTCATATAATTTTGTAATATGCTGGAATTGTATTTTTTTTTTCTCCCTGATATATAAATTAGTTTGCAGAGCCCAACATTTTAAATATCTGTTACAATCTTTTTAACATTGGGCTATGTATTTCGCATAATAAATAATAATAATAAATTTCGCATACAATAAAAGCTGCGACATTTTGCCTGAGCTTAAACTGGAAGATTGAATTTTTTTTATTTCAGCACCTTTTTATTCACACGAGTTCCTCTGAGTTGAAACTTTAAGGGAATAAAATTTAAAAGTTCAAAAACAGTTTTCATTTATGAAAAGTGAGTTTTGGTTTAACAGATGAGAATATGATTATTTTTCAAAATAATATATGAAACCATTTTAATCATTCAAAAAAATCAAATTGTAAGAAAATATAGTATTTATGTTTTACATTGTAATATATAAAATATATTTAATTGACACTAAACTAAGAATTAAAAAATCGTTACTTTTTGTTGGAACAAAACCCAGCAAAGATATGATATCTTTTTTAAATTGAACCGGAATAAGAGCTGCTACGATAAAAAAGTATATCGTGAATGTAGATCTTCAATGTGTTGATTCTAAATTACAGTTCTCCCTCGCAAACATGAGCATTGGCTTAAGTAAATACTGGATGAAATGAACACCTTTACTTAACATTTACTTCTCTAAAATGTGAACGAATTTCTAAAACGTGAATGAAATTCTTAAATCTGAACAAAAATTTTGGACTTAATTAGTTCACGTTTTCGAGAAAACACTGTAATAAGATCAACACATTTTCTTTTAGTTTGATATATGGTAAGATAAAGTATTTATTAGTTTAGTTTGAAGTTTAAATTCTAAAGCAAAACAATAATTAAAACCGCAAAATTCATAGCATACTTTTGTGGTGAATAATGTGCATTAATGTATATTTATAAACTTTTTATTAGTTATTTATAAAAAATTATTATATTTAAAATTATAAATTGCATTAGAAATGTTTATTATTTATTAAAAATTACTAATCATTTGCTTAATTGATGGTTGAAAAAATTGCTGATGCAATTTGCATAATGCATAATGCAAGCTATGATTTTAGGCGAAAATAAAAATGTAAAAAAATATTATTTGAAGAGGCAAATCCCATGCTGAAAAATAATCTCGACTGTTAAACTTTAAATAAAATAAAAATATATGTGAGGAATTAAAGTAAAAAATGAAATGCAAAAGTTCCATATTATCTTATTGTTATTAAATAATTTATATTAAATAATTTATATTAAATAATTTATATTAAATAATTATTGGAAAGTTTATTAATGAAAACATTTTCTCATACACCTTATAATAGATGTATTCTTTTGACATGAATGCTCCAAAAAAACACTTGTCTCTTATCTCTTAAAAAAAGCAAAAACAAAATTTGCAAAAAAGCCCACTTTCCTGAAAGTAAGCCATTCGCATTACTTTCATTACTTAATGCCAAGGCATTACCTTGGCAGAAACTGATCTATTCTGAATGATTTTTGGAAGAAAATGGAAAGCTCCTTATTTCATTATTTTTCTCCGTTATCATGGGTAAAACCTAAAAAAAATGTATACTTTTATCCAAATTCAAATTCATACAATATAAAATGCTCACCTACCTTTAACTTTATTGTTTCATTCATTTTATGTATATTTATATATAAAAAAAACTTTTTTACAAAATTATCTACAGGTATCCTCCCATCCGCCTAATCACTTTAGGCGCTTTCTTTTTTGAAAATCTTGGTGAACTGCAAGACCTCGCCCTGAATAGCATTTTAAGCTTTGCTAAAGGTTCTAAGTGGTTCTAACCTTTAAGTTTCTATTTATACGGTAACACAATGCGGCTACAGACATAAGTAGATCCCTTGGAATCGCTGATAAAACCTAACCATAACCTATCTGCGCCACAAATTTGTTTCAAATTTTTTTACTTTTTAATAACCGTGGTAATATAGCCTTCGCTATTATGTTTTTTTTTCTAATCTATTTGAGATATTACAAACTCAGGAAATGTGGTTTTTGTTTTTTTTTAATTTGCTTATTGTGATAATGGATATTATCGCAAACCGAGAGCGGTCAAACCATCCTATTCCGTTCAATCCGTTATAAAAACTGAAGTATTCAACTGTACGTATTGGAGCTTGACGGTGTGCAGTTTCAACTGAACAGTTGCAACTGTGTAACGACACGGATTCGTCGTTTTTATTTTTGCTGAGGTATTACTCAGTCGCGGTCCGGGTCGTTGCAATAAATTTGTTTTATTGACTAGTTCGAAGCTGGTAAACCAAAGAAAGTTAAAAGACCGTTTGTTTTTATTATTTTAAAATTTATTTATTAAAAGTTTTCTTAAATAACTTATTTTAAGCTTGACTCTACTCAGTAAGTTTTACCCAAAGACGTCAGAACATCAAAGGGTTTTTTCAAATCTACGCAATTAGTTTCTAGCCAAAGACGTCAAAACATCAAAGGCGTTATAAAGTCTATTTAATAATTTTTACCCAAAGACGTCAGAACATCAAAGGGTTTTTTTCCAAATCTACGTAATTAGTTTCTAGCCAAAGACGTCAAAACATCAAAGGCGTTATACGATCTACTCACAAGTTTCTACGAATTTATTTAGCCTTAGCGTCGAAACACTATAGGCTTCTAAAAGTGGACTTAGCGCTGGAGTAGCGATCTACTCACTTCGGTGTGCCGGTGCTAAGTGATCTTTCATATAAAATCTCCGCTATTTATATACGACACTTTGCTTTGCTTAATTGCACGCACAACCGCACAAGTATAATTCGCTGTCAGCTTTGTTATGCTTGTCGTGTGTGCGTATGTTCGCGGTTGGCTTTGTTTTGCTTGTCGTTTGTGCGTATGTTCGCGGTTGGCTTTGTTTATTTGTTTAAATATATAAATAGAGTTTTATCCAGACGATTTTTAGTAAAAAATAATAAATTCCCTCCTTACAACTGAACTGCTATGTATTGTTGATTGGTTGACTGAATATATATAAGTTTGTCTGTTGTGAGAAAATCGAATCAAATCTTTCATTTAGCATTTCTGCATATCCAAATAGATTAAGTTTGAACATGAATAAGATTATTTGATTTTATTATATAACCTTAATATAAAATAAAAAATAGAAATTAAATAAAAAGAAATACTCCCATTCTTTAAATATTATTTCAAAATATAAGTTTAAACGAAGTTCAAAAATAATATGGGAGGGCAGATTATTATAGTGGCATAGGAGTTATACGTAAGTCTGCTGATCGATTGTAATGCTATATAAAATTGGAATTGTTGTAAATCCTTCCCAATCTTTATAAAGCCTAAGATACTATAAAAAAGGAGTTTCTACATCTGACTTAGATTCTTTTATATTTGGTGAGTAAGACAAGTTATTATAAATAATTGATAAGTAACAAATGTATCTTCGTAAAGGATATTCAAGCTTTAAGTTTTTTATGTCATTTTTATAAAGTTGTCAGCATTGATTAGTAGATAATCAATCCAAGTAAACAGTAGCCTTTATCAATTACCAATTATTATATTTCACTATTAGATTATTAACATAAATAGTGACATAGGTATTGAATCTTCTACACTAATGGTGGTATAATTCGAGTTGACTTTAAGGTTTTCGACGCTATGTCTTTTAGTTGAAATAATATATTTACTTATTTTAACAAGTCTTAGAGTAAAATATAACTGAAGAGTCATATATATTTTTTACCAATAAAAAAGTTATGGATTTTGAAATCCAAGTATATTTGTCAACTTAATCATTAAAATGAAAAAGCTTCTTTTTTCTTGCTAAAATGACTGTTCTCTAATTGAAATAAATTAATTCATATGCAAAGTAAATGGGTTCGTAAGCAAAATGTTTCGATATATGCAAATAGTCTCATTGCACGTTCGGCGAAGCATTTTTAATCACTGGCAATTGCGTGAACTGAAGTGTTTCACTAAAAGATTTGCTAATTTCAATTTAATTTGTTTGCCGTGCATAATAAAGTTATTTGCCTGCCATTGGCAAATATTTGGGCCAACAGCAAAAACACTGCAAATTTCGAACAACAAGCCAAGTGCCAGCAACATCATTTGCAACAATAGCTCAGCACTACGTGCCACCAGGCTCCATACAACTTCAAGTGCTCGGTGCAATAATCGCACTAATGGCTTCTTCAGCATTTTAATTGCCGCCATTGCAGTTCCGTTGAATCGCCGCCATATTGAATATTAGCTGTAAGGAATGGTGGATATTGTTTACACAAGCAAAACAGGCGAAAATAAATTTCAAAAACTCAATTTTATTTATTTCACTCATTGACTCTGAATAAATAAAACAATTTCAGCCACTTCTGAACATAAAAGTTTAAAGTTAAAGCTAAAACTTAAGCAAGGATCCACAAGGAGCGATGAGTAGACGAGCGCCGCAGTGCATTAAAAATAGAATATTTCAAGTATTAATTTTATTCAGAAAGTTTAAAAGATTAAAAAGTAAACATTTTATGCATTTTAAAAATTCTGTATTTAATTTAGTTTCAAAAACTTGTATAAAAAGTATGCTTTCGGTTGCAAATCGCAGTGATTGATGATGTTGCAAGTTCCACAAAATGATTTATGGGCTATAGTTTTGCATATGCAATAACTGGACACACTTTGAGTGGACACATATGATTAGTTCTAAATGTATAAATTATTTATTAAAAATTTGAAAAAAAATTAAGCAATCAAATAAATAAATAAATAAAATTACTTAATTAATTCGATTTATTTTGCATGTCAGTCATATCAGCTGCTTACTATGTGTATTTGTTGTTTAATATTACTGAAACTATCTTATTATTCTTACAACAAAAATTATGAAAGTTTATAAATAAATGAAATTATATTGTTTAAAGTTACTTCATTATAAAACGTTAAGCTTTGTAATTGTTTAGTTTTTTGCTCAATTATATTCCTTGGTTGTACCTTGTTAGGTTTATGAAG
The DNA here is from genome assembly GCF_002237135.1 of Teleopsis dalmanni. Lineage (NCBI taxonomy): Eukaryota > Metazoa > Arthropoda > Insecta > Diptera > Diopsidae > Teleopsis > Teleopsis dalmanni. The sequence goes on along the minus strand of NC_051846.1, from coordinate 52,055,943 downwards.
TTTGTTGCTTAGAAACAGGTTCAATTGTTTTAGGCTTCATACGTGCATCACTGCCGTATTAACTATTCCATGGGCCCTGGTACGAAAGTTTGTCATGTGGTCCGATTTTAATACATAATTTATTCATATTAAATTTCAAATAATATTAAATTATAACCCAATACATATTATTTCCTTATTCCTTTAAAAATATCAAGGGACTATGCTCTAAGGCCTAAAGCTACTTCATAGTGGAAGAATAATGATTCTTAATCTTTTCAGTCTAACTTTAGGAAATAGGTATAGATCACATCTTTGCAATTCTCAATTTTGACAGGAAGCTAATGGTCAGTTTTCTATTTAAAGAAACTTGGATATATAGAGATCTGTAATTAGAAATGGGTTTAACCTGAAAATTTGGATATATGTGTCTCTAAATTGGGTATCGATGTAGTTAGTACAGTATTTTTCGGAAAACTGAAAAAACATATTATAGGTTTTCTGACTACTGCAGTGCTTATTATCATGTTGATAACACATTTAATATATATTCTATTATACAATTAATCTTCTTTGAAGGTTTTGATTGCACTCTAATTCACATATGAGACGATTTTTGATTGTTACATATTTTCAAACGAGATGTCGACGCTGCTCAAAATTTCCCTTCTTTGAGTTTTGGTATTTGTAAAGTAATTACTCTGGCTAAACGGTGTAACCCTGATATTAAGTAGGTATTAAATATTTAAGTTAACACTGTGGTATTGGCCTTAAATTTTACACGTACTTTATTCTGTAGCTTTGGGGATTGCGAATAAATAAATTTATATTTGTTTCGTCAATGTCCATCATGTGCAATAAGACATTTTACCATTTTAGGGATTTATGGATTTAGGGAGGGATATTAGAGAGAATCATGATTAACTTCAAACCTTTCTTTTTAAAAGCATAGTCTTAATTAAAGGTTCAAGATAGTTTTAAGAAACCTTATTAAAAACCAATTATGCTTATTAAGCTAAAGAAAATAGACTTGTTAAATTCACGAGATTAGAATTATGCAGAGCTCTAATTTTCTGTCGATAAAAGTAAAGAACAAGATATTTGATCTTGTTATAAACCCAATGTGCTATTGAAAGTTCTTTCAGATTTGAAACCTGACAGACCATAGAAGCAATATTTCGCAATATATAAGCAACTGTTGCCAGTTGCCTTTGGAGCAATCTACAAATTTGGTACCCTACTAAAATAATACAAATTATGATTAATTGGAGACATGCAATATAAAAACGGTACTCCATATAATCAGCAGTCGTAAATGGATTGTGATGGACATACTCTAAAGAAACAACCTAATGAAACTGGTCGTCGAGAACTTAAATAAAACGTGCATGGGAAGAGTAGAAGAGAAGGACCAAAAATTGTATTTTGCCGCACTGTAGTAAGAAAGGAGAAAGGAAGTAGATGCTCCAGGAATAAGTTAAGATACTCAGTACAAATTAGATATTTGTCTAAAACCCTATGCTACTACTCAAGAACCTTAAAGAACATATTTTATTACTATAGTGTGAGAGGTGAAACATACTAGACGCTCTTGGAACTTAATAAAGTACTCAGCATAGAAGTACAAATGTTTAAGATATTTAACTGAGACTCTATGCTACTTAACAACCTTAAGGAACGAAAATGTATGTATTTTGGTCAAACAATTCCACACATTTCAACAATTTCTTCTACTGAAAATGATATTTTGGACGAACTGAAATTAGATGATATTATAGACAAATTCGTTTCTCTTGAATATGAAAAAGTTATTTGATATCATTATTTTCAAATAATTAAAAATTTCCATGGTTCTGACGAATATGTCATATTATAGATTTTAAAAAAAATTAATATATTTATCGACCGTCAGTTTATTTTAAATTCATTGATTCTCATCATCGGGGGTATTGTGATAAAGAGGCATAAAGACGAAGTGCTATTATTACTAAAACCAACTGAGCTAGCCATATTATTTTATATATTCATTTCAATTACTCTTCAATATTCTTCAACTCTCTGAGTGGGGGCCTGCTGCTGTGGCACCAAAACTTGTTTGATAATCCGTCACTGGTATGTATGTCTGTATGTCTGTATACGTAGTATGTAATTGTGTAATTGTGTTTTGCTTAAAAGTGAAATTAACATGTTTAAAACAAAAGACTAACAATAATTTACGAAATGTTGAAAAACCTAATTTGAAAGTTTCGTTGACTGAAGAATGTTTACGCTCAGTTGTTGCAATTGTTTTTGTTTGTGTTGTTCCATAGTTTTAATTTATAAGCTCAAAAGTTGCAAATACAATTAAAATTACGTTTACTCTCAAGTATTTAGGTATGCTGAAATATAATTTCAGTGTTGAAAGTTCCAAGTGGGAGCTTCATTTATTGCAACACACATGAGTACTTGTCGAGTGGAGTACCTCTTCATGCTTTGCTTCTGATGTAGCAAGGCAAAATTATAATATCGCGAAACAGAAAACATCTGAATTTCGAATAAATCTATTTAGAAAATAGTTTTTCATAAATATAATTTAATGAAATTTATAAATGAAATTCCAAATTTTTTGAATATTTAAGTTTACCCATGAGACTGGTGGGGACTTTACTGCTAGAATTAATTAATACATAGAGTAATAAAAAAATTTGAAAACTCTCATTTAAGTATAAATTACTTTTAAGTTATAGTTTTTTAGCTTAAAATCAAATTTTGAGATTAATCGTATCTGAAATTATTGGCTAATCAAAATTTTGTTATAGTTTTCAACGAAAGGTGATTACATATATTATCATAAAGGAATATATCGAATAACCGATTAAGAATCGCTTAAAACCATGAAATTTTTTATGATTAACAATAATTTTCTAATAATTTAGTGTAACTATAACATTTCTAATAGTTTTTAGTAAGAAAACCAATAAGTTTTTCATTCTAGTTCATAAAATTTTAATAATGTTCAACAGATTTTTTCAACAGTTTTTCGTCGGGAAATCATAAACCATAATCAAATAGTGATTGACAAATCTTTATTTTTTAAATAAAACTTCTGTTAGTATTTTAAAAGGATGCTTAATGAAAAGCATTTGCATATTGTGGAATATAATGACAGTAAGATGCTTGTTTTTGTCTCAGAAACTCATAAGAAAAGAAATGTAACCAACAATGGCTCCCAGAACTTAACAAGGATTTATTTTTTTTGCTTTGGTTAAAATGATTTGGGATGAGCAACGGCGCTATTATTATATTAGAGCATATAATATTTAAAGTAAAATTAAGTAAGGGTTCGAGGATCATATTGTCTTTTAGATCATGTGATTTATTGCTGGTAGTATATATAAGATGAGAGTATTAAATACTAAATATTAGTTTATTTAGACAAGTTAACGACCTTTCCACCTCTAGAAGCAAACATTAGTTTATTTAGACAAATTAACAATCTTTCCACCTTTAGAAGCAAACATCGACATCACCTATTTCAGAAGATTATTGAAAAATTTAAAATAGACGCGTTCTTTCAGAAAATGAATACAATTACATTCATGATTTATTTTGTAGTTCTTCCATAAATTATTTACATTCGTGGCTTTTTAGACAACCGTCAATTAATTTCTTGGAGAGACTTTTTTAAATTTTATACGCAGGAAGTTTGCTGGCTTAAATCCTTGTTGGGTTCTTTGGTAATTTATAATTGTAAGACCCTATTCAACTTTTTAAAAATATATTTTCCTCAAGTTACTCTAATGAAATTTGGCTAAGAAAATTAAAATTTAAGGATAAGTAATTCTTTCTTCTACTTTGCAGTTTTTAGTCAAGGGTATTTAAAATAAATTCTGATGATATTTTCATGTCTTTTCGGCTGCCTCAGGTTCCTGGAGTCGGTTAAAGCATTTACATAGATATGATTTCCAAAGGAATTTTTTACAAAAAGTTTAATTAAAATTTAATTTTTAATGGATAGCTTTATAGTTATGTTAAATCGGTTATTGCTTATACAGTTTATAATCTATGTGGTTAAATACTGATGTAATCTATAAAATGCATTTCTCTCAAAATGTTTAGTTATAATTAAATTTTTTTAATGTTTTAAACGATGTTTGGACTGCTTGATGTCCTTGGAGTCAGTCCAAGCTTCTACAAGTTATATTTGATGTGGCTAAGTATTGATGCAATCTATGAAATGTATATCTCATAAAAGATTTGGACCTTTGGAAGACAGTTTGTGCAATCTTCTTCGATAGCTAAGTTAGTTAGTTTTTATTTAAATTTGGTTTTTTGGGACTTAAACAAATACTGTAATTTCACCAAAATATATCAAAAGAAAATTTGCGTAATTGTAGTAAATTAGAAACATGTCACGGGCCACATGTTTCCCTTGGGCTTTGCTTTGGACAGCCCTGCTGTATATGATACATCAACTAAGACCTATAATAACGTATTATATATGTATTGAATGTTAGGAATCCAATACAGTATACTAAGTGTTTTTGATTTTTGTTGGTTTAATTATTAATATAATTATAGTTTCATTACTCCACCCAATAAATATCTATGCGATTTTTTAAATATTAATTACTATATACTAATCTAGATTTAAAAGTTATTTCTTTACTAAAAGTAAGAATCAAATTTTGTTTATAGTCTATGTCTTACCGATATGTAAGAAAAATAAAAAGAAATTGTATTATTGGAAAAGTTATTCTCGTATATTTTTATTAAATTTTTAAAACTGAACCGATACATAAGTACAAATTAATTCAACCGCGATTATTAATTTTTTCATAACGTATAATATCTGGAGTGTAGCCTTCCTCATGTTTTAGTTTTGCACGCACATGCGGTAATATTGGATTGTATCTGGGTTTGTTGTGCCATTTTCTGGGCGGCGGAGGTGGACGCCTAATTTGTTGGTAATAATGTTTATGTATAGTAATTGGACGACGACTATTTGATAGAAATTGCTGTTTACGCCGTTCACGTTGTTTCGTGCGATTTATTATGCCCACACGTCGCTTCACAGCGAATAGTAAATGTAGCGCCGGTTTTATTAAAAAACTCAAACTTATAAAACCCAGAAAACCAAAAACAACAGGTGAAATCAATGTGAATAGAAACACTCCTAATGTGAATGGATTGAGCACAGTAAAGAAGGCAGCAAACTTAACGAATGGATAGAACACGTGCCCAAGGTGACCGAGGTATTCTTTCTTCTTCTTCTTAAAAATGCTGTTTTTGCGTAATATATATTTAATTTTGGAGAATGGTTTGAAGGTTGTTGTTGTTGGTTTTATAGTTGTTGGTTTTAGTTTATTTGGCGGCTTGGTTACATATGTGTAATGTGGGTCATAATGTTGGTCATAAGGTTTATCATAATGTGGTTTTTGATGTTGGTCTAGTGTGGCAAATATGACATGTGCCGGTTGTCCCAATAGCGATGTTGTTGTCGGCTTCTTTTTATTTTTATTCTTCTTTTTCTTCTTTCTCTTCTTTTTCTTTTTGTCTTTATTTTTGTCTTTATTCTTACGTTTTTTCTTTTTTCTCTTCTTTTTCTTTTTTTTCTTCCTTCTTCTCTTTTTCTTCTTATTAGCTTTACGTGTGTTTTCAGCGTTTGCGTTAGCCTCAATTTGTGATAATTTTAATTGCTCCAAATTATTACTAACAGTCAAATTTTGTGGTGACACTAGTTGCGTGCTTTCCCCTTCACCATTGGAATTTAGGTTTATGTTAACTGGTTGCTCTTCTAATTCAATCATACCATTTGGCACCTGCTTTTCTGGTTCTATTTCTATAAAATGAATTACTTCTTCCGGTGTCTCTGGTTCCATTTCCATAACGTTGGTATGTGGATCATTTTCCCATACAAAGTGTAATTTATCTGTACCGACATTGTTGTTAAATTCTGTTGCTGCTTCTTCAGTTGCTGTTGGTGCTGCTGCTGCTGTGGTTGTTGTTGTTATTATCGTTATAGGTCGTATTTCAATGTCTTCATAATATTTTGCTTTTTTGGTTCCATTTTCATGAATTTTCATTTGAAGTTCCCGTTTTTGTTGTTGGTGTTGTTGTTGTACAGGAAAATTGATTACATCTTTTAAGTTAATATTTTCTGAGATAGTTTTGGATGGTTGTGTTGCATTTCGTGATGCTGCAAATACTTCTTCGAAGTTGTTTACTCCATTTTCGACACTCTCAACGAAATTTGTTTGCACGTCTTTGGCTTCTGCATATTTTGGCAAATTCTTTTCAGTCCATTCATTTGAACTATAATTCGTCAAAACTTTCTTGGCTTCTTGCTCCCTGAGAAAATATGCTCGTTCACAGTTTTGCAAAATGCACAACATGAAAATGAATTTTCTCAAATGAATTTTTGCACATTTCATTACTCGATTCTGACTTTGTTGTACTTCTAAATTTTATTTAAGCCGAGTTCTTAATTTGTTTTTGAGCTGAAGACAGCCAAAGTAAAACTAAACGATGAAGTTAACTAAGAAAGTTCAGTACTTGAAAGTGTCTAAACTGCTGCAATTCATTTTCAGCTTGTCAGGCTTTGTATAGTTTTTGGTCAAATCTTTCCAGAGAAACGTAAAAGTGAAAATGTTCTGGTAATTCATGTTCTGGATTTCTTTAAATTGTCTGTGACCTTAGAGAGTTGTCGACGCTTAGGTTGTTGCTGAAGTGCGCAACTTTGTAAATGTAAATGCTTTTAATTAAAAGCACAATATTTAATTTTTAATGTAACCGAAAAGTATTCACAACAAGTTTTAATTACTAACTGAAAGAAAATATGACTGATTCATTGTAATCTAAATATTTCGTGACGGAAATGAATAATATTGGAGTTTGGGGTAAGAGCAGTTGAGAGTTACGATTGGGAATTCAGTTTGATTTGATACAAAAAGGTTTACCATGAACAAGTTAAGTTAAAAATACTTTTTAAAAATAAAAAAATTAAATTTTATTATTAATTTTACTGAATGCAATTATTTTATATATTTTGTTATTAAGATATACCTTTTATAAAGAGGTTTTTTCGAACAGTAGTGAAATACAACAACAAAAATTTTATTTTTTATATTATTTTAATTAATAGAATTTTTGGCTGACCATACAGCTGTTTCGAGTATTGCCAAATACCTATCATCAGTGGTCTTGGAAATAATTCTTGTATTTAATTATTCGTAAATAATTATTTTTTGAGACTGCAAGTACCAGGAATCGAACACGGGTCCTGCCAAATGTACTATTAATTCCTGCCAAATGCATTATAATTTTTTTTTGATATACCTTTTACATAAAAATTGATATACAAGGTTTGTCAAGATTTTTATAACGCACTTAGAGAAAACATTATTGAGCCCATCTCTCTCTCTCTCTCTCTCTTATCCTTAACTCCCAGTGGTGCAAAGGGTCCCCACCATCTTTTTATATCGCAGTCGGGTATTTGATTTACGGCATATGTCACTCCAGGAATAGTTCGCTTCTTTTAGTTCTTCTTAAATTATTCTTCTCTAAGTTTTAACCGGCGCTCCAGATCGACGACTGCCGTGAAGATTTCATTTCAGAGCTTGACGTGCAATGTTTCCATTGGGTCTGCGTAGATTGTGGCCTATCCAGCGCCATTTACGTCTGCTTATCTCCATAGTAGCAGTTGATTGATTTCTAACAGCCCATAGGTTGGTGTTTGTGATGCGGTTGGGCCACCATATTTTTAATATTTGTCGTAAACATTTGTTCACGAAAGTTTGTATTTTTTTTTTGTATTTTTGAGTCCATAAAGTATTTATATTTTTAATCAACTCTATGAGTTGATTTGTTTCAGTCAAAATAAGTCTTTCAGTTTTGGAGCTATTTGAATGAATCCGTAATAAGATATTTTTTGAGAATGGACCTTTTTTTTTTTTTCAAAAGAAGGGTTGGGAAGTAGTCTCCGCGTCACTGCATCCTCGAGGATTATTGTGACATACCCACTTCAGTTCCATAGACGAGTAGCAGTTAAGAATGCCAGTATGTCCTTTGGAGAGATGTTGCCTACTTCCGTTATAAGCGGATAGGCAATGGATAAGTAGCGAAGTCTGAGTCTTGCAAGACTATCACAGTGACACAATATGTGTTCTGCTGTTTCCTCTTCTTCGTAACAAAGTCTACAGCTATCGTCTCCAGTAATACCTAGATTCAATAAATGTTTTTTAACTCCGCAGTGTCCAGTTAGAAAACCTGTCACAAGTCGGATGCCACTTCTGTTCATCATAAGTAGCTCCCTAGTTCTGGCTTTTGATCGAAACGGAATGGATTCTTTTGCTTGTCTGCAGGTAATTGTATTATCCCAATCATTCTGAGCTGCTTTTTTCAACCATTCATTAGTTTTAAGTTTGAAAAAGCTCCACGAAGGACCGCAGAATGGTTGTGGCCCAATATAGTATGAGGCCGCCCCTTTTCTCGCTAGTTCATCTGCTTTTTCGTTTCCCTCAAAACCGCTGTGCCCTGGAATCCATATTAAGTGGATTCTGTTCTTTTCAGCAACGTCTTTGAGAAGTAGAAGGCATTCCTACACTATTTTTGAGGTTACTCGAGGTGAGCGTAGTGCCAGGAGTGCCGATTTACTGTCAGAAAAGATATATATGTTTTTTCCCGTGACAGGTTTATCTTTATATACCCTGAGACATAATTCAATTGCGTGTTCTTCAGCCTGAAAAACTGAGTTTTCTTTACTCATACTCGCAAATATTTCCTCTTTAGGTCTTACTCCATATACTCCCGCGAATGGAGGTATGTTCCGTTCCCATTCATTTCTGTCTGGTATTAGTATTAGGAACTTTTGGTGAAAGTTGAATTTAGGTAAGCAAATGTCAGATATGGTGATATTTAGTCCTTCCCTCTTTGCATTTCCCTACCTAACAGGGAGTTATCGAGTAGTCTTGTTGATTGATTGCTAGTCAACTGTAGCTTGGCCATAAAAGTCATTGCTTCCTTTTTGACTAGTAGGTGAAGTGGGGGGAGAATGGACCTTAATAACTGGGTAGATGAACTGAATTCGGACATCATAACCTACAGCTGCCATATAAAGTAAGCAAACTGGTAATAAGATGTTTCTGTTGTTAAACAAGGTATTTAGAAACAACCTGATACAGAATATACTTATATTCATATAAGAGTATGTACGAAGTTTTATTTATATCGACTCAGATTTAGATATAATTGCCATACAAACTATCGTGTCAAACACATGTTTTTGTTAAAATTTTTTTTATTTTCTAATATATCTACTTCGATTTCGGAACTTAAACTGGATTTTTAAAATGCAACCTTATTCGTTGGATTTGCCGAAATCAGACTACTGTATATTATGTTTTACCAGACATATAGACGGAACAAACAGATATGAGTTTCTTCCTTTTTCCGTTTTTTTCCGAGCAGCCAGCAGCCAACCGTCTTTTAAACCAAAATCTATATCTGATTGCATTCATTGCAAGTCAATTTTTGTTAGTTCTAGAGTGATGTCCGACCAAAAGAAATTTTAAATTAAAAAAAAAAACTAGCTTACAAAATGTTTTTCCCACAATATGAGTAAACTAAATAAAGGCCTCCATTAGAAAGGGTAAACAAGGATAAAAATTTCTAATAGTAAAATGATATGCTTGAAACTTTTTTTATTTTGAACTGTTGAGCAATATTTAGAAAACCAATTGACATATGAACACGTTTTAAGTTGATTTTAGGACAGCGTAAAATCTATCTTACGAGCTTAATTTTATGAAACTCAGAGAAAGAATAAAAACTGTCGTATGAGCTCTAATTTTTTAATCGTATAAGTTAGTGGCAAAGATGTTATATTAGAACATTTCTATTTATCTTTGAGATGAAGCTTTTTCAAGACTTAAGGGTCGGGGTAAATGCTGTTTTCATGATCCTTTTAAGGTGGTTAAGAGGATAGGATAGAAGTAGTCATACTTTTGTGAGGTATAAGATAAAAACTATAGTAAGAGCATTCGTAAGTTCTAGAGATTAAAGAAAAAACTATTACATAAGCTCATTTTCAGGAAATTTATAGCATAATGTAAGATCTATCATATAAGCACATTTTTATGGAATTTGGGTCACAGTCGGTCAGCTATTCACTGTATTCTATACAAAATTTATAACGTAAATATGAATATAATGTACTCGCTTTCTTATTAAAAACTGGTTAAGTTATAAGTTATTGGCCGATGTCCTGTTAATAAAGTATGCTGACATATTAGTACTGTTTTCCTTTGGGATGGGTGTTAGAAAATTCTTCTAAAACGACTAAAATTCATTAGACGACACTTTGAAGTGTTTTGGCGTATAATTGGTATCAGGTTGGTTTTTACTTGCAACGCTACACTAAATGTGAAATCTGGCTTCACGTGATCCAATATCCATAATTTTTATTATCCTGGATTGACTTCACAAAATTATGCAGGAACAGTTTTAGCATTTATGCTTTCACTTAATGTGGAGTTGCATTTTCTCAACTGCATGCTGTAATTCAAAGAACAGCAGAGGGTTAGATGGGACCCTGTTCTTTTATAATGTGGAAGTTATATATAAAAATTATATTTTAATTAGTATTGGCGGAACTCTTCCCAATGTAGCTATTTTTTTTATACATGTATTGAGATAACCGTTAGCGCCACGGTCACCCGTTAGCCCTCACTGACAGTAACTATGAAAACCAACTATGGACTCTTAATAGCACTGCTGCAGTATTTAAATATCTATCTATCCTTCAGATTTTATTATACGTACCTAAGTCTAACTTCTTATTAATCGAACCCACTATTATAAGCATATGTTTTACAATTAATACAAAAATAAAGAGCAATGCTAAACTTCAAAATTTTGAATCATTATATAGAAAATTTTCAGCTTTTTTATATGAAATCATTTATTCCCATTTGAAATATTTGAAATATGGGTAATTACTGCAGTTACTCTCCAAATTTAATTAAATAAAAATCAGAAAACATACACAATGTGTATTTATATTTATAACGTATCAATCCTTCGATTCATAATTAATAATGAAAAAGAAATATAACTTCATATGACTGCTCTGTAGTTTTGGGTCTATCGATTTAGATGTTTTCGAATCTGTATAATTTTTTGTGTGTTCGAAAAGAAGTTAACAACCAATCATTAAGAAATTGTTAGATTAATTATTTAAGACGAGGTGATCAAGTTTAGGCATAATCTATAATAATAGCGTCTCTATTACTTTAATACCATTTTCATATAGTGTATAAAAATCACCACAATTTTAACAAATCGTATGTAGAAAAGAAATAAGCTTAAAATAACTCCCATAGTAGTAAGTCTAGTAGTAATTTTAAGAAATTATATTTTGCTGATGTTATGAGAATCAGAGTACGTTTAAAGCAACTTCATACATCTAATAGTAATATAGTTTTAATGAGTCAATCAGCGGCAACAGGATAACATTGATGTCATTAGAAATGCTCATTGCAATTAAAACGTAAATGAGATGTCACATAATCCTTAACGATAGAGCAGTTGAACACACACATCTGATTTTTTTAGCAAAGTTCACCTGAGCAGTCAACTTAACCTTTACCAACGTGCCATAATAAATGGTAACAAGGATATTCAGTTGAGTTCTGTTCATTGTGGCATCGCATCCTTAGCACAATTTGCATTTGAATGTTATTAGCGATTTCACTTGAAGTATCAACAAATTTTGATTTTTATGCATTCCGCAGAGCACAGAATGGCGAACGTTCGTGGCTTAGTTTGGGTTGCTGCAAATTTGCATATACATGCTCAACTAAAGCACAAAAACTGCATAAAATCGTAGTTTTGTTGCAATTTGTGGTAATGTAAAAATATATCTAAGATATTTATGTGCAAGATCTTTAGGTTAATGTTTTAAACTTTTTATTATAATTGAGATTAGCTACTATTTTGCGAATTATAAGTAACCTCAGTTGTTGAAATTCATAAATATTTGTAAAAATAATTAATATGCAAAATTAGTCATAACATCCTTAAACACACCAAATAATTTTGTTTCACTTTGATTGGTAGTTAGTGAAATCGAATAAAACAAACCGAATACGTAAATTGGAGTTCTGACTGTTTTAGAAAATTTCTGTCAAAATATTTGCATTTTAAATGCAAACTACGAGTTTGGCTGTTTTGATTTGAGACTCATGTTATGACATTTTTCTGCGGTTTTATGGATGTATTTACGTACAAATTACTCAGTATCAGTCACATATCATGCCTAACAATGCATGGGACTGTCGCGGTCCAGGACGTATGTTTTAATTGCTGTCATTAAAATTTGAAATAAACTTAAGCCAAACAATAGCAAAAATTTATGGGCGGAACAATTGATGGAGGCAAATGGATAATTACTGTTTTGATTTTCATTTAATTTATGCATTAATTAATTTTTGTGTGAATTTACGAGTGATATTTGAGGCCTTGTAATTTAGAAAAAAATTTTTACAGCTGCATTGAGTATTGCCACATACTCATCATCAGCGGTCATTATATAAAATTTATTCTTGATTAGTAAATATATATTTTCGTAGAAGTGCTAGGCTTAAAATTCGATTCTGTTGAAATTTTAAAATAATAAGAGGTTTATTTATTAGCTGAGAGTGCCAAATACTGCACGATACTTTGTTATTCAAACTTCATGTATCTTGTGATTTTTGAGAATTTGAATGCAAATTAAATTTATTCGTCACGAGTTTTAATTTTTAAAAAAAATATTTTTATTTATTATATTAAAGATATATATATATATTACAAGTTATATTTTTCCGAATAGGTAAGGTTTAAATGGTGAATTCTCGAATGCTTGAGCTAGACTCTAGGCTAGCTCACTCTAGACTGACTCTTGAGGTTTTATTCTTCAATAACTGAAGTTATTGTTTTGATTACGAAATTGGGTTTTATCCAATTAGAACACAGCTTCTAAAATTCCTGAGAATTTTCTAGAAGCGTCTTTTCCTCCAACCAATAGAATTGGAGCTTCTATTTGCTAAAGCACCTCGTCAGCGTCTTTAGCTTCGGCGTCAGTAGCCGGAAGATGATGTTTATATCCATCAATCAAATATCTCAAAAGTGTTACAGTTTTAAAGAAAACAATTTTGTTTTCCTTTGCAGCATTGGTGTCAAATGAAATGTGAGCATTGACCCAGATTCAGATTGTTTATATAAACATATTTTAATGCGTAATATCTAAGTACGCATTCTGAAGATACAAAAGTATCAAACAGTGGCTCAGTGCCGTTATATTAATTTAGGGTTTTAACTCCCCTCTTTCTTGATTGAAGCGTCCCGCTTCAGTCAATGTCTGTATTCTAGAGTTCAGTTCTATGAATAGTTCTTCATTCTTATTATTATTAATTTTTCTTTTACACTTTTTAATTTTCATAATAATTTTGAATAATATAAATATAATTAATGTGCTTATGACTAATCCAATAATAATTGACATTGTTGGATGTCTTTCTATTTTATTTTTATACAAATCTAGCAATTTAATATTTTCAAATTTCAAATCTTTATTTTCGGATTCTATATATTCCGATATTTCATAATTTGCTGGTTTAATATTTTTTACATAATTCCATATTATGGATTCTTGATTAATATAAGTTTGATTATTAATGATAGTATGATTAACAAAGGTTATTAAATATGTACCGTTTAGGTTTTTATTATTTACAACATTCTTTCCGGAGATCAATATAGCTCCGTCTTTAATAATTTCCAATTCTTTATTTCTTTCTCTTATTTTTTTACATTTAGATTTTTCATTATTTAATAAATTCGTGAAACAGGATTTTTCATTAATAGATTGACAAAATGTGTTACTTATTTCTATTTTACAATTTTTTATATTTAAATATTTATCATTGCATTTTGCAATTTCTTTATCTATTAATAATTTGCCATCTTCTTTACTTATGGCTCTGGCTTCATATTTCTTACAATTTTGTTGAATAATCGGATATTTGATATATACTACAATTAGATCATTGTTTTGTAAAATTTTAAATTGTGAGGTATCCATTAAGTCGGTTATAGTAACAGTGTCATGTTCATGTTTCGTAATATCCTGAATTTCTTTTAAGTTCAGAATTGCTGTGTTGAGAATACCCATTTTTGCTAAAGTTACAGTTTGTAACGTATTTTGTAATTCGTTCATTATTAATTTATTTTGTTGTTTTGTCATTCTAAAAAATTGAGTGTTACTATTCAAGTTCTTTATAATTGTATTCAGTTCAGTTATGGCTTTAAAAATTTTCGAGTTTGTAACAAATTGTTGATTATTGTTCTGTACTAGTTCTTCTATTTTGTTTGTTATTTTAACAAAGTCATCGTGGTCAGGTGAACCTGCTATCCACTTCCATAAGGTTCCTATTTCATTAATACCACGTTTATTTCTGTGAATTTTTATTTTTTGTAATTGTGTAAAAAGTATTCTAATTATATGAATATCCGTGTCAATGTCGACATAGTTAATTTTATTATCACTGTTAACGAAGTTCATTTCTTTATCTAATGCGTTTTGAAATTGTTGTATTATTTGATCATAATACGTTAAGTTAGTTATATGGTAAATTTCACCAAAGTCATCATAGATTGCTGCTTTATCGTTTTCGATTAATACATAGTCTTCACGCGTGTAGTCTATGATATCCGTTGTAACCAATTTGGTTAATAATGTTATTAAGAATAAAAATTTCCATTGTCTGAAAAGTATGTTACGTTTTAATATTATCTTTATGAATTATTCTATTATTCTTAAAAATTCTTATCCTGTTTCCTAAGTCCTCTTTAACTTTTTGTTTTCTAAATTTTGGTTGAAGCTTATTTCTTTCACCAATTATTTTCTCATATATTATATCATTTTGTTTATATGTTTTTAGGGGTTTATTAATTTCGTTCCTTTTAATCATTTTACTTTGAGCAATTTTTAAATTTATTTCATTATTATCATGATTTATTTTATTGAAAAATATATCAATTGGTTTTTTATTTGTGACAGAATGTATTGTTTTGTTGTACTGTTGAACAGCTCTGAAGATAGATTCAACGTCACTTATTAAATTATATTCTTGCTTAATGCATCTTGTAATTTCTATTATTGTAGAATGAACCCTTTCAATCTGACCATTAGTAGTGCTATGCCTTGGGTCGCAATAATATACCTGAATGTTTAATCTTTGCATTAAAGATTTAAATTGAGCTGTTGTAAAACCTGGCTCATTATCTAAAGTTATTTTCTTAATATCAGGAAAGTTTTGCAAAATTTCTAATACTTTTTCATCAAGTTTACTTTTGTCGTCAATTAATTTAACTACTAAATATTTTGAGTATGCGTCAACGCATGTGAGAAACTTTAATTTTTGGGCGAAGAAAATGTCTATATGAATCTGCTCCCCCTCTTTCTTAGGAATTGGAGCCTCGCCAATTTGTGCTTTTTGCGGATGCCTGTCGTATTTGTTTTTATTACAAATTTCACAATTTCTAACAAATTGTTTGAAATGATCCTTCATTTTAGGCCAATAATAATTGCCTTGAATTTGTTTCACATTTTCCTTATAATTGCGGTGTGCGCGAATATGAGTTTGTTCTACTATGGCTGCCTGATCATCAAGATTGACTATATCAATTGGAAATAGTTTTGTATATACGAATTTAATATTGAAATTGTTTAGTAAAATATTTTTAATTTCATAAAGATCCTCTATGGTACAATGAATTGCTGTTGTTATTTTTTGTTGTAAATAATCTTTTAATATAGTAAGCAAATTTTCAGGAGTATCATACTCAATAATATGTCTAATTTTTCCAAATGTCGTTTTTGATTCATGGATAGTAAATGAGGCTTTGCTCAATAGAATTTGTTGCTTAAATTGATTAAGGGGTTTCATTGTTTCTTGAATGATGTTGTTATCACTACTTTCAGCTGAGTGCTGAGTATTTATAGAGGAAGATTCTTCCGAAATGTGATTTAAGTATTGCCTTGAAAGGGCATCAGCTACTACATTGGTAGCTCCTGGTTTATAAATTATTTTTGGGGCAAATTCCTCAATAAATGAGTGCCATCTTTTCATTTTAGCATTGGGGTTGCGGGTAGATACCGCAAAAGTTAAGGGTTGATGATCGGTATGTATTTCCAAATCGGAAACTCCGTAAAGATAATTTCTTAATGTCTTTAAAGACCATACTATAGCGTAAAGCTCTTTTTCATTGGTAGCATAATTTTGCTCTGTAGAATTTAACGTTTTAGAAATAAATGTGATTGGTTTGCCTTCTTGGCTTAATACTGCGCCGATTGCTATATTAGAAGCATCGGTAGTGAGAATAAATTTTTTATTGAAATCTGGTTGTGCCAGTTCTACTTCGTTCGATAATAAATTTTTCAATTTCACTGCTGCATTAATTGCATCTTCATTTAAATTGATTTTTATTTTTTTTGACATGTGTTGTGAAACTTTTCCATTTTCACCAGATAAGTATTTAGTAAGTGGTTTAGTTATTGACGCGTAGTCTTTTACAAATTTTCTATAATAACCTGTCATTCCTAAAAAACTTCTTAATTGACGTAATGTCTGAGGGATAGGAAAATTACTTATTGTGTCGATCTTCTTTGGATCGGTTTTAATTATATTATAGGAGACTATATATCCTAAGAATTCAACTTCTTGTTGATAAAATTTAGATTTTTCAAGTGAAATTTTCATATTGGCATCTTTTAGGGTTTTTATTATTTTTTGTAAATGAATCTCATGATCCTCTAAGGAACTTGAATATACTATAATGTCGTCTATATAGACATGACAAATTTTTCCGATATATTCTCGTAATATATCATCCATTGCTCTTTGAAAAATGCTAGGAGCATTTTTTAACCCAAATGGTAGTCTTAAATATTCGTATTTACCATTATTTATTGAGAAAGCTGTTTTCTCAATGTCTTCTTCCTTCATTAAAATTTGATGGAATCCCGATTCCAAGTCTATTGTAGAAAAATATGATGCTTTTCCTAAATTGGAAAGAATAACATTAGTATCAGGTATTGGATACCTATCTGAAATTGTTTGTTCATTTAATTTCTTGAAGTCAATCACCATTCTTAGTTTTGGTGTTCCATTTCTTTCTATACCTTTTTTTGGTACAACCCAAACAGGTGAGTTGTATGGACTCTTACTTTGACGAATTATACCGTCTTTTAGCATTTTTTTAATTTCAACATTTATAAAGTCATTCACAGATAGTGGATATGGATATTGTTTACTCCATATAGGAGTTTCAACAATTGTGCGGATTTCCGCTTTTACATCCGTTCTAAAAGGAATGTTTAAATTTATATTATTGTGTATTCTTTTTATTTGATTTATTATTTCTCCGCTTCGGGTATTTATTGATTTATATTTCTTATCAGAAATATTGCCGGTAAATTCTTCGGCTGGCGCCTTAGGATTTTTTCCCAAGGTAATATGTTTATTTTTAATATTATTATTTTTTTCAATAGTGCCGGAAAATTCTTCGGCTGGCGCCTTAGGATTGTTTCCCAAGGTAATATGTTTATTTTTAATATTATTATTTTTTTCAATAGTGCCGGAAAATTCTTCGGCTGGCGCCTTAGGATTATTTCCCAAGGTAATATACTCGTTATTAATATTTTCTTCGTAGGGATTTATTTTATATCCCTCATTTTTATATATTAAAATTTCTTTCTCGAAATTTAATGTAATATTGGCCTTTTTTAGAAAGTTATAACCTATTAATAAGTCTGCATCAAGTCCATTTATTTCATAAAATCTTTCTTTTATATTAAATATAATAAATTCAGAAAAATGGGTTATTATTGTGTGGCCATTAATGGTCCTAATTCTTTTTTTTATAACTAATTTTTCTCTAACCTTAAATATGTTTGGCGAACAATAACAACTTGTTGCGCCTGTATCAATTAGAATTTTTAATCTCCTGTTGGATTTTGTTGTGGTCGCGAAGACATATGGGAGGTCGTGGCTTTGTCTAAAAAAGCACGCTCGTTTATGTTGTTAACCCTCTGATGTTTAACTGGAGGCTGTCCACTGTTTACTTTACTGTCCATTTCTCTTTTTATAAAATTGTTTCGTGGATTATAAAATTGTCCACCTTGAACATTTTTATTTCGATTATTATAATTTCTATTAAAATTATTATTTTGTGAAAAACCTCTTTGATTTTGATTATATTTTTTATTTTGATTATAAGCATTTTGCTTAAATTGATTGGAGTCATCGACTTCCATTGGTTCAGGTTTATTAAATGTTCTTTTTTGATTAAAGAATCTATTGTTATTAAAATTATTATTGATAGGAAATCGTAAATTATTCCTATTATTATTAAGGTAATCATGAGCATTATTTCTGCTGAATTGCAGAGCGAAGTTTGCTCTCATATTATTTGAATCTAATTCTTGGGCTTTTGCCAAGGCATTAGGTAGGTCCTCTGGAGAGAGTGAGAACAGGATATTAGATAATGGAGCATTCAGCCCCGTGATAAACACTCGAAGAGCGTTTTGACGATTTTGATCATTTATAATTTTAGTTATATTATTGTTTGTACCATGCGTCATGATGGTTTTGTTTATTAAGAGTGTCAATTTTTGATTCACTAAATTGTAATAATCTATAATTGAATGACTTCCTTGTCGTAGTACACTCAATTCTTGTTCAAGAATATGTATGGGTCGCTTGTCTGCATAAGCGAAATCTAGACGACTAATAATAGCGTCAAAATTTAGAACTGTGCCATGGCTTGTCAAAACGTCATTGGCATCCTGAATAATTTTATTACGAAGAATTGTAAAAGCTGCGAAGTATCTCTTACTTCCTTTAGTGTAAAGGTGAATAGAATTATTGGCGGCCTCGCGCCAACTTACATACAGATTATTTTTACCAGAAAATTCGGGTAAAGATTTAATTATACCTAAAGATTCATCGCATTTTATGTTATCATCAATTGTCTGCGTTTCGTATTCAGTAACTACGTTTGTATTCGTCAAGGCTAGTAATTGAGTTTTTAAAGTATTAATTTCTGCCTGAAGGCTAACTGTGTTAGCAGCAATCAGTCTCGTAATTATGTCAGTGTTTTCGGTCATTTTGGACACGCGAAATTTCTTAAATTTTGAAAGAAGTTCGTCCAGTTTTAAGGACTCTTATATATCAAATATCCAAAAACGAATAACCAAAAACAAGGCAAAACAAAAATTTTTGCAGAGCTTTTTTTTATATATATATAAAGGAAAATTATTAAGGATTTTACGTAAAAATTATTTAATTATGTATTTTTATATATTTGTATATTTTTAATGCATTAATAAATATATATTTATATACATTGATTTTTAATAAATAGCATCAGTAAAGAAATAACTCCTTGCTGCTGTTAAAATACCTCCAGTAATTTGTTTTGTGTTGATCCTCTCGGTACCAATTGTAGAAAAGTTATTTTAATTGTTTCTGTAGTTGATGCTCCAAAGGCTTAGCAGAAACCTTGTTTATAAAAATCAACAGCTTTGTGTAAATGCTTTTACACATTTGTTTTAGTGTAGCACAATTGTTATTTAATGTTTTTATGAAGATTGTCTCTAAACTTCTATATTAACTTTATGGATAATTTTATTTATCCTTTTAGTGTTAATAATTTAAAAAATTTTGCACATATAAAAATTTTTGTGCACTCACGAAATCTCATTTTTTTATTATTTGAGATATTTCATTAACGCTTTTCTTCGCATTTGCGTGAGTTCACTGTATATTTTATAACTCGCGAAATCTCGTATTTTATTTGAGATTTTAGTGTCACTTTTCTCCCCTTTTTTTGGGATACTTGATTGTTAAAATTCGCTGCAAACACCTTTGTTCTCGGGTGTTATGTATTGCAGGAATTTTTAATTTTTTCACTCACGTCGCGTACTCTGTTTTTAATAAATTTTCCACATTAGCGTGAGTTCACTGTGGTTGACACTCGCGTCGCATACTTTTTATTTTTTGCAATAGTTACGAGTGCGTTCACTGTGATTAAAACTCGCGTCGCATACTTTTGTTTGCGTTTAGCGTGAGTTTACTGTGACACTCGCGTTGCATACTTTTTATGTTCTGCAATTGTGACGAGTTCACTGCGGTTGACACTCGCGTCGCGTACTTTTTATTTTCCGCAATTGTTACGAGTGCCCCACGTTGTTGGGCGCCAATTAAATTTATTCGTCACGAGTTTTAATTTTTAAAAAAAATATTTTTATTTATTATATTAAAGATATATATATATATTACAAGTTATATTTTTCCGAATAGGTAAGGTTTAAATGGTGAATTCTCGAATGCTTGAACTAGACTTTAGGCTAGCTCACTCTAGACTGACTCTTGAGGTTTTATTCTTCAATAACTGAAGTTATTGTTTTGATTACGAAATTGGGTTTTATCCAATTAGAACACAGCTTCTAAAATTCCTGAGAATTTTCTAGAAGCGTCTTTTCCTCCAACCAATAGAATTGGAGCTTCTATTTGCTAAAGCACCTCGTCAGCGTCTTTAGCTTCGGCGTCAGTAGCCGGAAGATGATGTTTATATCCATCAATCAAATATCTCAAAAGTGTTACAGTTTTAAAGAAAACAATTTTGTTTTCCTTTGCAGCATTGGTGTCAAATGAAATGTGAGCATTGACCCAGATTCAGATTGTTTATATAAACATATTTTAATGCGTAATATCTAAGTACGCATTCTGAAGATACAAAAGTATCAAACAGTGGCTCAGTGCCGTTATATTAATTTAGGGTTTTAACTTGCATTTCCTTATTTATAATTTTAATATGAATGGTTAGGCTATTGAAGTATTGCATATTTAAGCGACTATATCTTTTTTGTGTGGAATTATTTTTTATTGATTCAGATCACAAAAATTTGCGGAAATAATAAAAATTTCAGTATCCATTCACTCTAGCTCGATGTGACCAACTTTTGCCTTTTGCCATTTGAATATAGTCTTCAAACGGTTAAAAATGAGTTGCATGCTTCACGACTGCTATCTTCCGGTATATTGGGTTATTCCTAAACAATGGCTTTTTTCAGCGCAACCATACTGGCATATTTTTTAGTCCTCATCTTGCTTATATAGAACAGTCCATCGGATTTGTATCTGGCGAATTCGAAAGTCATTGTGTGGACGAAATGAGGTGTGGAATATGATTTTTTAACCATTTTTGGTTCACACTATCTTTATGAGCGGAGTTTTGTTGAAGCGTTCAAGGTTTACGACCGAAATGCTTGCGTGCTACCAACTGTAAAGCAACTTTCAAAATATTTTCCCAATAATATGTATGTCGCATTGACATTGATACCACGCTCGCTGAAAACGATTAGAGACTGTATATCGACGCACTGCTGCCCATACCATTACTTGAGATGAAAAATTACTTCGGGTAGCCATTTCGAGTCTAACTTTTTGTTGCTTTAGTGTTTAGTGTAAGATCTTGTGCCTTTTGGAACTTGTAAGATTTTATCTTTAGCTCATTGTCGAATATGCGTCGGATGGTCGGTGGGATATTTTCAGTTCTTTGGCCATTTAATAATATTTTGTTAATGTTATTGTAATATTGTATAATATATTATAATATTGTATATTGTATTAAATAGAGAGGTTTCGAACTGTAGTGAATTGTAACAACAACATTTTTATTTGTGTTTAATCAGTTGAATCTTTGGCTGAACATACAGCTGTTTCGAGTATTCCCAAATACAAAATTCAGGTATTTCAATTATTTATTAATTTATTATTATTGTTATTGATTTTTGATTGCTACTAATAATTTTATATTTTTTAAGGGTTTATTTTATAATTTTAACATATAAACTCAAATTGATAGAGTAGATTCAGGTTTTGAATAGTGATATAAATGAAATGATTTCTTTTCAACTTTTCCCAATTTCCTAAATTTTCCTAATTGGTTATTTTTTTGTGAAAAAAAGTTCGATTTGAAGTTGTAACACATTCGGTTAACTTTATGAAATACGTAGAAACACATGATAAAAAATACAGAGCAACCCAGCAAATATTTTTAAAGAAGCAAATGGTACACTCCTAAAAAGTTTTTTGTCTTCACATCTTTTCAGAATATACTCAACCCTTAACTGTACTCTTTAATGGGCTTCTATAAAAAATTGACATTTTCACTTTATTGCTTTACGTGACTAACACGTCTCACATGATACCCACTTAGACAAAAGCTATGTATGACCATTAGAGTGGGACAATTTTTTTCCTTAAAAGCGTATAACAAATAACAGTTCTATAGATTATTGTGAGTCAAGATTAACAAGAAATCAAGTGTCTAAAATGAATTTGAAACTCACACTCAAATAGATTCTAAAAATCAAAAATGATCAAAAATAGTTTAAATAGAAAAAAATCAACTATTACTTTATAAATTTTAATCAAATACTTGGAATTAAAAATTCGGAATCTAACGAAACTTTGGCTAACATCATTTTTGCGCGAGTATAATCCATCTAAACAAAAATTTATAGTGACCTGTAAATATCTAGGTATTGGATGATAATTTTTACAACTAGTAAAATTCACATTTAGACACTAGTAAGTTATATATATAATATATATATAGAGAGAGAGAGAGAGATAACTATAAGCCTTAGTTCATATATGCATATCTTGATGTTACGATTAAATAATCCGGAAATCATAATTTGATTTGGAAGTATAATAACTTATAGATCTTTTATAGTTTTGAAAATTTGTAAAATTCTCTATAGTCCATTACTACTCCATAATAGTTCAATCATACATTGTGACCGAAAAGTTTTCGGAAATTCTCATTTAAAATTCGCGCGCTGTATATTTTTCGATATTTTAAGTTTTGTATTTTGCAGCACTGTCTTAAATTACTATGCCAAAAATGAGCGCGATCTGTCAGACAGTTCGTTTACGGCAGCTGTTGAAACCAGTTCACCTCAGTAGTGCGTTGCGAAAAAAACAATGGAAAAAAATATTGAACAAAGAGTTTGCATCAAATTTTGTGTTTCGAACGAAATTTCGTGTGCAGAATCGTTGCGAATGCTACAAAAGGCTTATGGGGAATCAGTTTTATCGAAAACTCAAGTTTATGAGTGGTACAAAGCCTTTCAGGACTGTCGTACGACCGTCGAAGACATGCCGCGTTCTGGACGACCTTCGACCTCTACCACCGACGAAAACATTGAAAAGGCAAAGGAAATCGTGTTCAAAAATCCTCATGTGAGTGTTAGAGAGATAGCACGAGAGCTAGGCATCGGTCGTGAGATGGCTCGTTTGACGTTTGCGTGAAAATATCCGCCGTAAACGGCCTGTGGAAGGCATGGATTTTTCCGATTGCTCCCTCGCACCGAGCCAACATTATCAACGATTTTAAGGCCAAACATTCAATAAATACCATCGAACAGCCCCCGTATTCACCTGATCTTGCACCGTGTGACTTTTTCCTGTTTCCCAAACTCAAATTACCACTCAGAGGAACGCGTTTTGAATCCATAGAAGACGTAAAACAGAATTCGCAGAGGAAACTCAAAGCCATACCGGAAAGCGCCTATAAAAAATGTTTTGATGATTGGAAGAAACGTTGGCATTTGTGTATCGCTTCTAATGGAGCATATTTTGAAGGAGATAAAATAAATATTGATGAAGATTAAGAATTTTGCGTTTTATTTAAAATTTCCGGAAACTTTTCGGTCACAATGGTAACAAACAAATTCTGCTTACTGGATATTACTTATTGTTAATGATAACATCTATGTAAATATAATGCTTATGTGTTAAGATATTAAAATTCTTTAAATACACTAAGATACATTATTAACGAGAAATTTAATCAATTCAAAATTGTTTTAAAATAAATTTTTGAAAAATATTCTCTTCCATATTTTTATTAATTTATATGTTCAAGAACAGGAAATTATCGAAAAATTGCGAAAACAAAATCAGTGCCTCTCTGATTGTGAACTAAAACTAGCAAAAATGTACGAAATAAAACGAGATAATAAAGTATTTTACAACGCAATATTTGAAACGGACTCGAATACTTTTACAAAAGCTATGGAAGCAGAAAAGCTAAACATTGGCTGGGAAAAGTGTAAAATTTACGATGGAACGGATTTAATGATATGTTACAAGTGCCAGGGCTTCAACCATAGAGCACCTTACTGCAGGTACGACGAATGTTGCCGTAAATGCCTGAGAGCAGGAGCACTACAAGAAACAATTAAGCAAATGGAAAAGTACAACGTTGATGTGCTAGCGGTTCAAGAAGTACGGTGGCAAGGATGTGGTGAAATTGAATGCAACGGTACAAAATTCCGTTTTAGTGGTAACGCTGAAAGGTCTGGTAGGTCTGGGACTGGATTTCTGCTTAACAAACGAGTGGAAAAATCGTTTTTGGGCTTCAGACCAATAAATGACAGAATATGTGTAATCTCCCTTAAAGGAATGTTTATACAGACTTAGACGAGACATTGAGCAAAATTCCATCACATGATACAAAAATATTACTTGGAGACTTCAATGCAAAAATTGGAAGAGAACAATACATTTCTAATGTAGCTGGCTTACACTCACTACACACCGTGTCATCAGACAATGGTAAACGGTTATGTCAGCTCGCAACTGGCTCCGGTATGTACATTAGTAGCACGCATTTTCCACACAAAAACATACATAAGGGGACATGGCAGCTACCAGGTTCAACAACAGCCAACCAAATAGATCATGTTCTTATTGACCATATTAAGAAATCGTTTATCCTTGATGTTCGTAGCTGTAGAAGTGCGAATGTCGATAGCGACCATTTTCTGGTAAAAGCCACAGTAAGACAAAGTCTAAAGGGCGTTCGTAGAAATTATGGATCTAGAAGGAAAAAATGGGACGTTGACAAGTTACATGATAGCGAAACGGTCCAACAATATGAGCAGAGAGTAAACGAATCACTTAGACATATCACGAACTATACCAATATAAACGAGCACTGGAAAGTTTTTGCAAATTCAATCACAAAAGCAGCAGAAGAAACCGTTGGTGTGAAAAGAAATCGTAGACGCAACAATTGGTTTGATAACGACTGTGCAGTCGCAGTGGAAGCTAAGAATGTAGCCAGGGAGCAAATGTTAAATGACAACAGCATTACTAACCAAAGCAACTACAAAAACAAACGAAAAATAGCAAATATAATATGCAAAAGAAAAAAAAAAGAAGCCGTCAATAGAGAAATCCTAGACATCAATAGAGATTTTGCAGATCGAAATGCTAAAGGTTTCTTCCACAACATCAAGCATCAAACAAAGGGTTTTCAAGCGCGAATCAACATGTGTAAAGACAAAGATGGGGAACTACTAGTAGAAAAAGAGGGCATTATCAAAAGATGGCAGGAACATTTTCAAGAACTTTTCAACATTGGTTCGGAAAGTAATAACCTATCCTTAACAGACTTAGCTACAAGTACAGAACAAGAACCTGAACCCAGTCTTGAGGAATTTACAGAAGCCATAAAGCAAATGAAAAACGGAAAATCACCCGGTGAAGATAGTATATCAGCAGAGCTCATTAAACATTGCGGAGAAAGCGCAAGAATAGAGCTGTTTACATTAATCAAGCGTGTCTGGGCTGAAGAAAGGCTGCCGGAAGCGTGGCTCACTGGCGTAGTAGTACCACTGCACAAAAAAGGTGACAAACTAGATTGTAATAACTACCGAGGCCTAACGTTGTTAAGCTCATGTTACAAAATGTTTACATGCATTTTAAACAAACGAATAAAGAATGCAGCGGAGGAAATCTTAGGTGAATACCAAGGGGACTTCAGACCGAATCGTTCAACGACCGATCAAATATTCCTGCTTAAACAGAACTTGGAAATGAGTTATGAGTTCAATGCAGTAGTGCATATCCTTTTCATCGACTTCAAACAAGCATTTGACAGCATCGATAGAAAAATGATACAGGAAGCTCTACAATCACTCGGAATCAATCAGAAGCTCATAAAACTAATAATGATTACACTGTGCAATACGACTGGAAAAGTGATAGTGCAAGACAGTCTAACAGATGCCTTTGAAATTAAAAGTGGAGTGAAGCAAGGTGACTCGCTTTCAACTACCATTTTCAACCTAGTCCTTCACGATGCTATTAAGTCACTGGTGGCAACAGGGAACATATTCAACAAAACATCACTGACCATTGCCTACGCAGATGACATAGCCATCTTAAGCAGATCACTTCACTATATGAAAGAAAAGTTCGTCGACTTACAACTCAGAGCTAAAATCGTTGGGCTAAACATTAATGAGAACAAAACAAAATATATGAGGGTTGGAAGAAACATGCACAGCCGAATTTTAGAGCCCTTTCAAGTTAGTGAGTTTACGTTTGAAGAAGTTGAAAGCGCCAAATACTTGGGTGTCCTTATTAATAAAAACAATGAAATCAGTGTTAGTATACAAGACAGAATTGTAGCAGCAAACAGAAGTTATTACGGACACGCGAAAATCTTCAAATCTAAAATCGTGACCAGAAGTGCCAAACTACACGCTTACAAGGCAATCGTCCGCCCGGTATTATGCTATGGGGCCGAAACGTGGACTCTAACGACAGCAGATGAAAATCAAATTAGAACATTCAAAAGAAAGGTGCTGAGAAAGATTTATGGTCCCATCCGCCTGAATCAAGAAGAATTTCGTCGGCGTACGAATGCTGAACTACTACAACTTTGTGATGGTGAAGATGTGGTAAAGTTCGCAAAGTCGCAACGCTTGAGATGGTTAGGACACGTCATGAGAATGCCGGACGATAGACCACAAAAGCGAATACTCCATTTCACGCCGTATAATGACCGCAGCAGAGGTAGACCACGTATAAGATGGCTCGACAACGTGACTGTAGACATCAGGAAAATGGGTATACAAAGCTGGAGATCTAAAACATCATGCAAAGCAGAATGGAGAAAGCTGGTTGATGCAGCTAAAGCTCACCCCGAGCTGTAACGCTGAAATGATGATGATGATATGTTCAAGCAATGAATAAGAGTAATCTGTCTGTTAATATTGTCGATTCTCTATCAGAGTACTATTTTAAACTAATCCAAGAGTATCAAAAAGCTTAATGACTTGTATTATTATGAAGTTAGGAAAATGCTTCTATATTGCATAAAAGTTTTTAATTTTATCATTATAACATTTTTATGATTATGGACCCGTATATGTATATATGTACAAGTGTGATTAGTAATAGCATTGTAGAACATGAATTAGTTAATAATAGTTACATAATAAGGTATGGTAATACTATTGTGCAAGTTTGCAGGCCAATGGAAGGAAAACTTTTTTTTGGCCAAAAACTCTACCAATATCATCAACCAAGCACCGTACTCTTCAGAAATGGGCCCGTGTGATTTTTTCTTCTTCCCTCGACTCAAATTGCCATTGCGAGGAATATAGACGCGTTTTGAGACCATAGAGGCCATAAAAGAGTATTCACTGCGTGAACTAAAGGCCATACCTTCGGCGGCCTATAAAACTTGTATGGAAAATTGGATCAAGCGTTGGCATGCATGTATTGCCACAGGAAGAGAGTATTTTGAAGGCGATAATAAAGAAAATGATTGAAAATTAAGATTTTGGGTTTGTTTTTTAATTCTCTTTTTTGATCATAAGGTATTCAACCAAAAATATAAAGTACATGTACTGAACAACAGTGTTCTGATCATCGTATCGAGGCACAGAAATGTCTCAACATCATGTTATAAAATTCTTTTTTGCTTTCACGGTTAAACTTTAAATTTATATTTAAAACATCAACAATTTCATATCTGACGTGACCATGATTCTCTGCAGAACATGGCCTATAACAATGTATTTATTGAAATTTAATATACTCTATATACAAAAACTGTCTCTAATCCTAAGAGACTAGTTATTATTATTATTATTATTATTAAAAGAAGGGATTGTGCACAGCGACCTAAAAGATCTATTGTCTATGATCTATGATCTATTTCTTTAATGAAAGACAGTATAGAACTTACCTCTCCTAGTCTTGAATCTTTATGACACATGAAATATCCTTCTAGGTGTTTCTTCCGCTTGTGCATCAGTGCCGGGCACTCCCGAAGCACATGGCATACAGTTTCTCTCTCTTCTCTACAGTATCTACAGTCTGAGTTGGATTGAATTCCTAACTTCGATAGGTGATTATTTAATCTACAATGATCGATCATTAATCCCGTAATAATTCTTACGTTGTTTTTTGATTGTGCTATGCAATCTTTGAAACGTTTTATGTTTTAAGTCCCTCACAGCATATTAGACTGTGAGAGCCCTGGTTACCTTTCTCAATAGAGTTCTAGATAGTGTTTCTTTGCCTAGACCACAGAATGGTTATGGGTCTATCATTCTTAGGCTGCGCCTCTTCTTTCAAGTTTGTCTGCCATTTCATTGCCTTGGATACTAGCATATCCCGTAATCCATATTAAGTGCACCTGATTGTTCCAGTCAAGTATGTTTAGTTTGTCAATGCACACCCATATCAGTATAGATGATACCTGGTAGGATATGAGTGCCATTATAGCTGCCTGGCTGTCAGTCAGTATTGCGATTTTACGATTACGTTCAAGGTTGAAACAGGCGCATCTATCTATCGCGTATATTTCCGCTTGAAAGATAGCTGCATTATTTCCCAGTGCTTCTTAGTATGTCTTGCCTGGTCCATAAACGCCAGCCTCAGTTCCTTCATGGGGAAGATATACTATGGAGGACATTATTGGATATGTAATTTGGTTAATTAGCAACATGATGCGAAATAGTTTAGGTAACTTCGACTAACTAGAATTGTAGACGTTGACCGTTGACTGAACGTTATGCTTAAGTTCTTTCGTTAACGTGTTATGTTGTTGCCTCTTTAAAAATGTTCTGCAATACTGTTTTGATCCTTATTTGTTTGCCATCTTCTAATCCATTAGAGTTGTTGGCCAGGTTTCTTTTTAAAGCACTAGTAATAATAAGAGCAGGATTGATATGAGAGAACAAAAATTCTGCTAAAAGAGGCTAGAGATGCTAATTAAAGTCTGAATCTTACATTTTGGTTTGTTACGTTATTTAGCTTTATATTCCCATGTCTGTTTATATATTTTATTTATAGATATGTGTGATATATCTTCGTTTTTTATATTTTGTAAAAATATTTAGTTTTTAGTTATTAGTGGTTCATTAATAGCCAAACAATATATTATTGAAATATAGGTCAGTCTTTTTATTTTTCGTTTGTGAAACGAATAAGAGAGCTCAATTTGGAATTATATCGAAGCGAAATATATCTATAAAATATGCAATTTGACTTCATCTTCAATAAAATTCAAATATTTTTGTTTATAATTCTAAATAAATATATTTATATGAATATCTCATATATCTTCAAATGCTTTCATTGCAAAGTGTTTTAATATAAATATTTGAAATAAACTGAAAATACTTATATCACTCTTTAAAGTTATTGTACTCGTATTTTCGATTCAAATAAAAATTCTTCCTTGAATTCTTATACATCATAAGGCAAGTATTTAGTGATAAAAAAAATAATAAGAAATAAAAAATCAAGTCGACAGTTATTTTTCATTTATTGATATTTCAGTTGTCATGAATTTTTGTATATACAAGTATTTTGCACGATTTCATTGATGTGCATGAATCTCTGTAATTTTATACAAATTTACTCGCAGCGTACAATTCAAGTATTTTCCATATAGCAACCCTTTGTCAACTAGTCTCATTCAATGCTGGAACTGTGAAGTCGTTTTAAAATGAGAACACCTTGAAGTATCCTGAGCAACGCACAACTCGTTTTTTAATATATAAAAACGTGAATTTTCTAACGAGTATCTATAAGCGAGTATATACGACGAGTGCGATGAGTGTTCACATGCGAGTACAAAACTAAAATCAAATGCTGGAATTTTTATATGAATGTAGAGTATAAATTCTTGCTGTTATAGAAATTTATTTTCATATACATTTTTTATATACAATTTATATATTCTAAAATATTTTAATATATTTTTTGTACCAAATAAAATATATAAAAGGGATAGGTGAGCGGTTTCCAAAGTGTTAATAAGTAGAATGTACTTGTGGCTATGATTGATTCAGTGATGTTCTAGTGATGTTCTATATTCCATTAATAAATGTCATGTATATATAACACTCAATAGATTATATATTTGCTACATAAATATATATGGATGGCTTGTTGTTGATTTTACTTTTTGAATAAGACATTCATGGTAATAAATTCTGTCGAAGGCAATTCTATAATTTACCTGAAATACTTGTGCGACTGTTTCCAGGCAACAAGTATGATGAACACCTTCCACCGAATTTCATGTGGAATTTTAATTATCCCGACGTATTAATTTCTCTCACGTAATTAATGTGTTATGAGCCACGTTTTCATAATTATGCAGTGCATAACTCAAAGTTAATTAACTCAAAATAACTCAGCAATTTGTAACTTGAATTCAGTTTAGAAATTTGTTTCTTAGCTTGGAGTTTCTAATTAAAATTAGCATTTTGTATGCAAAATATCTATTAAAATGCATGTGACATAATCTGTAATCTCGATTGATATCGAATCCAATCAGCTCTATGTATGATTGGAACTTTTGAAAATTATATATCACATTTTTAAATTTAATTAAAAATATGCGATTACATGAATGTGCTTAATTTAATAAAAAAAATAATAAATTTTTAAAATATTCTTTCTAGATCTATTATAGTTTCAGCTAGTTCTTTATAGACAATCATTAAACCAGTTTTTAAACGGATTTGTCAGCACGGTTGTAATTGTCCTTAATGACTCGTTACATTTAACATATGTCTTTGGGATGGACCGATAAGTAGCTAAGTAAGGCATACTTGTTGTTTCTAAGTACGGATGCAGTTGGATTCTATGAAGAGTATTATCGTATTTTTTTTACAAATTTATCAACTAATTGTCTACTTTTAAATTCTACATTTTTAGACATCAAACAAGTCTTAATTTCTCTATATTACCTAGTGCGGGTATAAAAGTAAATCTCTATGATAAGTAATAATGGTAGTCCACATATTTCTTCAATATTTATTATTATATGTATTGTTTTTATGCCTCTTATTGAAGCATTATATAGTATGGATTTCAATGTCCTGTTAATGATGTCTTAAATTGAAACAAAATAGGTAAATTAATGAAAACAATTAATTTTTTTGATTTGGTTAATTGATTTTTGGCAATATTGAAGACAAATAAATTTCGACATATGACCGCCAGAGAACTTTGAGAATATTCTCTATTTGATTTTTAATAATTTAAGGCTATATCTTACGAATTATTATCTTTGCCTAAAATCTTATTATCTTGTCTTTGTTGCCTAAAA
>NC_051846.1:51996448-52024337 GCF_002237135.1 Teleopsis dalmanni | reverse complement strand
AAGCGAACATTCAAAACTCTAAATTGCCCAAAGTTGCGAAATTGTACAAAAACCTTATTTGGTTTTGGCAAAAATGAAATTCCAGTGCTTGGTGAACTTTGCGTAGATATCAAATGTGGCGGAAAAGAAAGGGAAGTGGTAATCGTTGTCGTGGATGTCGAAAACTGTAACAATTTATTCGGTTTCGATTTATTTAAAGAATTCGGGTTTGAGATTCAACAAATTTGTAACTGTGAATCAGTTAGTGAATCACACAGAATTAGCGAGCTGTGTAAGAAATATGGTGATATTTTTGAACCAGCTCTTGGCACAATAAAAAACTTTAAGGTCAGTATTTTTTTAAAGCCAAATGCACATCCGAAATTTTACAAAAGCCGACAAATTCCATTTTCGCAAATGTCACTTTTCAAGAAAGAAGTCGATCGATTGACAAATGCGGGTATTTGGAAACCTGTGAAGTTTTCCCAATGGGCTTCGCCTATTGTACTAGCGCCAAAAGCTGATGGTTCCATAAGAATTTGTGGAGATTTTAAACAAGCAGTCAATGCGCAAATTGACATTGAACAATATCCTTTGCCCATACGCGAAAGTCTTTTCCATAAAATTAATTGCGGTCAACATTTTACAAAAATCGACCTTAAGGACGCGTATTTACAAATGGAACTCGACGATGAAGCAAAAACAATAATGGTTGTCAACACTCCACTTGGTTTATTCCAATACCAACGTTTACCGTTTGGGATTGCAAGCGCTCCAGCTATATTCCAAAGATATCTTGAGCAGTTACTTCAAGGCGTAGAAGGTTGTGGAAATTATCTCGATGACATCATCATCTCCGCACCTACATTTCAACAACACATCAGCCGCCTAGAACAAGTACTTCGTATTTTGCAACAAAATGGTATCAGGTGCAAGCAAGAAAAATGTTTCTTTCTACGAGATAAAATTGAATATCTCGGGCGTCAAATTAGTGCAAAAGGTATATTGCCAGATGAGTCAGGACTAAAAGCAGTAAAAAACCTGCAGCCGCCTAAAGATCTAAAGCAAGCAGAAGCATTCATGGGTAAGGTAAACTATTACCATAATTTTATACCTAATTTTTCGCAATTATCCGCGCCAATCAACATGCTGCGCCGAAAAAATGTAAAATTCACATGGGGTACAGCACAACAACAAGCATTTACAGCTCTTAAAACGCATATTCTCAATGCAGCGCAATTAGCACATTATCAGGAAGATTTACCGTTGGTTCTAGCTACAGATGCCTCCTCCTATGGCATAGGAGTCGTGCTCTCGCATACGTACGTTGACGGTACAGAAAGGCCTATTGCTTTTGCATCTAAAACTCTCGACATTCATCAACGACGATATAGTCAGATAGAGAAGGAAGGGCTAGCTATCGTTTTTGGAGTCAAGCGTTTCCATCAATATTTATACGGAAGAAGATTCACCTTGGTTACTGACCACAAACCTCTTGTTAGCATTTTTAATCCAATTCAGCAGTTGCCGTCGATGACGTCACATCGTTTACAGCGATGGGCTATTATACTAATGGCTTATCAGTATGATGTTCGGTATCGTAAAACTACTGAGCATGGAAATGCCGATGCTTTATCTCGTTTACCTGTTGGTGAAGACAAAACTTTTGATCATGAAGAATCCTGTTTCAACATCAATGAACTTAACACACCTATCGACGCTGAAATAATTCGTCAGCATGCCAAAAATGACCCAATTCTTCGCCGAGTTTATTTTCTCGTTACAAACGGTTGGCCTGAA
Source organism: Teleopsis dalmanni (assembly GCF_002237135.1). Lineage (NCBI taxonomy): Eukaryota > Metazoa > Arthropoda > Insecta > Diptera > Diopsidae > Teleopsis > Teleopsis dalmanni. Next base: position 52,022,558 of record NC_051846.1, on the reverse strand, counting down.
AAGCTAATGCCTCAAGATGCTGATCTTCGATCATTTTTCAATCATCGCTTTGCTTTAATACTAAACAACAATTTGCTTTGCCTCCAGACGGAGTACAACCGGGTTGTCATTCCAGCCTCCCTTAAGCAGAAAATTCTTAAACTTCTTCATGATGGTCATTGGGGAGTATCGAGAATGAAACAGCTAGCTCGACAACATGTCTGGTGGACTAATATTGACAAAGACATCGCACAATTAACTGAAAATTGTGATGTGTGCAAAATTGCAAATCCTGTTCACGCACGTGAATACTTAAGCTGGCCTGAAGCTGATCGACCTTGGGAGAGAGTACATATCGACTTTGCTGGTTCATTTTGTAATTCAATGTGGCTAATTTGTGTCGACGCTTTCTCACAATTTCCGTTCGTTGTACAACTATCTACAACAACAACGGTTGACACCATATCAGCATTGTCTTCTATATTTTCTCTGGAAGGTATACCAGAAACCATCGTAAGTGACAATGGTCCGCAATTTACAGCTGAAGCATTCAAACATTTTTGCTCAAAACTTGGCATCAAACATATAACAACAGCGCCGTTTCATCCAGCCTCAAACGGGTTAGCCGAACGATTCGTCAGATCTTTTAAAACTGCTGTTCAGAAAAACATTGACGATGGATTGTCTCTCAAATTCGCTGTATCAAAATATCTTGCAACATATCGTGCAATGCCGAATGCTGAAGGTAAATCACCTGCAGAACTTTTACATGGAAGGCCTGTTCGTACCTTGTTGAGTCAACTGTTTGAATCGCCTAGAAAGCACCTTGAAGCTTCGAAACGGAAAATGAAATTTAGTCTAAAGCAACCCGTCTTCGCTCGAAACTACGCAAGAGGGGAAAAATGGATAAAAGGAGTTATTGTGAAACAACTTGGTAAAATGGTTTACCGAGTGAACACATCTTTTGGTTACATCAAACGTCATGTTAATCAGCTTAAAACTAGAAGTAGCTCTGACCTCTCTTCACAACCAATTTTTGAATTCGCTTCAAATTTCATCAATGCCACACCGCCTTCATCTAGCCAATCAACATTAATGCCTAGTGAAGAACGTTCTACCGAAGTAGTTCAACTTCGAAAAAGTGGTCGTATTCGGAAGGATGTAATTCGATTTGAATCCGACGATTTCAGGAAAACTTAAACTTTGTCAAAAATTAAGGGCGGAGAAAGTGTTATAATCTAGTATGCTTTGCATTAGTTTAAGCAATGTTAAGTAATGAAATGTAAACAAAATTTAGTTAAATATAAACTGTCAATCTTGTCGGTTGTATTTACTTCAGGTATGACGTCTGTGATCAAGTATATGTTGGAACGACAAAAAATAAATTAAAAACAAGAATGGCTGGACATAAACACAGCATAAAAAATAAAGTCGGTGTGGAAGCTAAAACAGCCCTTGCTTCACATTGTATTTCCACACACCATGAGCCAGATTTAGAAAATATAAAAATTTTACATCAAGAAAATAACCATCGCAAAAGATACTTTTTGGAGATGCTTGCAATTCTAAAAATTCCACCTGACATAAGGCTCAATTTTAAAACTGATGTTGACAACTGTGCCCAGATGTATAAAAGTATTATACATCAATAAAGAAGTACAGGATTAATAACTTAGTATTAAACATTGGTATTATATAATAAAACATTGTACTTTTCCTTACATATATTTACATATGTATATATAAATATATATATATATATATTTACACACACATTTATCCTTTTGTCTACCATTATGTATTATAAGTGGTTTAGTATTTGAATATAATGTTTTAGTTTCCTGATGATGACTTTAGACTAAAGTCGAAATATCGAAGAAAAATAAAAATTATTGAAAAATCAAATTGTGAATTCTTAATTTTTGTTTTTTATTTTTAACAACAATAAAATAAAAAAAGTTTTGACCAATTAGCCTATATAAAAATAACACTTATTAAATTTCATGGAAATTTAAAATAGAACGTTCTATACAATAAATTTGTATTAGTTACAGTGCATTTTGATCTATAATAATAATTTAATTAGTATTACAAAATTAGAAGGGCTCGAACAGTAATAAAGCAACGCCAACAAAAATTTTAATTAATTTATTGAAATTAAACTGACCATACAACGCTGTTACGAAACAATTGTTGTGGCTTCATAACTGTTGGAGTCCTTTTTACTTAAAAATAGTTTCTTTTCGTCATAAGACACGTCATATTAGATTTAAAAATTAACCTTTAATTATTATAATTATATACATTTATATAACATTTTTTGCATATTGAATTTATATATAAATTATAAAAATAATTTCTAAATATTCAGAATTTTATTCAGAATTATCAATAAAAAACAAAACAATAAATTATAATTCAAGAAAAAATTAATAAAAATCCTTATCTGCTTCTCACAATTTAGTATTTACCAACTCCTGCTATTGTTCACCTCACACTACTCAAAAGTTTGTTGTCTAAGTCTTTTGATATTTTTAGTTCCGAAGGCCTTAAGTGATTTTCAATAAATGTAAAATACTTAAGTTTTAATGTGAAAGAGCTCAATTAGCACATGCCTTGCTTGAAGCAGACTTCATACTAAGCGCATTTACCGAATTGTACCAATTGTGCCTCCTTCAGATTTTGCGGCTTTTGGTGGCTGCGTTCGCGACGAACTAAACGAAACAACAACAAAAGCGCAGCACATTTGTTTTGATTATTCTCTCTCTCTGTCATTGGTGTTGTTGTTGTTGTTGTTGTTGTTGTTGTTGTTGCTACCTTTGCTTTGCTACCAGATCTGATAACAAAGTTGATGACGTAGCCGCTGACTATACCAACGATGTGTTGTGACGAAGACGATGATGTCGACGATGTGTTGTTGGTGCTTTTGTGTTTGATGCTTTTGTTGTTGGTGTATTTGGTACTCTTGGAGTTGATGATTTTCATTTTTGCGTTTAGCGTTTCGGCTTTGGTATAAAACCGAAATGTGTGCTGATTTTTTTAACTTTTGCATTGAAACCAGGCGCAAAGGCACACGTGTTTGAAAAGCGCGCGCGTTCGTTCGTAAATAAAAAGCCACAGAATCTTAAGCAAAAAGGTGTAATAGAAAGAAGTGCGTAATAAATAATAAAATTAAATAAAATAAACAAAAAAAAACATTTATCGCAGTAAAACAAAAAAAAAATTGCGTTAAAATATTGACAGCAAAAATGAATTAAGCAATTGCATTTTGGCTTTATTGTAACATTAAAAAGTGCATTAATACATTTTTAAGTGCATTTGTATACAAAACAATATTTTATGTTGCCAAAAAGTCAATAAAAAAAATTTATGGCAACAAAATCTAAAACCGTGAGAACATCATAAGTCTTTTGTAGCAACATCATCATCATCATCATTGCCATCGCCATCGCGTTGACTTGAGTACCAACTCGACGTCTTGTTTTCGTGTCTGAAATATATTACGACTATGTTTTCAAATTGACTCTGATTTTAACGTACTTTCGGTTTTCGGATTCAGATTCAGATTCAGAGTTCCTTTCTAAATTTTAATTTCATTATTTTGATTATTTGGATTTTTTGGATCTTTTTTTTTTTAGCTTGTGTTGTGTAAAACTCATTCATTTGTTTTTGTTTTTAGATAGTAAATCGCATTTAAATTACTTATACGTACCGTTGCACCAAAGACGACACAAAATCCATATCAACAATGGCTGTAACAACCAGAAAAGTACAAATACAACAAACACAGCCAAGACATCATCGTCAAATGGAGCGAATGCATCTTCATTTGCAGCTGCACAACATTGCCGCTGCCATTGTCTTTGGATTAATTTTGGCAGTTATCTGTGTCAATGGGGTGAGTTTATTGCCTGCAGCCGGGCGCATTACATTAATTTATTTAATAATCAATAGCATGAGAGCAAATAGATATTATGCATATATGTATTTCAATGTATGTTTTTATGTGCAACTGCACTTAAATGTAATTTTTATTGAAATCCAACTCGTAAAAAAATAGTTGTCAATAAAATCAACTGCCAATTAAAATACAATTAAGTCACAGATATCTAGGATTGTGGCTTATTAAAAACTATTTGTTATTTAGATTAGATATCATCATTAATTGTAAAGTAGTTAAGAAATGTCCAAATATCATGAATATCTTATTTTCTAATTTCAGTGCAAAAATTATGCCCTTTTCCTTGGTAATATGACATTAGTACTAGCAATATTAGTTATAAAATAATTTTAAAATGAATAGCCTGTGTAGCATTATAGGGAAGCTATTCTAAAAGTAATGTTTGGTCTTATTGACTTATGCCACACTTGAATAAGTTTTGAGGATTAATATGGTGCAATAATTTTTTTATGTTTGCTACACTTAATGAATTCTGCAGATTGAACATTCGTATATATGAGTTTGGTTATATCTGTACTATATGTAGGAAAGCAAAAGAAACATTTGAACATATATTATAGTATTCACAAAATACACATAAATTTCTTATTTTCGCTGTGAACTGTTATGTTTTGGTATTAAAAATAAAACGTCCATAAACATGTAAAATAGAAAATATTGCTATGTTGCTATTGCATGCTATGTAAAGTACCCATATACTATTTAATTAAATTCGTCAAATATGCAGTAATAAGAGCCAGTTTTCATACAAAATCTATACAAAATATATATAAAAATATGCTAATGAGACTGGATAAGTCTTCCTCTAAACATAGTATTTTGCTATATTAAGATTATTTTATTTAATTTGACAAGTATGCAGCAACATATGCTATTCTTATACAAAACTTATATAAAAGTCGTTAAGTCCAAGTGTATCCATAATAGAAAACAACTAATTACTTGGTGTCCTCGTTATGACTTTGCGTTATAAATTTTGTCAACTCAAATAAGAACTCTCTTTAATAAGACTGAGAATTATCAAAATTCTAAATGCTTTTAAACTTATATTTATGATAGTATTGCATGTTGATCAGTAATTCCGATTAACTTGAAGAAAATGACTTCTCAATTCTAATATTAATAGTTTAGTATAGTTAGCTGTTGCTGTTGTAGCCTGAAGGGTGGGTTATTTAGGAGTAAAAATAGGTTGGGGATGAAAAAGATTAAAAGTGAAATCAATCAGGATCAAGGTGACGAAACCTAGCCACTTCAGTAGAGTGGGTCTGAAGATCGACTAAATTGAAGTTAGTATTGGAATAAGAAAAAAGATGGGCAACATCATGAAGCGTACAGCTTCAGTTAGGGTACACATTGGGAACTGACGCGCTTTTACGTGAAGAGTAAATAGCATATGACTATATATTGATCTCAATTGAGCTAGGATACTTCTGTTTGCACGTAGAAGATGTCATTCTCTGTAATGCAACCATGGTCTCAAAGAGGATACTGCATTTAGCATAGCTACTTATAAAGCATAGTTCCCAGTTAACATGACCGTTACATAATAAGAGCAGAGCTTGGGGATTTATTAAAAAGAACCGCGTCAATACTTCAAAGCTTTGTGCAGTGCTGTCTGATCACTATTTTATAGGAACCCACGCAGAGAAACTGCGTATTCCTTTTAATATTCACTGAAATTTTTTTAGTAACTTACAGGTAAAGAAACAATTGAGCCAATTGCCCATCTTTGGCATCTAGAAGAAACAAGAAGAAGTACTTTTTAGGGAAGTTTTTTGCGACAGTATGTCAGACTGTTCATCAGGAAAAACAAAAGATCTGTTAAACAACCTTTGTTTTCTTTTTATATCGTAAGGTTTCTTGCGAAACCTTGTTTTTCTTTAAAAAACAGTGAAAAAGCGGACGGATATCTGCTAAGCCAAAATTGTTTTTGATTTTTTGCATTTCAAAACGAAAATGATATTTATGCGGTAATCTTTTTTTAATAATTTTTTGCATTAAAGCATTGTTTAATTGTAAAACAAAATGTTTACTGATCATATACCGGTTTCAAAAGAGTATTTAACTTGCAGTAATCGAATTCGCTTGACTACATATGTAGTTCCGTAAATCTTAACGATTTAGCGAAAGTAACTTTAATATATACTCTTGGTATTCATTATATATGTATACATCGAATATAAAAATGTTTTGTTAGGATTAGTTTGAATATTCTGCTGGTGGCAACATGACGTGCACTCATATTCTATATATGGGACTAGAAAGAAATGAGATAGAAAGTAACTGAAACAATAATGTATAACTAAGATTATGTCTTTACATAATTTAATACTATTAGTATTAGTATCGTATTGGTATTATAATTTAAATAAGATATTACTTGGCTACTATTCTATAAATATTGAATTCTACTTTAGCTTAAAGTGGTATTCTAAACAAATCCTAAAAAATGTTTTTAGGTTTCAAAATTTTAACAATTAAAATAATTTTTTTTATATAAATGAAAATATAGATGCTTCTTAGAAAATATTGCTCAGTTTACCCAGAAAGTCTTTATATATTATTTCATTTGATGATCTTATTGAAAGTTCGACTTTTGGTTATTGTACTTTATATACCAAGAGTGAAGAGAAGCATTGAGAATTTTGAACTCTTTCCACACTCAAAAAGATTTAGTGTTTCAACTATAGCTGCCTATAAATTACCAGTGCGAGTTCAAGATCAAATAAAAAAGACATCTAAATTAATTGGACTAATCCGTCAAATAATAATTAAATTTAATCATAATTAAAAATGAAAAAAAAAAAAATATTAATACCTTTTATACTAAAATATTTTTTAAAATCAAAAATAGACACCAACATAATAACAGTGCTAATAAGGGCATAAGGGTTAATTATATCAAAGATAGACTAACGTTGAAGATGATGCCAAATACATTTAAGTTTACAAATTTTTTAAAAAAATTAAAATACCTCGTCACCTTTTAATCACAATCGATGTGTACCAAAATTGAGCTTCGATTGCGTGCGTAAATGGAAGTGAAGGGTTTACAACGTAATTAATATCAATTTAATTAAGTTGGGTCATTTCTTTTTAGCCTGATAGTTTGAATGTATTGCTTAATTGCCTTAGTAAATAATAAAATTTGATTTCAATGTCAATATGACATTATTAATTGGATTTCTGGCTGACCATACAGCTGTTTTGAGTATTGCCAAATACCCACCATCAGTGGTCTTTGAAATATTTCTTTTATTTAGTTATTCGTAAATAATTTTTTGAAACTGCAAATGCCAGAAATCGAACTCGTGCCAAATTTGAAGCTTAGAGTCAGCGCTTCTTAACCAACTGACCCAAAGCCGTACTTGACTTTTATGTTCGCACATTTTTCTAGAAATGTTTCAAAGACCACAGATGATGGTTATTTCGCAATACTCGAAACAACTGTATGGTTAGCTAAAAATTTAATTAATTAAAATAATATAAAAATATTTTTTGTTATTGTAGCTCACTCCTGTTCGATATTTCCGCCTTAATAAATGATTTAATTTTAAATGATTTCACTCTTCTTACTTAATACTAAATAATTTATGATAAATAAATTTCGTTTATTTTTCAACATTTTCATATAAACTATTTATTTTTCATGATATATATTATTTTCCAATCTCGATATGAAACAATTAAACCATAACTGTCATCTTGTGATGATTCAATAAAAGTAATGTGATTACACATTCATTTGTTGCGCGAATTTTGATGGAGATCATCTCAAAAATACTCCCACGCGAAGTTGCAACGAAAGAGCAACAATAAGAACAGCAACAACAACAACAACAACGGTGATGCACAAATAAAAATAATAAAAACAATGCACAAATAATAATAAAAAAAATGAACAAAAAAAACACAACAGCAACAACAACTCTAGTGAAAAAAATTGCATGCGATTTTGAAATACTTGTGTGGAACTTAATTTTCAGCTTCAACAAGCGCTTTCCTGCCTCTTTATGCCACATTCACCGCCGCCATAAAGGTGTCACAATCTTCTTTCAATTAGCCTTGATGCAATTTTCAACAATTGTTGATGCTACACTGCAGCAACATAACAACAACAAACGCTGCCGCAACAACAACAACATCAGAAACAAATACCACAACGATTTGGGAAATTAGCATCAATTGCACAAAAGAAGAAGAAGAGACGCCATTAAAGCGGAAAAAGGTGTTAGTCGGTTTGTAGAACAGATGAGGTGAATACGAAACGAACAGTGGCAACTCGTCGTATATATTTTTTTTGTTTGCAAAACCAATTTGCTGAGGATAAAAACACTTCTGTGTATAAAAAGGGCACAAGGCAAAAGTTTTTATTGACTTTTATTAGTTCCAGGAAATATTGCATAAATATTATTTATTTTACTAATTGATTGTTAATTATTTGTGTATAATTTTTTTAACTATTAAAAATAATTAATTTTCATCCGATTTGCTACTAATAATTAAAGTTTGAATTTAATTTTCTAAAAGAGATAATAGTTTCCAAAGGTTATACTTTATGAATTAAATTTTAATATTTTCAAATAGATTGACAATTGTTATTGAAAAAATTGTTTACAAAAAAAATAAGTATTTTTTAAAACAAATTAAAATTTATATTGCTGTAATTTATTTAAATTTATTTAATTTCTTTAACTAAAAATTGTCTTTGGAACACCCAACAAAAGCACTACATATGGAAGGAAGCTGGAGATTTAGACAAGTTGATTAAGACAATGTTATTATATATTACGATTAACAAACAATTAAAGTTGTTTGTGTATTTAAACCAATACAATTTGAGTTAAAAACCTCAAATATGCAACATCACACATTGATTAGAAATGATCTTAAAACCAAATCAACTTACTTATTTGCAAATATTTTTATGCTGCAATGAAATACAGTTTCAAATTCAAGTAAATAGTTTCACTTTTTCTTAACTGATTTTATAATATCTTCGATAAGGAAATCTATGAAATATAAGCATTATTCTATGTATTTAAATTATTATGACAAATTCGAGCATTTCTACAAAATTGAAAGAAATATGGAATCAGAAAAGTATTTTCGTTAATTGAGTTTCTCACGTATTACGTACTAGAAAATAGAATTTAAAAATTCACATTTATGATTTACAATTAAATCATTCATTTTAATGTCCCTATTAAAGAAAGAAAACACAATTAAACAATTAAAAGTTGTCTGTTAACGTCAAAAATGACAAGCTCTGTAAATGAATTGATATATAAAACTGAATTTATAACAAAAAATAAACCAGCATCTCAAGTAAGTGGTATGTGTCAACTTAGGTAAAGCAACATTTTAAAATAAATTGCATAAGTACTTTAGTAAGCAATCTATAAATGACGATATTCCATTTTAGTAATTAGGAACAGAAAGGAGAGGTGTATATGTCTATGCTTGAAAGTTTATGTTATGTCCAAAAATATTGTAAAGCCTTTAATGTAAGTGGTTAGGATTAAAGAGTGTCGTAGAGAAATTAACGAACGGATTAACTAAATGTTAAGTGAAAATTGTATAAGTGTGTCGTATATACTCAAAAAATGTACTACTCAATATGGGTTATTAGGTGAGTTATCACATACTTTTTCACTATTTTAGTTCAGTTTTTTTAATATTTTAATTTATTAATTGATTTAATTTATTATATTTATCACAATGAGATCTTTCTACACAATATTATTTAAAAGTAATATTACGTTTTTTTTCTGGGAACCAAATTGCAAAAGTCGCCAATATAATTTCAAAAAAATAGGCAAGAAAACATGGCTATAAAGTCTTAAACTAGTTTAAGTTAGAATATTGTTTGTAAAGATGAGAAAGGACATGTCCCCCAAGGACATAGGAAAGTAAGCTTATAATTATACCCATCGCATAAAAGAGTAAAGTCTGCTACCAATTTATTTAACATATACGAAGTTAACATAACTATTTAAATAGTGTTCATTTTTATTATAGAGCCATGCTTATTTGAGTTACTATTTTTGGGCTTCTCAGAACAACCATTTTATGATAAATAAACACCTTCTTTTGTATTCATGGTATTCTTTAGGGCATCTTCAGTATTGAATATCTCAGCAGAGTCGTAAGAAATTAAAGCTGCTCTCAAATAAATTATCTTATTAGCTTATCAATAAACTTTGTAAATCACTCTCTGATTATTGACCTTATTATTTTTCTCATATTCTAACTTATGACGTAGTACGTTAGTAAGAATGAAATGTTTCTATTTCTGCCGAGTCTGAGCTATTTTTCTGATAAACATTCGAACTCCTTCTAAGTTTTCTGCTGGTGTTAGTAATTTCTTTTATCCATATTGCCGATATCTTATTTAAAATTAATGATGTTCAGATTGGCAGTATGAAATCTTCATTATTCATTTTATTCATTCGAAAAGAATATAAAATATAACATTTAAAAAAAGTAACAGATAATTTATTGGTACTCGTATTTTATCCTTTGTTCAAAAAACTGTTTAGGATCTAAATAGTTTATATACTTTATTTACTTTATACTGTATATTGTAAAAAATATTCATTTTGCATTGCAAGCAACAACAACTGACATCTAAAATTACAAACAAAACTCTCGTGTGAATCCAGTATTAGATCCCGTAAAGTGTAAAGTTCTGTGTTATTAGTTTTAGTAAAGTCAAAGCGAACTATTTTACTTTCATTTTGTATAATTTTTTTTAATTTTAATATTAATATTTAATAACCACAATTAAATATTAGAATTAAAACACTTATAATATGTATAAACTCTAGGTACAATATACTATATGAGTTTTCACTGTACTTTGCTTGTGAACTAACCTTTTGCTCTACAGCCATATATCACCTCAATGATTGACATGTTATTTAAATAAATTTATGAGATCTATTTATTATATATTAAACATCATATTTTAACCAATTTTTCTACAACTACATAATTACTCACATTTATTTTTGAATTTAAAATTTATGAAAAAAAAATACGAACAATTAAATAACAAATACTACAAAAAATTACAACGAATTTATCAAAAATTGATGTGCTAAAAACCAAAAAAAAAAGAAGAAGTGAAGTGAAGTGGCAACATAAAAGTGCTTTATTGCAATTTATATGCTGTAAAAATTATTAAAAATGCAGCATGCAACGTCTATTGCATTGTTTTGAAAGGGCCTATTTGGGATAAATTTTTTTTTTCAAATTTTTTGGTTAGTGTTAGTGTCTGTTTTTGTTTTTGTTCATCTATGCATTTTTAGTTCATTTAAGCGTAACGAAAGAATTGAGGTCCATATGGCTACATTATTGCAAAAACCTCACATATCACCGACAATAACGACAACAACAACAACAACAACGAACACAACAGCGAAAACAAAGAATCATCAACAACATGCTAGATAATACTACAAAAATACCAACAACAACAGCAACAACAACATCAATAGTATACCACCAATAAACAATATGCAACACGATGCAGCAATTGTGTAAAATTTTGTGCATAATTTTTGTGCTTCGTTTTGAGCTTTTTTTTTTGTGTTTTTGTGTCTTTGTGTTTTTTAATGAACGCATTAAGTCATTTTAAACTCATACAAACACGATCATTGGCGCAAAATTTGGTTTTATTACAAAATTTTGTCGAAAAGCAAATATGTAAATTTCTGCAGCACGTACAATCGCAGAAAAAAACACACATACACACACAAACACACCAAATCTGGAAGTTTGTATAACAGTTTAAGTTAAAAATAATCACAGAAGCGCAGCCATATTAAGCTCTGACGCTGTGGTACTTTTGCGCTTCTGTGCTTCTCTGCTTCCGTGCTGCTGTGCTACTGTGCTTCTGTGTTTTTTAAGTTTGCACATAAAGTTCTAACACTAATTCCATTATTTTTAATGACATTGTTTCATGGTTTCGTACGCATGAGATTGACAGCTTCTGTGGCATTAAAGTGTAGCGAATGCAACTCTGATAACGAAGAAAAAATATATTATTTATTTATGCTCTTTTGTGTTTACGCTAAATTTGAATTTTAAATTAGTTAGTCATAAACAATTTTGTCATTAAATATAAAATAAGAATCATTCTAACTGCTTGAGCAATTTTATGTTTTGCAATATAATTATTTATGTTTTATAGTCATTTTTACTTATTAATTTATTTTGAAGGTCGTCACTTTAATTTTCTTTATTAAATTTAAAATAATAATTAATTACATATACATCATCACATCAACATGTTTCACATAACATATTTTTAACACCATAATAATTTTCGTTATGAGTGATATACCTAAGGTCATAGATATTTTGTGCCATGCCCATGATGTCAAAATGTTAAAATCTCTAAAAGTGCTAAAAGTGATAAAATGCTAAATAAAAATATATTGTAGTCACATACCAAGCAAAGAAATAATTAAAAAAATTATAGTCTGTGTCCAATTGAAAAATTATTTCTTGGCATAAATAATGACTAAATGTTACTGTTACATCTTCAAACTGTGTAGTAAATATTCCAGAAAATAAACAAAAATTAGCAATTAAAATTTTAATAGTTTTTTCCATGGCATTTTCCATTTTACTATATCCAAAAAATTTTTACCACTTTTTTTAATGTATTTCATGAGCAACATTTGGAGTTTTACTTCATTTACTTCTCATCAAATGCAAAACTGTGCTTATTCACGAAACCTAAACCAAGGTGTGAATGGAAGCCGAGAACTGTCAAACAGACATCGTACTTAAGAATTTGAACTCTCTCATAGAACCACATAAAACATTCTTCATGTAGTTAGTTCAGTTTACTATATTGTTTAGTTAAAATATTTATAAGACTACTCTGTTCCTCTCTTCCTCCTTCAAGTAGTTTTGCTTATTAAATTATATAAAGAAATATTTATTGCTTATTTTGCAGATTAAACTAAACTATGTTAATGTCATATAATTCATCGTTCTATCTATTTGATACTCGTTATCAACGCGTGATAAACGATTGTTCTTCCGGAAAATGTTTCGTTCGAATACTTCTAACACTTTTGCATGAGGACTCAATTGCTTACTTAATCAACATCTATTGGCAAGAACAATTTTTCGTTGAATTTATAGGTGCGTCGAAAGTTTCCATCGAAGTTTTTAATTAAACAAGAATGCTTTCTAATTATGAATTCTTCCATTGTAATTTTCAAACAATTTTGTCAGTTTTGATAGGAACTAAAAAATCATTTATTTCGATAAGAAATTCTGAAACATAATAAAACATACTGGTAAAACGTAAAGACCTACGTACTTAGAATAGTGCAGCTTTAACTGTTAAGAAAAGGAAACAAAGTACTTTAGGAAGTACTCAAATGGTTTTGATTTTCATTTTTACGGCTATTTCTCAAGCTTGGTTTGTACGCTGACCACTGTTATCCGTTTAGGGTTCTTTTGGTCTATTTATGAGCAATGCTATTCAATATCGCAATGGGCCATTGTTAAAGCTCAAGTGAGTGTTAGTGTACAACGTCGCCACTCCACCCGCTATTATAAGCTACTATTCTACATGCTAAGACCACATATAACATATCTTCGAAATGTAAATCTACTCTTGAAAGAGAGAGAACTCCATACAGTAATAACTACATGTTCATTTATTAAATTAATAAAATCGAATAAAGAGTGTTACATAGTTTTATTTTATCTGTAAAATTTAAATTAATTTCATTATATAAAATATTTTTGATTATATCCTTGAAGGATATTACTTTACAGTATAATAATATGTTGTAATATTTCTTTTTAGCAAATTGATGGATATGAAGCTGGTGTCGATTACCCAACATATGATTCTGTACCGAAAGATCTATCATTCAAATGCCAAGGACGAATGCCAGGCTACTATGCTGATACTGAAACCCGTTGCCAAGTAAGTTAGCGAAAATTAAATAAAAACAAATGAGACTTAACAATGTTTAGAAGTCGAAAAGATTTTTTTATAATTGTACCAAAATTAAGCAGTTTATTTTTTTATTCAATTTTATATATCTGTTATTAATTATAAAGATAGATAAAGCTTACTTAAATTTTTGGTGCTATCTATTTACTATAGCTCTATTACTTGCATCTCTACACATAGACAAGTTAGACTAGGTAAAAACTAAAAACAAGCGTTTCCTAAAATTAGTCTTTTGTTCGAAGAGGATATGAAATTATAAAACAACGCAGTAAATATTCCTAAAAATATTCCTGTTTAGCTGTTGTTTGAAAATGATATTACGAAATTATCAGACAATGCAATAAATATTCGTTTTAGCCAAAAAAAGATAATAGCCATATGATCAAATTATGATCCATACATTAAACCTCACAAATTATACTTCAGAATTTTCATCCTAAGAGGCTTAAATATATTATATATTTAGTACATTAATAATATTTTTATTATATTATTGTCTTTATTATATTATGTCGCAAAATTTATTCACTCACAACTTATTATTGATGGTTTCTCACAGTTTTGAATAGTTTGAATATATAGTTTGCATATCAAACTTTAGTTAGTTAGTTTAGTTAGTTCTGTTACTGTAATAGTAATTCCAAAAATTGAACCCGACTTTATTAATATTTTTCGCACACAGCAATTTTTAATGTCGTTTTTGATTGGGAAATATAGATTTGCTCTCGATGTATCTTATTTTCTTGAATTTTGTGGGCCAAGTGAACATGTTTAGGGTAATCTCTAAATATTGTTCTCAAATAACATAAAACAGCTATTCATTTTAGAGGAACTTGGTTAATTTGGCAAAATATCTAAAGTCTTATAAATTTATCTCGAAACCCAACTCTGTCATAAAAGTAAATCTCTGGTGAAAAATTTAAACTAGGTTTGCCTATAGAAAATGACATAAGATTAATATGTTGAACCAATTAATATGTTGGCAATTTAAAAATTGATTAAACATGCAGTGACATATCTAGTGGGGATAAGAGGATTATGGGTTAAATTCTACCTTGATAATCTTATTTACAATAAAAAGACGGCAACAAGAACATCTTCGCATCTTCGGTAAATGAACCAAATGCTAGTTAGTTGACATCAACTAGCACAGTTTATGTATGAATTTTAAATACTGGCATTCATATAGTGTGACCTTAAGGAATAAATAATCCACCAAGTTTTTTGCTCAAAAATTAACACAGTTTGTTTAAGACCACTGAGTATTCCATTAATACATTTTTAATACTCTTCTTTTTTGTTTTTTTTTCCTTAAAAATGTAAGAACCAAAATAATATCTAAAAACTTCTTTATTAAAATATAGTTTCCATTAAGAAAATAGTTTCCTGCATCATAATTAACTTTTAAATCAAATTAAATCAAATCATCAAACTCAACATATAAAACATTAACCAAATATGTTATTATTACATTTCTTTAAATACTAAATACATAAAAATCTGCTTATAGGTTTGGCATTGGTGCCTACACTCCGGTCATCAATACTCGTTCCTCTGTCCCAATGGTACAGTATTTAATCAAGCAGTGCGTGTTTGTGATTGGTGGTCAAATGTCAATTGTCCCGCTTCAGAGCAATTATATGATAACAATGAAGAATTATATAGACCAACCGAACAAAATCAGGGACAACAAGGGGATATTTGATATAAGGCCAATGATAAAAATCAGCGCACCGAATCTTTTGCAAATATGAGACAAAAACAAAATTATCAACAACACACAACCAACAATACAACAATTAGAACAAAATGAAAAATTACAAAAACAAGGCGATGATTTTTACCAACAGCAAAACTTTAATTCAAATTCAAGAGGGAATAAAATGAGTGTAGAAAATCAATTTAAGTCTCAATATATAAAGACAACTCCACGCACCTATAATCAATACCAACAACACCTACAGCAACAACACCTACAACAACAGCAACAACAATTCACAACCTTAACTCGTAATGGAACCAAAAATAGTTTTAGAGGCAATGTAAAATATTCAAATTCCAATAGCAACAATAACAACAACAACAGCAACAGCAACAACAACGGCAATAATAGTAATAATGAATATAATCGAAATACTAATTATCGTTATAGCATAAGTCAATATAGCAGTAATAATAATAATAGCAATAAATACTATAATTATAGCAACAATAAGCAGCCTAAGAACAATGGCAACAACAGCCGATATAAATCCACACCAACAACAACAAATGCCAATAACTTAGACAATGACGAATTAAAAGATTACAAGAGCAAAATCAAAAATAAGTACAACATCGATTATGACCATTCATTGGACGATGAATACGAAATAATTGAGGCCATTGAGTGATGATGATCTTGATTATTGAACGCTGCTTTTTTGTTATTGTTTATTTTTTTGTTATTATTTTTTGTTTTTTTTTTATTTTTTGTGTTGTTGAAATTGAACTTAAACTTAAATTGTATAATATTTTGTTATTAATTTTGTTTTGTTTTTTTTTTTCATTTTTATTTTAACATAAGTATTTTTGTTTTTCGTCCCAAACGAAAAGAAAAGTTCGGCTTGTGATTCATTTTGCATTATTTTTTTTGTATTTTATATTTGTAAATAATTTGTTTATTCACACATATTTTTCATAAATTTTTGTTTTTTATATTTTTTATACATGTGATAAATAAAAAGAATTTAACTATTAAACATTTTAATATGCATTTTATTTCAAGAGGAAAATATATTAAAAAGTTGTAATGAACAAATTCGTTGTATGTAGGGTGTTGAAAAGTTATGCTTGGCCAAAAAGCAGATACTTCACAATAGATATATATATTTTTTTTAATTTTATGAATTACTGCGATAATGTCTCCATCAGAATCGCTTGTAACTACATCGGGTCTAGTTCAAAAGGAGCTAAACTCACTAGAGATATGGCTGAAACGCTGAAAGATCAACACAGAAGGTCAACACAGAAAAATCTGCTGACACCACATTAACTTTGAGAAGAGATAACTGCTTGCCTGTTAGTCTTGGTGGAAACGTTATACCATCAACTGGTACAGTTAAGTACTTAGGTATTCATCTCGATAAACGATTAACGTTCAAGGAACACATTCAAACTAAAAGAAAACAACGCAATAAACTACTTTTATATAAAACGATTATTGCGCCAATCTGGACATATAGGATGTAGCAATGGGTTAGTGCAAGTAACTGTCTATAAGTGGATAACCTCACTTCATCTTAATAGATGGAGAGAGTTGAGCCCTTATAGACAGACAAACTCATGTTGCCGAAACCGTGGGCCAGGGAAGCGATGAAAGTGCTGGCTGACCTCGCTAATTACTGGACATGGCAACTTCAAGTATCACCTGAAAAAGATAACTCTTGCTGAGAAAGACACTTGCAGACTATGTCTAGAAGAAAAGGAAACAGCGGTGCATATATTGTGCCAATGCCCAGCACTGGCAAGTAAGAGGAAGACTGTCTTGGGACACCATTGGGTTGGTGATGACTTGGCAGGAAACCTCAAGCTAAATGAGCTGCTTGCATTAACAAATGATGTAGTTATGCGAACGGAAGCCACCCCAGCTTTAACTCAATAACAACATCCGACAATCGAAAGACGAAAAAGGACCCAAGTATTTTCGTGGTCTACTTCGATTAATCCTTCACTTCAGTGGGGCCACTTGTTGGACAGTGCGCTGGCCCAACGTTCCACCATATAATACTGCAAGTAACTCTAAGCTTGAAATACGTCTTGAAATGATTCCAGTCTAAAACACTTAGATTAATTGTAAATTCTCCATGGTATGTAACAAACCACTGCATTCATAGAGATCTCAAAGTCTCCTATATGAAGGAGGTAATAAAAAATTTTGCATCAAAATATCTTGAAAGACTTTATTAGACGAGACTGATGAGATCAGAATGCTTAAAAAGTTAAATGTATTAGACCTCCCTTTTAGAAATTAAGTTATTATTAAGTAATTGTACAATATCCATAAGTTATAAAAATATTTATCGTACACAATGGACCATGATAATCTTAATTAGCATAACGACATGATGAAATTTGTATATTATTATTTACATATAATAGATTATATATAAAAAAAAAAATTTATGAATAATGTTTACTATTAAAATTATTTTTAATAATTTTTTTCATTGTTCGACTTTAAAATTTTATGAAAATCACAGTAAATATAAATATTGCAAAGATTGAATTTTTGTGTTTTAAAATTTAATCCGAAAACCAATCGTTATAAATTTAATTCGAATTAATTGAAATTTGCTAAGTCTAAACACATTTACAAAAAGAATGGATTATGACAAAAAATGGGCTAATATAAAAATTTCCCTTTACAAAAGTATTCATATACATATTATTTTTAATTTAGAATTATAATCATTTTGAGAATGGTATTATTTTTAAAAAAATAAAAATAAAATTAACTGCAAAGCGTACATCTAATGCACATATACGAACTCTTGGCTACCCATATATAGTACCATAGTACCGGCAATACACGAATTGCTGAATATCCATCATCCGTGGTCTTTTTGAAAATTTTTTTTTTATTTAGCTATTTCTAAATAATTTTTACACTGTAACTGCCAAGGATAGAACATGTATTTTCACTATATAATTTGAAACTCAGAGTCAGATTTATTCAACTAACTGACTCAAAGCCATACTTGACTTATATTGTTCTTACGTGGAGTTTTGTAATTTGCTGTAAATGTTCATTAACAAATTCACTTGCTATGTTATATTTATTTATTACTACTAATCTAAATTTATAACGTTAATTAATTTTTTAAAAATTTATCTACATCTAATTCATCCTCACTTTTCAATTTTTAAATTAAATTTAATGATAAATTGAAATCAAATATAATAAAATAAAAAGATTATCATTTTTAAATTAATATTAGTGCTTAAATATTAATAATTTTAATCAATTAACATGTAAATGAGACATTCAATCAATTGTGTTTTAAATGATATTAACTTTAGTTATCTGTTGTTTACTGAGCCTGAGCATTGATCATTCAAAAATTAGTTTAAGATGCAATTCTCTTACCCCATTAGCCAAATATCTCTTAGGAAAAAATTTGGTAACTCTTTTTCCGAAATATTTATTTATTTTTGATTTATTAGAAAGGCTTAAAAAATTTTTTAGATATATCGTAAGTGTTGAGGTCAAAAGCATCCAGTATGTTACTTTCAGATATGTATTATTTTAAATTGAAACAAAAGAAAGCAATTGATATTATAAAGCAATTTAGATGAAACAATGAAAAACTGATTTAAAAAACCGTTGACATGATTTGTCATGATCTGTATTTATATTTTTGGTAATAGTTAAACAGCCATTATATACTTTAATGTTGTTTTCATAATATCTAAGTTTGTATCAGCAAGAAAAACACTTGCCAAAACATGAGTATGACATAGCCAGTTTACAATCCTATCAAATTAAAGCAACTAATTGGTCTAGATTGATTGATCTAATACAGTTGAATGAATTAGGCAATATCTAATAGGAAGTCTTGCAACTATTTAGGAATTCCATTCAAATATTACTATTAAAGTAGTAGGTCAGTGGAGAATGAGAATAAAATTCTTCAGTCCTTCAATTGTAAAAACCGTCTAAGGTTAAGTTTTTAAAAAAACTTATACTAAACTCAGGTTAAGGGTTCCCTTAATATGCATTGCAAAACTGAATCTAAGGATCCTTCTTTCGTAAAGCTTCTATCTGTTTTCCGCAGTATGTATGAAAAATTTGTTTTATGTAAAACGAACTACAACTGACATTGTTCCATTTGTATTTATAATTATTACTTATTTATACTTATTTAATTAATTGTATTTTAAATTCCATAAAATTTAGTGGAGAACCATATAGCTGTTTCAGATATTGCCGAATATCCATTTTTAGTAGTCATTGTAAATATTTACTAATTATTACAGACAATTAGACTGTCTGTGTTTAGTTTTTAAACTACAAGGCCCAAATCTCAGACTCTATGGAATTCAAGACTAACTCTCACACTGAGCCAATGCGTTTCACACTTAAATTGCGTTTGGAGTTTTATTAATTCAGTTTTTTTTTAAGTAATAAGTATACTTGCTTAGATTTAAATATATAACGCTGACCATCGATGTAAACTAAATATAATTATAATAAAAACTGTAGTAAAGACTTTTGTAATTGATTGCATACTTTTTGGCTTAAACCTTTAACTTGTGCGAATTGTTATGAAAGCTCGTACGGTCTTATCTGTCATCAACAAAAAGCTTGTTTCTGCAAAACAGATTGTAGTTACTTTTGCACTACAAATGTTTGCACTTCAACTCTCTCTTTCGTACAAATGCTTAAGCTTTCTTAGTTGTCAAAATGAAATCGCGGTGACAGTGTTTGTTTCTATCTTGTGAATAATTTAAAGTAAATATAATAAAAAATAAATAAATAAATAAATATATAATAAATAAATGTCATTGAAAGAATTGAAACAAATATTTTTCAAATACTTAATTATAAATACAGTCATTTCAATAATTTGTGACAAATTCTTTAAAAATCAAAAATATGACAACAAATCTAAGCTTTCAATATTAACCTTTTTTGGCAGAAAAACAAAAAAGAGTGCACGTTTTCTGTAAAAAAGTTAACTTTTATGAAAATACACGATCGTGAGTTTGGTATCAAATGTGATGAGAGATAAATTGAAATATTACTTAGTTTGTGTAATTATTTGTGCTTGATTTCCATACATATTGCATATATGTATTCTTATATAAATATTGTTATCAAACGTAATAATTTTTGTATAGATCACATAATTTATTACTGACGTTTTAGTTAAGAATAACAATCTTAATGTTTTTATTTTAGTAGGACCCCTCTTAATCGAATTTCAAGGGAAGAAAAAAATCATTCAAAGGAATAATGTTCTGCATTATCGAAATTTCATATTATAATGGCAAAAGAAATTAAACGAATTCGAGGTTTTTCTAATCTAAACTTTTAGCTTTTAGAAAAAATTTTAATTCAGTTCCGACTTTTGCTTCAATAAAAATACGCCGCCTTTTTTGGATTGCATATAATTATTTTTTATGTATTTATATTGGGTGAAATAAAAATTATGCGTTGTTTTCTAATACATTCTGATACATTGAACACACATTTTTCATTTTCACAAACATTTATTAAACATTAATTTTAATAAAATTAATACTGGCCACTATTATTTATGATCTCTTGCCATTTTTGAGATAGCTTTATAATTCAATCAGTATAGATCATCTATGGTTTCATTGGCTCTACGATCAGACAACTTTTTACTATTAAGAGAATTTTATATAGATTAAAACAAATCAGTCATCAAAAATATATAAGACCCGGCTTTGTTATGTTAACCACATCTCAATGGACCAATTATGGTTGCTTTTTCTTAAATATTTCGTTTAAGCGATAGAGTGGTAAATAGTAAATAACCGAATTAACCGTTGCACTAGGCTGGAGCAGCTCGTAATAGACAATTAAATCCCTCGATACACTTGCTTGCCGTCAATTCAGGCTTCGAAGTCGTTTGTGAAGGATCACAGACCTTTGAATATAAAATGAATTTTTGTTGTTGTAGTTCATTACTGTTCGAAAAAACCTCTTTATAATTAATTTATATAAATTAATATACATTAAATTAATTATTAAATTATTATTGGTAAATAAAAATAACATCTTTATATAAATTAACATAAAAAATGGAAAATTACTTTATATTAGGTAAAATTTATTTACTGTTTTTTGCGGTAAAATTGCGGTATAAATAAAAAACAATTAAGGAAATTCTTTATGGTTTGGTCGTCTTAACATAGTCAACATTTGAGATTGTTTGTACATACACTAAAGGTTTTTCATCACGCTAATCATAGTTGTAATCTTAATATATGGCTGTGTAGCTGTATCTTGATAAATGATTGTAATGATATACGCATTAGCTTATTTTTCGGTGACAATAACTTCATCAGTGTATTCCACAAAGGCTACATTTTCGAGATTGCAAGAAACCAATAATGCATTCTGCTTGCAAACCACTAGTATGACACTAAGATCTATATATTTACTATATGCATTCTTTACTGTTAATAATAAATAAATATGTTTAAAACTATTAATAATTGTTTGTTTCTCTAAGTTATTTCATGATTTATCTGCTAGTCGTAATGCCTGTAGTGCTTTTATAGAGGTATTCACCATTTACTTCCCATTGATTACAAGTTTATATATTAACAGTAACACTTTTGGCACAAGTTTTATGATATTCTTAAACTTGTTTGACTTGTTTTAATAGAAACTGGTATTCACACAGACTGAACTAATTTTTAAATCAGCTGTTGTTTTCAGATTTTGTTTATATATATTTGATTGTCTTAAATTCACTTTATGTTAATAATGTGTTTATTTATATAAAGAGTATTTGTTTATATGTTAATATTTCATTAAAAAATTTTCAGAAAGCTAATATGCAACTGTTTAAATTTTGTTATTTGGAATGATAATGCCATTTGGGCTTTTTTGTGAGGTTATGTAAAGGATCGTATTTGTCTGGAAGGTTCTCAACCTATTGACACTTTAAAAATCCATCAGCTACTGCCAGGTATGCGCTACAAGCCATAGAAAATCACCTCAATATGCTTCCTGCGACTGCAAAATTTGCCGTATAGTAATATGTTTCGCACTTAAACGCAAAGTCCAAACCATATATTTAAAGAAAACACATTTATTTGAATCTTACTCACAACTGTTATTTACTTTAACTTTAGCAATCGCAATATTGCTAACTGTACAGCCAGTATATTTATCCATTTTAGCTCTTTATAAGCTTCAATTGCTTCCACTATCTTACTCTAGACAATAAGATCAGTTATACTGACTATCAATAGCAGATATTAATTTTTTGAAACCATCGATAGATGATCAACAGTTATATCACTTTGAATACAAAAAATCTAACTGAATGTCTATTTAATAGAAAAATTAGTCGATCAAAAAAATGTATCTGTTAATCTAATTATGATGTTAAACCTATTTTTTACAATTTACTACCAAACATACTACCTGTATTTGATCGGTTTAATAAACCATCGACAATGCCAAAAGATTAAATCTATATCGATAATATCATTGATAGTTTGCCACGACTAAGTCCGTAGCCAATACACCCATTACTAGGAAACTTTTACACTAGTTTCCCAGCATTATACTTTCACAGTATTAGTTTGGGATAAAACCAAGAGCCAGCAGTGGTAGTTGTTCACATCATAGATTTTAAACATAGGTATCACCTTGCTTTCAAGATTACTGGGTATGCTCTGGAACTTTTCTCGTAAAGAATAATCAGAGATATTACTTTGGAACCATCAATCTACACTTCATTGATTATAGATTGATTAATTCACCAAAGAAATTGAAGTCACTCTATCAAAAATTATTATCGTAATATTGACAAACTTTTATGGATATTCATCAACTCTCTCTCACTCATCAACAAGTTATACCCAACGAATAATTATGATAAATTTACTAAACTAAACTCTTCGATAAATATATTTCAAATCGATATAGTTAAAATGTCTATTATTGTGTTTATGATTTTTTTTTGAAATGCCAGTAGATAAGGTTTCAAATTAGCCATTTCAAATAATTGTAATAATTGCTTACTAAACAAATTTCTTGAAGCTGATCAGTCACTTTTGTATCTGATAGATACCCGTAGTTCGTAGTTCACCCACATTCGAATGTTTGGCACCGTATAAGATACAATAATCACGCTTTGTTTGCTTAAAGATTATGTAATTTTTTTATTTTGTTTTGTTTTGTTTTGGAAAATAAATAAAAAATGTGCTGTAAGCAAATTTAGAGCGGATTTTGGCATTAATTAATATGCAACAAAATAAATAATGATGTGACATGAATTTATGATATTGCGGTTAAATTTTATATATAAATACATTTTTTAAGTGTTATTTTATATATATACTCTTATATTGAGTCAATCTACACTAACAGCGAAATGCACTATAATTTGTGAACCAGTATTTAAGTATGAAATTAAATAATTTCATTATTATTAATAATTATTAATTATATCCATCATTTATGTATATAATTTTTTAAATTAATTTCTTGAAGTAATTTTTTTAAAAAAAATTAGTCTCAAAAATAATTATTTACGAATAATTAAATACAAGAATTATTTCCAAGACCACTGATGATGGGTATTTGGCAATACAGCTGTATGGTCAGCCAAAAATTCAATTAATTAACATAATATAAAAAATAAATTTTTGTTGTTGTAATTCACTACTGTTCGAAAAACCTCTTTAAGAAAAATTATTTAAAAATAATTAAATTTATTTGAAGTATCTTTTTGATATTTAATTTTAAAACTTGGATAATTTGATTTGACATAAATTTTACACTATCCGTTATAAAACTATGAATCTTTCCTTCAATTGTTTTTATCAGAACTATAAAGAAGATGATTAAAGTGTTTCTCATCTACTTTAACAACATTCAACGCAAGTAATTTAGATTCAAGATACTAGGAACTTAGTTTTTAGAGGATCTTAGTCTCCTTAAAGAACATACGACTTGTGAGACAGCAAGTAATAAATATACACAGCCTAACCTCGCATATTATAAAGCCTCGCATAAATAAGCCGCTAATTGATTCATATCAATTTTTTCCCCGTAAACAGGGTCCCTTTAAATCCATCCATTTCGTAAACTAATTAGAGTATGGTCTTCAAATTCTTCATCAAATTTCTTTTTATGCCAGCAATCGACTTGAAACGCCTGCCTCAAAATAATAATTTCGATAACTTAAAAAATCACGCGAGACTGTATCAAGTGATCATTTATATTCTTCGAGGTTTTTGCCATGTACTAATACACAACAATAAGCCATCTCAGAACATTCAAAACTATATTAGCGAAAACAACTGATGTAAACCCATTGGCTAACAAATTGCACTTAATTCTCACATCTTTACACAACACACTGCTACCAATATAAAGTCGATTCTTAAATTTAAAATTACTAAAGTGACTATTATATAAACTTATAAAAATTTTGCTACTTTTTGTTATTAAAAATAATTAAAATCGATTGGCTCTCTGAGGATATATAATACCGATTTAAGAACTGGTGCAAACCAAATTTGAGCAGAAATACCGAAATCGAAAAGGTCTGAGAGACTGCCCTCTTCAAGGATCGAACAGTGACATTGAAATACTCGATATCCATGCTATAATTTATAAGATTGTAAAAGCCTTGATTGCGTTATAGAACAGAGAGATGATATATAAACAATATTTGATATGAATGTAGTAACTCTTTAAGTACATAAAAGGTTTATCAGATAACAGAGCATGCTTCACTTAAGAGGACAGAATTGCTCACAATATAAATCTGTGTAAATTCTATATGAATGATGTATCAGTGGTATTTGATGTTACGATAGTAATATATATACAAAATATACAAAATATAAAACATTATTCTTATTATTTCCTAAACATTATTAAATGGACATGCATTTCTGTGTAACATTTTTAGCAGTCTAGTACCCACATTAATATTATAATCTAAATTTTTTTTTGTAGTTTATATCGTTTAATGTTAACATCAGTACATTTCATTATACATATATTAAACAAAATTAAAATTTTAATTAATTTTATAAGATCAAGAAAAAAAAACGCAACACATCCTTAAAGTGGAAATTCGTGTACATTTTACGTACTATGTTATATGTATTTCGCATTAATTTTTGGAAAAAAATCCATTTCGTAGACAATTTCAACTTCAACATTTAAATTCGAAAGATACTTCAAAAGATGAAGAAACACGCAAAACTGGCACTGCCAGTGCTGAGTCGAAGGCTATCTACTCGATCGTAAGCGACACTGGAATATCTCAACAGGTTTAACTTTTTTACGTAAAATTATATTTCGAAAACAAAAATTTTATTCCTTTGTCATGTTTTGTCATACAAAATTAAAAATAAACTAAAAATATAAATATTTTAAAAGTTTATAATTAAAATTCTAGGAAATTTTTAAT
>NC_051846.1:51990868-51996348 GCF_002237135.1 Teleopsis dalmanni | reverse complement strand
TGCATTAAGAGTATCTGTATAAAAACAACTCTATATACGAAGGTGATGCCTTAAGAAAAGATGTTTAGAGAAAGGCTGCAGACCATTAACAGATCTAAGTGGAATCTGTAACAAATTACTTCTAACTTAACCTAAAAATGTTTTCAATCTTAAAAAGAATAAAAACCGAACAACATATATAAAACAATCTATTGTATTTTCTATTAATAATTTTAATTTAAAAAGAATACTGAAAATATATCTTTTAGTAAGATGTTAAGAAATTCACTTAAAAAATTTTTTTTCTACAAAAAACTAAATTATATACGAGTATTCTTTATTTCTGCATCTGCAATCTTGATGTCAAAAAAATTTAATATTGTTATTTTTTAAAAGGCCAATGACTTTCAATTTTAATGTTACTGTTATTCATGCAGTTGTAAAATATTTTCAAAATCATAAAAAAAATAAAAAAATTTGAAACTGCACACCTTTAAATTATTTGTGCTTCCAAATAAAGTTAATAACAAAAAAAAAAATGACTTAATTAAAAGACACTAAACCTAAAGTTCACTTACAGTTTCCATCAAAATATAGCTTTAAATAATTAAGAAATTTTAAAAATTAATTTTAATAAAATCCACTTCATCAAAAAATAATTTACATTTAAAACAAAATAATAAAATAAAAAGATACACCCGCAATTTATTAAAGTCAAGGGCAGTGGTAAGCGCATCTCAAATGCTGTAATCACAATGTATCTCATGTCAAAATAAGATTGCGGCTTGGGCCCAACTGAGGCGGCGGCAGTGTGTGGAGAGCATGCGCAAAGGTCGTTTATCAAAAAATTGTACTAAAAATGATAAGCCGTCGTGCGTATTTATCACACTCTTGTGCTCTTGTGTAAAAGTATCTACTTAGCGTACATTTTCGTTTGTGATCTTTTTAAATGAATGCGTGAGAAATGCTTACGGTAGGTTTTGACTTTTCATCAGCCAAAAAAAGTAATCATAATTACAGAATATTTAATAAATTATTGCATTTGAGTTTATTTACAAACAAAGCCAGCTTAAATATGTATGAAGGCCATTTATAGAATATATAAAATATAAAAATGTAGTAATTACTTTTTAATTACATTTGAAGAATCTTTGGTGGAGTACGAGTATTAGAAAAATGTTAGACAAGGGATTTAAATAACAATTATTGAATTTCAATCTACTTTTATGGTAATCACCAATTAAAATGGAATGAAAATTGTTAATGCATTTTAAAGCCTTATTTTAATTACTTTCAATGTAAATAATGAAAAGGGCATGGGAAATATATTTAAAGGCTGTTGGTGCAATTGGTATTGTTGACCTATGAAAGCTTCAATTAAGTATTACAATATTCAAATAGTTTCTATTCTTTGATTAAATTTAAAAACAATTAAGATTAAAGCCATTATTGAGTTTTCTTGATATCTTTAATATTATTGATTTATTTTGATTGATTGTTATCAAGATGGTTCAGCTTCAAAAAACTGTTATACATGGATGGGTCTCTTATACCCTTAAAACAATAGTGGTTTGTTACAATGAAATGAATTCCTACTGGTCTACACTTTTGAGCGTATGGTTTACCATTAACGAAAGTATAGTTAGATATATGGACTACAATATATAGTCGCCTAAGGGTCAGGTTAGGTTCAAAAAGCACTTAATTTATTATTATTAATTACAATTTACACTTCCACTCGGAGGCATATATTACCCATTGTGATGCCCTCAAAAATTATGTCGGGAGTTGCTAATCTTTGTTATCCTTGTTAAAGCATTTGGTTTTCCAGCTGAAGTTGAAAAGATCCTTTAAGGTGCGTGATTGAAAATGTGGTTTCTAAATTGAAGTTTACTAAAATAAGCACATTTGAATTTCTAATATAATATGTATTATAATAAAATAAATAATAGTATTTTCATGTTATAAAAAGTAATTATATATTTAATACTGATATGTGGGACATAATTACTTATTGGTTTATGCTCTCAACTTAACACGTAAAGTGATTAAATATCGATTTGATGTAAATGTTTCTAAGTCAAATGTATTGGCAGCTTTCAATAAACTTTTTACTTTCATTTCCATTCTTTAACAATATATCACAAATTAATTTACGTGAACATTTAAAATATTCAAATTAATTGCACTGTACACTGTAAGGTATTCCTTAGTTCAGAAAATGTTTAATCCTTTATGGCTAGATAAGAATTATACAGAAACCTCTTCGAATAGTTAGTCTTCCAGTCATACCAACTTCATGAAGTTAGTCAACATAATCGTCATTCAACGTCCTTCTTTGCTATTATTCTTCAGAATTCGGGTTGAGTTATACCTTTTCCACAGCGTTTTACCAATATACATAAATAATGATATTGTTTCTGTTATTTAAGATATTCATAGTTCTTGTATTGCATTTAGCCATTAATTTCTAAGCCCACTATTTGGTTTTCCTTTATAGATGCGTTTCACTGTCCTGCCAATTGGATTTTATAAAACGTAGCCAAGGTATCTAATTTGTTATATTTTGACAAAACATGTGATCGCTTCGCGGTTAACCAGATTTTCCACTTCAAAATTAGTGCTAACAACAGCGGTATTACCTTAGAGTTTTATAGAGTCATAGATAGGTATATCTAAGAATTTATGGTACAAAGATAGCCGCATGCCGTTCTAAATTTTGAGTGTATCTATTTTGTAGTCACGTTTAGGAAAAAACTTTTTACATATTCTAAATTTAATATCTTTTAATATAATTGAATCTAAAAAGCTTGCGACGTGTTTAGTATGATATATTAAGTGTGAATCTAGAAACTCTCAATGGAGAATAGCGAATGAAAAAACAACGTCACAAGTAATAATGTGCATATTATAAATGCACAATATACATTTTTTGTGTCTCAATAATAAATGATTATAATTCTTTAGAAATACATAGTTTTTTTAAAAAACTTTTTTACTTTAATAAAAAAATAATATTCTGCAAAACAGGCAGAAGAATAAATGCTGATTTCAGAAGTTACAAACAATTTCATCTATTTGTTATCAGAGTGTTATATACTTCTGTATACCATTTTCCTTACTTAGTGCACCAACTGCATAATCTTGATAAAATATACAACAATAAATTATAAATATTTTACAAATTCGGTACATTTTTTTATATATATTTTTCTTTTTATTTTCAAATCCGTTAAAATGCATAATGCAAATTACAGATTTTATGTGGTTGCTTTTTAGCGCTCTGTAATCTAACTAAGGTATCTTTTAACTTATATTTTTAACCGAGGCTGATATCTATTGATTTTGTATTATCAAGAATTAAAATTCAAAATAATGTCGGTGAATGTTCTGCTGTTAGCAGCTGAATGCTCCATCACTTAAGAGGCGTAAAATCGTATAAATTTACAAACTCTGGGACAACAAACTTTGGACTATATTAATTTTTTTTGCAGTAGTTGGATAACATTAAAAGCTATAGTCTTAGACTGGAACAAGTGGAAAAGATCACAACCGTTAGACTTTAAGGGCTTCCGGCTGGAATTACATTCCAATAATCAGGGGGTGATAACTATAGGCGAGACTGTATCAAATTTTATGAACTTTTAAAATACAACTTTCTATATAATAAATTTGTATTAGTTACAGCGCATTTTGATCTATAATAATAATTTAATTAGTATTACAAAATTAGAAGGGCTCGAACAGTAACAAAGCAACGATAACAAAAATTTTAATTAATTTATTGAAATTAAACTGACTATACAACGCTGCTACGAAACAGTTGTTGTTGTTTCATTACTGTTCGAGTCCTTTTTACTTAAAAATATGTATATAGACACGTCATATTTGACTTTAAAAATTAACCTTTAATTATTATAATTGTATAGATTTATATAACATTTTATATAACATTAAATTTCCTAGCATTCCTCTTGACCTGGCTTTAAAAATTATAGAGAAAAAATGGAACATAATAAAGACTTTTACAACAATTAAAAAAGCCTTATTTTTTGATATTTTAAACTTTTGTCTTAAAGACAATAACTATTTCAATTTTGAAAATAAATTATATACACAAAGAAAAGGGATGCCGATGGGATCACCAATTTCACCCATAATAGCAGATATTATTATGGAAGAGTTACTAGATAACTGTCTTGAAGAAATGGTCTGCAAACCCAGAATCATGACGAAATGACGTTGACGATCTGTTTGGGATAGTAAAAACAGATAAAATTGATGAAACTTTAAGAATATTGAATAACTTCCATAAAAATTTTAAATTTACTATGGAAGAAGAAACAGATAATATCCTTCCTTACCTTGACATCAAATTGTTAAGACACAATAATTACATCTTTACCAAATGGTATCAAAAACCAACGGCATCAGGAAGGATCATCAATTTTTATTCAAACCATCCATACCATGTAGTGCAAAATACAGCAAAAAATATGATAAAAAGAGCTCTACATCTAACCGATCCAACGTTCCATAATGATCTACAGAAAGAATTTAGAAGAATTCTAAAGAAAAATGATTTCCCCTCTTCCAATGTGGAAAAAATTATCAAAAATATAAACATCTTTCAGAATGACACCAGAAATAAGGATAACAGAACATACAAAAGCATTATACATATTCCTAAACTCTCTAACCAAATACTGACTTCTAACATTCATGACAAAGCAAATTATAATATCACACTAAGATCTGGAAATACAATAAACGCACTTTATTCCAACTTAAAATCAAAAATAAATAACTTGGACAAATCGAACGTAGTATACCAAATTAGTTGCAAAGGTGATGGGTATGACGTCTGTGATCAGGTATATGTTGGAACGACAAAAAATAAATTAAAAACAAGAATGGCTGGACATAAACACAGCATAAAAAATAAAGTCGGTGTGGAAGCCAAAACAGCCCTTGCTTCACATTGTATTTCCACACACCATGAGCCAGATTTAGAAAATATAAAAATTTTACATCAAGAAAATAATCATCGCAAAAGATACTTCTTGGAGATGCTTGCAATTCTAAAAATTCCACCTGACATAACGCTCAATTTTAAAACTGATGTTGACAACTGTGCCCAGATGTATAAAAGTATTATACATCAATAAACAAGTACAGGATTAATAACTTAGTATTAAACATTGGTATTATATAATAAAACATTGTACTTTTCCTTACATATATTTACATATATATAAATATATATATATATATATTTACACACACATTTATCCTTTTGTCTACCATTATGTATTATAAGTGGTTTAGTATTTGAATATAATGTTTTAGTTTCCTGATGATGACTTTAGACTAAAGTCGAAATATCGAAGAAAAATAAAAATTATTGAAAAATCAAATTGTGAATTTTTAATTTTTGTTTTTTATTTTTAACAACAATAAAATAAAAAAAGTTTTGACCAATTAGCCTATATAAAAATAAA
>NC_051846.1:51975182-51990768 GCF_002237135.1 Teleopsis dalmanni | reverse complement strand
AGATTAAAATCGTACGAAAGAAAAAAGAAAAGACAGCAAAAAAAAATCACAAAAGATATGAAGTGATAATTGCGTATCTCTTATGTTGTGCAAATTTTTTCTGCCTTCTTAGTGGGGCTTTGTAATGGAAGTTTGAAAAGGCATCTGAGTCTTATCAGTGCCAAAAATTGGTGGCTTAAAATTGTAATTGAAACCTTTGTAGCTGTTGGTGTTATAGTTGTTATTGTTGTTACTGCTGCAGATACATCTAAAAATATGAATAATGAAAATTGCATATGATGGCTCCAACAATTTTTCATTGTATCTTGTGGGTGTTACAGTAACAATTTCAGTGGTTAAGATTGCGTGCTTCTGTGATTTAATGATTTGCAAAAATGTCCAAACTATTTGTTTTCTTTACAGCATTACAAAATTTTATAGATGAAGGTCCAAAAATTTTTTTGGTACAATATTCAATTATTATTACTGTAATTAACGAGTATTGAAAGTTTTGTTAAATATGGACTTTGATGCATTTAAAGAGATATTTTAACAAATTTCAATTTAAAGGTTAACAAAACACAGTGTATTTAGAAATAATTCAGTTTCAATGTAAATTTAAAATGAAGAAGACTAAAGAATGTGTATTATATTTTTACTCTTAATAAAAAAATTTAAATTTATATACGAAATTAATACATACAATAATAATTTATATTATGTATACTATAAATATGCTAGTTGTATGTGGAAGCTAGTCAAACTGGTACAGTTTAATATAATATTTAACAATTAATTGTTATTCAATCAATCAATCCAGTACGTTCCCATGGGAACATTGGGCTATAACGAACTTTTTCCAACTGTCTCCAGTGTTCGCTTCCACGTTTGCTTGGGCCTACCAGGTCTTCTGCTTCCTTGAGAATTCCATGTTAATGCTTGTTTGCAGATTTCATTTGGTGCCTTCCTCAAAGTGTGCCCGATCCATTGCCATTTACGCTTTTTGATTTCGTTTGCTATAGGAAATTAATTTTTATTATGACCAATTTACTACACCTTTTTTGATTTATACCGGGCTTAGGTCGTTCATTTAATACATAAAATTATGTGCTGTGTTAATTAATAAAATATTATCATTTCATTTAAATTCTAAGTCAAATCGACATTTAAAAGATAACTGTATCAGTACTGAGCAACAGTTCTTTAATTAGAATGGAAATTATTACTAACATATACCAAATTTCAGAATATCTACAACAAAGTTTTCTTAATAGTTAGACACTTTAAGCTCAGTTAGATGACCATAACTGACCAAGTTAAATCAGTTACATATCCTAATGGTGCAATTATTCTAATCACCTCAACTTTATTCTTAACAGGGAATAATATGATCTCGGAAGTAATCTTGTTTCAACTCAGCTTTTATACTAATCATTGAAAATTGGAAGCACAAAGATCCTGATAACAGAACTCTTGACACCTTTACAAAAACAATTAAATCTAACTTTCTACCACTAACTATAATGCTTGGACTATTACTGCATGGAACTATTTTATTTTGCACAAATAGTCTAATGATCAGTTGATCATCATGGCTATAAATGTAATATTAATTTGCATCCCTAAATAATAGTTGACATATCAGATTGATTCCTGTGACGAAAAAATGTTCAGTAAAGACTGCAAACTGAAGCATAAAGATTATAAATTATAGTAATAGTACAATAATTTATATCTCAGTATTTGATTAATAAAAAGTACTTTAAGGAAAATATCCTAATTTAACGGTTCTTAAAATGTAATCATGTAATCATGTAATCATTAATATACTTGTAAAATCATCCTTCCAATTACTCCCAATACATTGCTCTATTTTAATTTGGATTCTTTAATTAATTCCGATTTAAGTCCATCAAAAATCTACTACTATCAATATGTATTAAATCTAGAGTGTCACGTGTCAGATTTCTAATTCAAGTTTGTGTTGAACAAATAAGTGAATTATTAGATGTAATGAGATTTCTTTCTATCAATTCTTGTACTTTTTGGATTGTACTTCCACCAGAGAAATAATTTGGTTTATTGACATGAAAGGTAGCCTTAATCACTTAATCTAACGCGGAAAACCGTCATCGAAACACTCTTGCTTAAGCATTCAATCAGCTTAGTAACGTCGTATTGTTAAATGGTAAACTTTCAGCTAAACATATAATGCTTTGTATGGCAATCCTCTTTAAGGTAATACATTACTTAAACAGTGCTGACAAATTAATACTACAAAATGAATAACCCTACAATACATTTATTTTCCCTTAATTTTTTTTAACAATTTATGCACAACGATTCATATTACCAGTGCATATGCAGTATATATGCAATGCCATATTCTTCCCAATTCCTTTGAAACAATTAATTATTTTAGTAATTAGAAATATCAAACAAAATTTCTTTGGTGAATACATGAAACAACACCGAATGCCAAAGGCAATCCAAATCGCAAACTTAGATCTACAACAAAATCGATTTTTTTAATCTGAATTTGAAAAATCCAAACTGAAATTGATCATCTACATTTTATTGAACTCTCTCCTCCTAGCTACCACTTTTCAAATTTATGATTAAAAAAAGTATGCACCTACAGAGATATCTGCCAACATGACAAATGTGAAGAGAATCATCAGTTTATCTTATATATATCTTATATTCACATATGGCGGTTGATAGAGTTATAAACAGTCCACGTTTGTTGAGGTAATTTCTATTTATAATAATACTATTATTCTAGTAAAATATTGATTTACAATTAACACAGTCCAATTTTATGACTTCCAGAAGCTTAGTTGTCCGCTTAAAGCATTGTGAAAGGAATTGGTCAATACAACTGTCTGTTCTAAATTCCGTTGTCAATCGCGCCTATTATTTAAATTAAATAAACTAATATGAGTAGCTCCTGCATTAAGAGTATCTGTATAAAAACAACTCTATATACGAAGGTGATGCCTTAAGAAAAGATGTTTAGAGAAAGGCTGCAGACCATTAACAGATCTAAGTGGAATCTGTAACAAATTACTTCTAACTTAACCTAAAAATGTTTTCAATCTTAAAAAGAATAAAAACCGAACAACATATATAAAACAATCTATTGTATTTTCTATTAATAATTTTAATTTAAAAAGAATACTGAAAATATATCTTTTAGTAAGATGTTAAGAAATTCACTTAAAAAATTTTTTTTCTACAAAAAACTAAATTATATACGAGTATTCTTTATTTCTGCATCTGCAATCTTGATGTCAAAAAAATTTAATATTGTTATTTTTTAAAAGGCCAATGACTTTCAATTTTAATGTTACTGTTATTCATGCAGTTGTAAAATATTTTCAAAATCATAAAAAAAATAAAAAAATTTGAAACTGCACACCTTTAAATTATTTGTGCTTCCAAATAAAGTTAATAACAAAAAAAAAAATGACTTAATTAAAAGACACTAAACCTAAAGTTCACTTACAGTTTCCATCAAAATATAGCTTTAAATAATTAAGAAATTTTAAAAATTAATTTTAATAAAATCCACTTCATCAAAAAATAATTTACATTTAAAACAAAATAATAAAATAAAAAGATACACCCGCAATTTATTAAAGTCAAGGGCAGTGGTAAGCGCATCTCAAATGCTGTAATCACAATGTATCTCATGTCAAAATAAGATTGCGGCTTGGGCCCAACTGAGGCGGCGGCAGTGTGTGGAGAGCATGCGCAAAGGTCGTTTATCAAAAAATTGTACTAAAAATGATAAGCCGTCGTGCGTATTTATCACACTCTTGTGCTCTTGTGTAAAAGTATCTACTTAGCGTACATTTTCGTTTGTGATCTTTTTAAATGAATGCGTGAGAAATGCTTACGGTAGGTTTTGACTTTTCATCAGCCAAAAAAAGTAATCATAATTACAGAATATTTAATAAATTATTGCATTTGAGTTTATTTACAAACAAAGCCAGCTTAAATATGTATGAAGGCCATGTATAGAATATATAAAATATAAAAAGGTAGTAATTACTTTTTAATTACATTTGAAGAATCTTTGGTGGAGTACGAGTATTAGAAAAATGTTAGACAAGGGATTTAAATAACAATTATAGAATTTCAATCTACTTTTATGGTAATCACCAATTAAAATGGAATGAAAATTGTTAATGCATTTTAAAGCCTTATTTTAATTACTTTCAATGTAAATAATGAAAAGGGCATGGGAAATATATTTAAAGGCTGTTGGTGCAATTGGTATTGTTGACCTATGAAACCTTCAATTAAGTATTACAATATTCAAATAGTTATATTCTTTGATTAAATTTAAAAAAAATAAAATTAAAGCCATAAATCAGTTTTATTCAAATCTTTAATAATATTGATTTATTTTGAATGATTGATATCAAGATGGACCAACTTCAAAAAACTGTTATACATGGATGGGTCTCTTATACCCTTAAAACAATAGTGGTTTGTTACAACGAAATGAATTCCTAATCGAATACACTTTTGAGCGTATGGTTTACCATTAACGAAAGTATAGTTAGACATATGGACTACAAAATACAGTCGCCTAAGGCTCAGGTTAGGTTCAAAAAGCACGTAATGACAGTTATCAGTACTTCCACTCGGAGACATATATTACCCATTGTGATGCCCTCAAAAATTATGGAGGGAGTTGCTAACTTTGTTATCCTTGTTAAACCATTTGGTTTTCCAGATAAAGTTGAAAAGAACACTAAAGATGGTAAATGAAATGTGGTGACTAAATGAATATAAATACATTTGAAATTCTAATATAATATGTACTATAATAAAATAAATAATAGTATTTTCATGTTATAAAAAGTAATTATATATTTAATACTGATATGTGGGACATAATTACTTATTGGTTTATGCTCTCAACTTAACACGTAAAGTGATTAAATATCGATTTGATGTAAATGTTTCTAAGTCAAATGTATTGGCAGCTTTCAATAAACTTTTTACTTTCATTTCCATTCTTTAACAATATATCACAAATTAATTTACGTGAACATTTAAAATATTCAAATTAATTGCACTGTACACTGTAAGGTATTCCTTAGTTCAGAAAATGTTTAATCCTTTATGGCTAGATAAGAATTATACAGAAACCCCTTCGAATAGTTAGTCTTCCAGTCATACCAACTCCATGAAGTTAGTCAACATCATCGTCATTCAACGTCCTTTTTTGCTATTACAATCTGTGTGAGTTATTGATTTCTTCAGAATTCGGGTTGAATTATACCTTTTTCACAGCGTTTTACCAATATACATAAATAATGATATTGTTTCTGTTATTTAAGATATTCATAGTTCTTATGTTCTTCTTTTGCATTCAGCCATCAATTTCTAAGCCACCTTAGTGCTCCGGAACTATATGGTTTTCCTTTATGGATGCGTTTCACTGTGCTGCCATCTGGATTTCGTAAAACGTAGCCATGGTATCTAATTTGTTATATTTTGACAAAACAGTTGATAGCTTCGCGGTTAATCAGATTTTCCACTTCAAAATAATTGCTAACAACAGCGGTATTACCTTAGAGTTTTATAGAGTCATAGATATAACTAAGAATTAATGATACAAAGATAGCCGCATGCCGTTCTAAATTTTGAGTGTATCTATTTTGTAGTCACGTTTAGGAAAAAACTTTTTACATATTCTAAATTTAATATCTTTTAATATAATTGAATCTAAAAAGCTTACGACGTGTTTAGTATGATATATTAAGTGTGAATCTAGAAACTCTCAATGAAGAATACCGAATGAAAAAACAACATCACAAGTAATAATGTGCATATTATAAATGCACAATATAAATATTTATGTGTATCAATAATAAATGATTACAATTCCTTAAAAATACATAGACTTTTTTACTTTAACAAAAAAATAAACCAGCAAAACAGGCAGAAGAATAAATGCTGATTTCAGAACTTACAAACAATTTCACCTATTCGTTATCAGAGTGTTATATACTTCTGTATACCATTTTCCTTACTTAGTGCACCAACTGCATAAGCTTCATAAAATATACAACAATAAATTATAAATATTTTACAAATTCGGTACATTGTTTTTATATATTTTTCTTTTTATTTTCAAATCCGTTAAAATGCATAATACAAATTACAGATTTTATGTGGTTGCTTTTTAGCGCTCTGTAACCTAACTAAGGTATCTTTTAACTTATATTTTACCGAGGGTGATATCTATTGATTTTGTATTATCAAAAAATAAAATTCAAAATAATGTCGGTGAATGTTCTGCTGTTAGCAGCTGAATCCTCCATCACTTAAGAGGCGTAAAGTTCTATAAATTTTTTAAACTTTGGGACAACAAACTTTGAACTATATTAATTTTTTTTTTTGCAGTAGTTGGATAACATTAAAAGCTATAGTCTTAGACTGGAACAAGTGGAAAAGATCACAACCGATAGACTTTAAGGGGTTACGCCAGGAATTACATTCCAATAATCAGGGGGTGATAACTATAGGCGAGACTGTATCAAATTTTATGAACTTTTAAAATACAACTTTCTATATAATAAATTTGTATTAGTTACAGCGCATTTTGATCTATAATAATAATTTAATTAGTATTACAAAATTAGAAGGGCTCGAACAGTAATAAAGCAACGATAACAAAAATTTTAATTAATTTATTGAAATTAAACTGTTTATACAACGCTGCTACGAAACAGTTGTTGTTGTTTGATTACTGTTCGAGTCCTTTTTACTTAAAAATATGTATATAGACACGTCATATTTGACTTTAAAAATTAACCTTTAATTATTATAATTGTATAGATTTATATAACATTATATATAACATTAAATTTCATGGAAATTTAAAATAGAACGTTCTATACAATAAATTTGTATTAGTTACAGTGCATTTTGATCTATAATAATAATTTAATTAGTATTACAAAATTAGAAGGGCTCGAACAGTAA
Source organism: Teleopsis dalmanni (assembly GCF_002237135.1). Taxonomy (NCBI): domain Eukaryota; kingdom Metazoa; phylum Arthropoda; class Insecta; order Diptera; family Diopsidae; genus Teleopsis; species Teleopsis dalmanni. Next base: position 51,983,781 of record NC_051846.1, on the reverse strand, counting down.
TAAAGCAACGCCAACAAAAATTTTAATTAATTTATTGAAATTAAACTGACCATACAACGCTGTTACGAAACAATTGTTGTGGCTTCATAACTGTTGGAGTCCTTTTTACTTAAAAATAGTTTCTTTTCGTCATAAGACACGTCATATTAGATTTAAAAATTAACCTTTAATTATTATAATTATATACATTTATATAACATTTTTTGCATATTGAATTTATATATAAATTATAAAAATAATTTCTAAATATTCAGAATTTTATTCAGAATTATCAATAAAAAACAAAACAATAAATTATAATTCAAGAAAAAATTAATAAAAATCCTTATCTGCTTCTCACAATTTAGTATTTACCAACTCCTGCTATTGTTCACCTCACACTACTCAAAAGTTTGTTGTCTAAGTCTTTTGATATTTTTAGTTCCGAAGGCCTTAAGTGATTTTCAATAAATGTAAAATACTTAAGTTTTAATGTGAAAGAGCTCAATTAGCACATGCCTTGCTTGAAGCAGACTTCATACTAAGCGCATTTACCGAATTGTACCAATTGTGCCTCCTTCAGATTTTGCGGCTTTTGGTGGCTGCGTTCGCGACGAACTAAACGAAACAACAACAAAAGCGCAGCACATTTGTTTTGATTATTCTCTCTCTCTGTCATTGGTGTTGTTGTTGTTGTTGTTGTTGTTGTTGTTGTTGCTACCTTTGCTTTGCTACCAGATCTGATAACAAAGTTGATGACGTAGCCGCTGACTATACCAACGATGTGTTGTGACGAAGACGATGATGTCGACGATGTGTTGTTGGTGCTTTTGTGTTTGATGCTTTTGTTGTTGGTGTATTTGGTACTCTTGGAGTTGATGATTTTCATTTTTGCGTTTAGCGTTTCGGCTTTGGTATAAAACCGAAATGTGTGCTGATTTTTTTAACTTTTGCATTGAAACCAGGCGCAAAGGCACACGTGTTTGAAAAGCGCGCGCGTTCGTTCGTAAATAAAAAGCCACAGAATCTTAAGCAAAAAGGTGTAATAGAAAGAAGTGCGTAATAAATAATAAAATTAAATAAAATAAACAAAAAAAAACATTTATCGCAGTAAAACAAAAAAAAAATTGCGTTAAAATATTGACAGCAAAAATGAATTAAGCAATTGCATTTTGGCTTTATTGTAACATTAAAAAGTGCATTAATACATTTTTAAGTGCATTTGTATACAAAACAATATTTTATGTTGCCAAAAAGTCAATAAAAAAAATTTATGGCAACAAAATCTAAAACCGTGAGAACATCATAAGTCTTTTGTAGCAACATCATCATCATCATCATTGCCATCGCCATCGCGTTGACTTGAGTACCAACTCGACGTCTTGTTTTCGTGTCTGAAATATATTACGACTATGTTTTCAAATTGACTCTGATTTTAACGTACTTTCGGTTTTCGGATTCAGATTCAGATTCAGAGTTCCTTTCTAAATTTTAATTTCATTATTTTGATTATTTGGATTTTTTGGATCTTTTTTTATTTAGCTTGTGTTGTGTAAAACTCATTCATTTGTTTTTGTTTTTAGATAGTAAATCGCATTTAAATTACTTATACGTACCGTTGCACCAAAGACGACACAAAATCCATATCAACAATGGCTGTAAAAACAACCAGAAAAGTACAAATACAACAAACACAGCCAAGACATCATCGTCAAATGGAGCGAATGCATCTTCATTTGCAGCTGCACAAGATTGCCGCTGCCATTGTCTTTGGATTAATTTTGGCAGTTATCTGTGTCAATGGGGTGAGTTTATTGCCTGCAGCCGGGCGCATTACATTAATTTATTTAATAATCAATAGCATGAGAGCAAATAGATATTATGCATATATGTATTTCAATGTAAGTTTTTTATGTGCAACTGCACTTAAATGTAATTTTTATTGAAATCCAACTCGTAAAAAAATAGTTGTCAATAAAATTAACTGCCAATTAAAATACAATTAAGTCACAGATATCTAGGATTGTGGCTTATTAAAAACTATTTGTTATTTAGATTAGATATCAAATCATCATTAATTGTAAAGTAGTTAAGAAATGTCCAAATATCATGAATATCATATTTTCTAATTTCAGTGCAAAAATTATGCCCTTTTCCTTAGTAATATGCTATTAGTACTAGCAATATTAGTTATAAAATACTTTTAAAATGAATAGTCTGTGTAGCATTATAGGGAAGCTATTCTACAAGTAATGTTTGGTCTTATTGACTTATACCACAATTGAATAAGTTTTGAGGATTAATATGGTGCAATAATTTTTTTATGTTTGCTATACTTAATGAATTCTGCAGATTGAACATTCGTATATATGAGTTTGGTTATATCTGTACTATATGTAGGAAAGCAAAAGAAACATTTGAACATTTATTATGGTATTCACAAAATACATATAAATTTCTTATATTCGCTGTGAACTGTTATGTTCTGGTATTAAAAATAAAACGTCCATAAATATATAAAAAAAAATATTGCATGCTATGTATAGTACCCATATACTATTTAATTAAATAAATTAAAATTCGTCAAATATGCAGTAATAAGAGCCACTTTTCATACAAAATTTATACAAAATATATATAAAAATATGCTAATGAGACTGGATAAGTCTTCCTCTAAACATAGTATTTTGCTATATTAAGATTATTTTACTTAATTTGACAAGTATGCAGCAACATATGCAATTTTTATACAAAACTTATATAAAAGTCGTTAAGTCCAAGTGTATCCATAATAGAAAACAACTAATTACTTGGTGTCCTCGTTATGACTTTGCTTTATAAATTTTGTCAACTCAAATAAGAACTCTCTTTAATAAGACTGAGAAGTATCAAAATTTTAAATGCTTTTAAACTTTATAATTATGATAGTATTGCATGTTGATCAGTAAGTCCGATCAACTTGAAGAAAATGACTTCTCAATTTTAATATTAAAAGTTTAGTATAGTTAGCTGTTGCTGTTGTAGCCTGAAGAGTGGGTTATTTAGGAGTAAAAATAGGTTAAAGATGAATAAGATTAAAAGTGAAATCAATCAAGATCAAGATGAGGAAACCTAGCCACTTCAGTAGAGTAGGTCTGAAGATCGACTAAATTGAAGTTAGTATTGCAATAAGAAAAAAGATGGGCAACATCATGAAGCGTACAGCTTCAGTTAGGGTACACATTGGGAACTGACGCGCTTTTACGTGAAGAGTAACTATTTAGCATATGACTATATACTGATCTCAATTGAGCTAGGATACTTCTGTTTGCACGTAGAAGATGTCATTCTCTGTAATGCAACCATTGTCTCAAAGAGGATACTGCATTTAGCATAGCTACTTATAAAGCATAGTTCCCAGTTAACATGACCGTTACATAATAAGAACAGAGCTTGGGGATTTATTAAAAAAACCGCGTCAATACTTCAAAGCTTTGTGTAGTGCTGTCTGATCACTATTTTATAGGAACCCACGCAGAGAAACTGCGTATTCCTTTTAATATTCACTGAAATTTTTTTAGAAACTTACAGGAAAAGAAACAATTGAGGTGATTGCCCATCTTTGGCATCTAGAAGAAACAAGAAGAAGTACTTTTTAGGGAAGTATTTTTGTGACATTATGTCAGACTGTTTATCAGGAAAGACGAAAGATCTGTTAAACCACCTTTATTTTCTTTTTATATCGTAAGGTCTCTTGAGAAACCTTGTTTTTCTTTAAAAAGACAGTGAAAAAGCGGACGGATATCTGCTAACCTGCCACGGCAACCAACTAACTATTATATCTAGTTTATTGAGTTAAGAATGAATAAGAGGAAATTAAAATGTTTTTAATTTTTTGCCATTCAAAACAAAAATGATATTTATGGTGATAATCTTTTTTAAAGAATTTTTTCCATTAAAGCATTGTTTAATTTTAAAAAAAATGTTTACTGATCATATACCGTTTTCAAAAGAATATTTGATTTGCAGTAATCAAATTCGCTTGACTTCATATGGTATGTAGTTCCGTAAATCTTAATGATTTAGCAAAAGCAGCTTTAATATATACTCTTGGTATTCATTATATATGTATATATCGAATATAAATATGTTTTGTTAGGATTAGTTTGAATATTCTGCTGGTGGCAACATGACGTGCACTCATATTCTATATATGGGACTAGAAAGAAATGAGATAGAAAGAAACTGAAACAATAATGTATAACTAAGATTATGTCTTTACATAATTTAATACTATTAGTATTAGTATCGTATTGGTATTATAATTTAAATAAAATATTTCTTGGCTACTATTCTACAAATATTGAACTACTTTAGCTTAAAGTGGTATTCCAAACAATTCCTACAAAAATGTTTTTAGGTTTCAAAATTTTAACAATTAAAATAAATTTTATAATATAAATGAAAATATAAATCTTTCTTAAAAAATATTGTTCAGTTTACCTAGAAAGTTTTTATATATTAATTCATTTGATGATCTTATTGGAAGTTCGACTTTTGCTTATTGTACTTTATATACCAAGAGTGAAGATAAACCAGTGCGAATTTAAGATCAACTTAAAAAGACATCTAATCCGCCAAATAATAATTAAATTTAATCATAATTAAAATTGAAAAAAAAAATATTAATATCTTTCATACTAAAACATTTTTTTGAAATCAAAAATAGAAACCAACACAATTACAGTGCTAATAAGGGCATAAGGGTTAATTATATCAAAGACAGACTAACGTTGTAGATGATGCCAAATACATTTAAGATTACAAATTTTTTAAAAAAATTAAAATACCTCGTCACTAGTAGTGCCAAAAAAGTAATTATCCGTTACTTTGTATTCGTTACTCAAGAAATACCGGAGTAACGAATACAAACTTTTTATTGTATTCGTTACTTTTACTCATTTTACCAATGAGTAGTATTCGTTTTACCTACTCTTTTGAGTACTTGGTAACGATTACTTTCAACAGCTGTTTTCGCGGTTTAATAACAACTACTTTATTCAAAAATTTTGTTCGTTTTCAAATTTATTAAAAATGTGTGAAAATATTAATAATAAAAAAAGTGAAATTTGGATTCATTTTGAACCAGTAGGAAGTGAAAAAGCTAAATGCAGATTATGTGGAACAAACTATTCAATAAAAGGTGGTTCTACTTCAAATTTGAGAAAGCATTTAAACATTAAGCATCCCACGGTCCTAAGCGCCGTTAATCGGAATCGTGAAGTAACGAAACCGCAGTAACGAAAGCGCAGTAACGAATACTGAGTAACTAATACTGAGTAACGAATACTGAGTAACGAATACATACTCGAAAAGTAACGGGTAGGTACGAATACCCAAAAGTAACGAAGTTTGGCACCACTACTCGTCACCTTTTGATCACAACCGATGTGTAATAAAATTGAGCATCGATTGCTTGCGTAAATGGGAGTGAAGGGTTTACAACGTAATTACTATCAAATTAATTAAGTTGGGTCATTTCTTTTTAGCCTGATAATTTGAATTTGATTTCAACGTCAATATGACAGCAGTGACTAGCTTTACTTTAACAGAAGCAGTGGTATTTAATAAATAAATTTCGAAGAGTAGTGAACTACAACAACAAAAAATCATTTTTATATTATTTTAATTAATTGAATTTTTGGCTGACCATACGGCTGCTTCGAATATTGCCAAATACCCATCATCAGTGGTCTTTGAAATATTTCTTTTATTTAGTTATTCGTAAATAATTTTTTGAAACTGCAAGTCCCAGAAATCGAACTCGAGCCAAATTTGAAGCTTAGAGTCAGTGCTTCTTAACCAACTGACCCAAAGCCGTACTTGACTTTTATGTTCGCACATTTTCTAGAAATGTTTCCAAGACCACCGATGATGGGTATTTCGCAATACTCAAAACAGCTGTATGGTCAACCAAATTAATTAAAATAATATAAAAATATTTTTTGTTGCTGTAGCTCACTACTGTCCGATATTTCCGCCTTAATAAATAATTTTATTTTTATAAACTCTTCTAAGTAAATACTAAATAATTTATGATAATTTCGTTTATTTTTCAACGTTTTCATATAAACTATTTATTTTTCATGATATATATTATTTTCCAATCTCGATATGAAACAATTAAACCATAACTGTCATCTTGTGATGATTCAATAAAAGTAATGTGATTACACATTCATTTGTTGCGCGAATTTTGATGGAGATCATCTCAAAAATACTCCCACGCGAAGTTGCAACGAAAGAGCAACAATAAGAACAGCAACAACAACAACAACGATGATGCACAAATAAAAATAATAAAAACAATGCACAAATAATAATAAAAAAAATGAACAAAAAAAAACACAACAGCAACAACAACTCTAGTGAAAAAAATTGCATGCGATTTTGAAATACTTGTGTGGAACTTAATTTTCAGCTTCAACAAGCGCTTTCCTGCCTCTTTATGCCACATTCACCGCCGCCATAAAGGTGTCACAATCTTCTTTCAATTAGCCTTGATGCAATTTTCAACAATTGTTGATGCTACACTGCAGCAACATAACAACAACAAACCCTGCCGCAACAACAACAACATCAGAAACAAATACCACAACGATTTGGGAAATTAGCATCAATTGCACAAAAGAAGAAGAAGAGACGCCATTAAAGCGGAAAAAGGTGTTAGTCGGTTTGTAGAACAGATGAGGTGAATACGAAACGAACAGTGGCAACTCGTCGAATATATTTTTTTTCTGTTTGCAAAACCAATGTGCTGAGGATAAAAACATTTCTGTGTATAAAAAGGGCACAAGGCAAAAGTTTTTATTGACTTTTATTAGTTCCAGGAAATATTGCATAAATATTATTTATTTTACTAATTGATTGTTAATTATTTGTGTATAATTTTTTTAACTATTAAAAATAATTAAATATCATCCGATTTGCTACTAATAATTAAAGTTTAAATTTAATTTTCTAAAAGAGATAACAGTTTCCAAAGGTTATACTTTAGAAATTAAATTTTAATATTTTCAAAAAGATTGACAAATATTATTGAAAAAATTGTTTACAAAAAAAATAAGTATTTTTTAAAACAAATTAAAATTTATATTGCTGTAATTTATTTAAATTTATTTAATTTTTTTAACTTAAAATTTTCTTTGGAACATCCAACAAAAGCAATACATATGGAAGGAAGCTGGAGATTTAGACAAGTTGATTAAGACAATGTTATTATATATTACGATAAGCGTATGGGACGCAGAAAATAATTAAAGTTGTTTATGTATTTAAACCAATACAATTTGAGTTATAAACTTAAAATACCTAAGCAACATCACACATTGATTAGAAATGATCTTAAAACCAAATCAACTTACTTATTTGCAAATATTTTTATGCTTCAATGAAATACAGTTTCAAATTCAAGTAGATAGTTTTACTTTTTCTTAACTGATTTTATAATATCTCCGATAAGGAAATCTATGAAATATAAGCATTATTTTATGTATTTAAATTATTATGACAAATTCGAGCATTTCTACAAAATTGAAAGAAATATAGAACCAGGAAAGTATTTTCGGTAATTGAGTTTCTCACGTATTACATACTAGAAAATAGAATTTAAAAATTCACAAAAGCATTTACAAAAACAATAAAATCATTCATTTTAATGTCCCTATTAAAGAAAGAAAACACAATTATACAATTAAAAGTTGTCTGTTAACTTCAAAAATGACAAGCTCAGTATAATTGAATTGATATATGAAACTGAATTTATAACAAAAAATAAACGAGCACCTGAAGTAAGTGGTATCTGTCAACTTAGGTAAAGCAACATTTTGAAATAAATTGCATAAGTACTTTAGTAAGCAATCTATAAATGACGATAATCCATTTCAGTAATTAGGAACAGAAAGGAGAGGTGTATATGTCTATACTTGAAAAATTATGTTAAGTCCAAAAATTTATGTTAAATCTTTAATGTAATTGGTTAGGATTAAAGAATGTCGTAGAGAAATTAACGAACCGGTTAACTAAACGTTAAGTGGAAATTGTATAGGTGTATCAGTTATATTTTGTTTATTCATTCTCAATATTTCAATTAATACTTAAAAAAATGTACTACTCAATATGGGTTATTAGGTGGGTTATCACATACTTTTTCGCTGCTTTAGTTCAGCTTTTTTAATATTTTAATTTATTAATTGATTTAATTTATTATATTTATCACATTAAACATTTATTATTGATGTCTTTCTACACAATATTGTTTAAAAGTAACATTACGTTTTTTATTTGGAACCAAATTGCAAAAGTCGCCAATATAATTTCAAAAAAATAGGCAAGAAAGCATGGCTATAAAGTCTTAAATTAGTTCAAGTTAGAATATTGTTTGTAAAGATGAGAAAGGACATGTCCCCAAAGGACATAGGAAAGTAAGCTTATAATTATACCCATCGCATAAAACACCAAAGGCTGCCTAGCAATTTATTTAACATATGCGAAGCTAACATAACTATTTAAATAGTGTTCCTTTTTATTATAGAGCCATGCTTATTTGAGTTATTATTTTTAGGGTTCTGAGATCATCCAT
>NC_051846.1:51973223-51975082 GCF_002237135.1 Teleopsis dalmanni | reverse complement strand
TTTTTTTTTGTTTATTTTGTTTAATTTTATTATTTATTACGCACTTCTTTCAATTACACCTTTTTGCTTAAGATTCTGTGGCTTTTTATTTACGAACGAACGCGCGCGCTTTTCAAACACGTGTGCCTTTGCGCCTGGTTTCAATGCAAAAGTTAAAAAAATCAGCACACATTTCGGTTTTATACCAAAGCCGAAACGCTGAACGCAAAAATGAAAATCATCAACTCCAAGAGTACCAAATACACCAACAACAAAAGCATCAACCACAAAAGCACCAACAACACATCGTCGACATCATCGTCTTCGTCACAGTACATCGTTGGTATAGTCAGCGGCTACGTCATCAACTTTGTTATCAGATCTGGTAGCAAAGCAAAGGTAGCAACAACAACAACAACAACAACGACAGAGAGAGAGAATAATCAAAACAAATGTGTTGCGCTTTTGTTGTTGTTTCGTTTTGTTCGTCGCGAACGCAGCCACTAAAAGCCGCAAAATCTGAAGGAGGCACAATTGGTACAATTCGGTAAATGCGCTTAGTATGAAGTCTGCTTCAAGCAAAACCAACGCATGTGCTAATTGAGCTCTTTCGCATTAAAACTTAGGTATTTTACATTTATTGAAAATCACTTAAGGCCTTCGGAACTAAAAATATCAAAAGACTTAGACAACAAACTTTTGAGTAGTGTGAGGAGAACGATAGCAGGAGTTGGTAAATACTAAACTGTGAGAAGCACATAAGGATTTTTATTAATTTTTTCTTGAATTATAATTTATTGTTTTGTTTTCTATTGATACCATCTTTTGAAATATTATTATTGTTTAAGATAATTCTGAATATTAAGAAATTATTTTTATAATTTATATATAAATTCAATACGCAAAAAATGTTAAAGTATTTAATTATAATAAATAAAGGTTAATTTTTAAAGTCTAATATGACGTGTCTTATGACGAAAAGAAACTATTTTTAAGTAAAAAGGACTCCAACAGTTATGAAGCCACAAAAATTGTTTCGTAACAGCGTTGTATGATCAGTTTAATTTCAATAAATTAATTAAAATTTTTGTTGGCGTTGCTTTATTACTGTTCGAGCCCTTCTAATTTTGTAATACTAATTAAATTATTATTATAGATCAAAATGCACTGTAACTAATACAAATTTATTGTATAGAACGTCCTATTTTAAATTTCCATGAAATTTAATAAGTGTTTATTTTTATATAGGCTAATTGGTCAAAACTTTTTTTATTTTATTGTTGTTAAAAATAAAAAACAAAAATTAAAAATTCACAATTTGATTTTTCAATAATTTATATTTTTCTTCGATATTTCGACTTTAGTCTAAAGTCATCATCAGGAAACTAAAACATTATATTCAAATACTAAACCACTTATAATACATAATGGTAGACAAAAGGATAAATGTGTGTGTAAATATATATATATACATATTTATATATATGTAAATATATGTAAGGAAAAGTACAATGTTTTATTATATAATACTAATGTTTAATACTAAGTTATTAATCCTGTACTTGTTTATTGATGTATAATACTTTTATACATCTGGGCACAGTTGTCAACATCAGTTTTAAAATTGAGCCTTATGTCAGGTGGAATTTTTAGAATTGCAAGCATCTCCAAGAAGTATCTTTTGCGATGATTATTTTCTTGATGTAAAATTTTTATATTTCCTAAATCTGGCTCATGGTGTGTGGAAATACAATGTGAAGCAAGGGCTGTTTTGGCTTCCACACCGACTTTATTTTTTATGCTGTGTTTATGTCCAGCCATTCTTGTTTTTAATTTATTTTTTGTCGTTCCAACATATACTTGATCACAGACGTCATACC
>NC_051846.1:51930784-51973123 GCF_002237135.1 Teleopsis dalmanni | reverse complement strand
TATAAAAAAATAAATAAAAAATATAAAAAATAAAAACGAAAAAAATTAAAAAATATTAAAAAAAAAAATGAAAAGCAACGAAATTAAATGTTTCAGTTACGTTTCGTTTATGTTAAGTTTATTAAATTAAATTGATTATCTATTTCGAAAAATAATTGTAAAATTTATTATAAGTCAAGATCAGCTTGAACCTAGTAAAAGATCGACCATCAAAGAGACATAATTTTATTCCTCAAGGAATGTATTCATCTGTAGATGTGTACACTAATATCGATGTCTATGCGTTTCTAATTATAAAATTCTATATAACTATATTTAAATTATCTTATTGCATTTTTAGTTCTGCACTTGTATATATACTTTTATGTTTTATAATGCAAAAGCCATTCTAATTATTTTCCGATTTATCATTATATATCGTTTTATATAGAACCAATTTCTGTATATTGCTTTATATTTTTCTCTCTAAATACATACATATAAAATTTTTACCATTGCAACATTTTACTAAATTTATTTTGTATTTTGCTTGATTTTAACATTTTTTAATCATTTTTAAGTTAAGTTTTAAAATTCTAATTTCTACTTAAAGTCTTTTGTATAAAACGTTGAGTTTAAACATTTGTCTTTGGTTTGATTCCGTTGGTAAATAAAATCAATAAAGTTTATTAAAACTGTTAATATTTTTGATTTAGTTTTGATCTTCTTTTGATTAAACTTCTTCTTTGATTTGATAAATTAATTCGATTTTTAACAATATTTTTTTTTGCTACTTAATATTTATAAGTAAATCTGGCATTATAATTAATTACACTACAGTTAAATTTTTTAAAAAATTCCTTGTTTCATCATTATATATAATCGATTAATATATATAACTAATTTTAATATTTGATTAAATAATATTTTTAATATAGAAATACAATTCACGATTCGACTTAGAAATAAATATAGAAAAAATTCCAGAAATTTAATTTAAAGTACCCTGTCAAAAGGTTATGCTAACCATAACACAAACTAACAATAAACAGAGAGACTAAGTATATAAAGTATATAAGGAGATGTGAAATCAATGTCTTTATAGATATATTCTATTTTGTTAATTCAACTAAAATAATTTTAGAATTAGCAAAACCAATTATTATGTATAAATAAACTATTCATACTACAATCAATCATGTTATATATGTGTATCTCTCAGTTCCATTTTGTAGTATAGATACAAAAAGAGTATTTTAATAAATACGAAATAAATTCCTTAAGTTTCTTAATTCCTATGTGCATGTCTTAAATGTGCTAACTAAAATACTTTAATCCTGCAATTAATAAAAATTTTTCAATAAATAATTCCGAGTCCAGTACAGCAATGTGCGCTGCTCTACCGATGAGCGTATTTGCTGTATGAGGAAGTGCGTGATGTACATCAAAGCGCGCTAATTTCAGTCCAGGACGCGCCAATATGGGTGCAACTATATTGTGTACCATTTCCCTAATAAAATAATAGTTTTATTAAAATTATTTTAAATAATTGCAAAATTTAATAATATACCTGTATACGGTTCCAAGATTAGAATTATCTCGTATAGCCGCCTTACACAATTCTAGGCGAGCTGAATGTGCAGGCACATAACGATCTTGACTTGATCCGCAAAGTAATATATTCTTAAAGTGATGTAACGTACTGCGTTGACTAAGACGATATAGAAAACTGTTCCTAATATCAGGAGTGTCTCGCATACACAATTGCAGCAATGAACCAGATTTCTTCCATTTTTGCATAAACCACATACCTAAAAATAGAGAAGATATAGATTTACTAATAATTTATTTTCATAAAATGTTATTATATTATTATTTCAGAATAATTAATTTTATTGTTTATTTAACATATTATTTATCGTCTGTCATCGCTGTCATCGGTCAGGCACCATATTCGTCAGATCTGGATCCGTGCGACTTTTTCCTGTTCCCGAAACTCAAATTTTGCCCTTTCGTGGTAAGCGTTTTGAGTCGATTGAATCGGTAAAAGAGAATTCGCTAAAGGAACTAAAATTCATATCTTCACGGGCCTACGAAAAGTGTATGGAGGATTGAGTAAGCGTTGGCATATGTGTATCGCTTCAGAAAGAGCATATTTTGAAGGAAGTAAAATAAATTTGGAATAAAATTTAAATTTGTGTATTGTATTTACAAAATCCGAGTACTTTTTGAGCAGAAGATATTCCTTCTATATGAAGATCATTCATATACATACAACATATATATGGATTACATATGGGTGCTCATTCATATACATATAACATACATGTGGATTACATATGGGTTATAGTTAAGAACACAACATTTAGTTCTTGCTGAAGATTTGGTTTTTATTATCAAGTGTTGGCAACACCACTTAGTAGGATAGGTGAAATTTGTATATATATACTCGTACAATTGTTTATATGTATATGTACTTGGTAAATTCTTACTTTGCTCTTTATAGTCTAAATAAGATATATAAATATTATTCTGACTAATTTATTGTTGAAGGCAAAACACTATTTTTACATTTTTATATATTAGATGTTTTTTCTTACCCATATTGACTAGTCCACTCGTATTATAAAGTGTGCCCAAATGTGGTCCAGATAGTGATAAAAAAGTATGAAGGCGTGGCAGTAGTGGTCTCATTTGTGGTCGTGCTAAAGCGCTACGCACGATTATTGTTCCCAAAGAGTGTGCAACGAATGAAATACGTGTTGGATTAAGCCCACATGTCTCTATATGATATAGTATTTCAGCTACAAGTCTAGAATATAAATAATGAATAAGTATTAATATATCTTTGCAAATATTAATGAAATAACCTATCAGTCATTGTATCAAAATCTGAAAATGTATCGCCTTGATTTCGTTCCGACATCAGAAATTCTAAATTAATGCCTGGCAATCCTAATTCCAGATACGTGCGTACTAAACGTAAATCTGCGGAATTTCCGTCAAGTCCATGAACACAGATAATTAAATGCATGCCATTTGGAGAAAAAGCGCGATATTCGTCGCTTATATAAAAGTATGGCAGTTCTGAAGCTAACTTGACAAAATCCGAGTAAATGCCACCGTTAAATTTTATTTGCTTACGAAACTCTTCTCGATATTTTTCAAATTCCAATAAGGATATGTTATTATCGTGTCCTTTTCGCTTTGACTTAGAGCTATTTGATTTTTGACTATCACTGCGTATAATCATTTTTAATGTATCTGAATTCTCCTTATCTTCATCCTCGGTGCATTCTATTGAGTTAGCGTTGCTGTGACCATTTGGTGTCCCATCGAAGTGATGGTGACCATTGGTTTTACTGTTGTTCATCATCACTGTGTTTCCATTTTGATAATTGTAATTTAATATTTCTTTGCTACGTTTCAGTTCCATAATGCTATGGGATTTCAGTACAGGTTTATTTGTGAAAATTGCTGGTGTGGCGATTGGTTTGAGAGATTCGTAAATATGATAAACCGGGTTGTCTATGGCGCCTATTGGTTGTCTTATTGGTACATTTTGTTGTTGTGGTATTTCCTTCAATGGGGGCTGGGTTGGTTGCACAGATGCCACAGAAATTGTTTCGACATTGTATATTTCGGCAGGTTTTTTGGCTGTGGCCTTTGTTGTTGATTTTGGACTAATGGAGCAACTTTTGTTTAATTTAAGTCTAGGTTTTGGTGTTTGTGATTTAGTTGAAATACTTTTAACTTCGTTGTGTTTCGCATTTTTAGTCGTTGTAATATCATTTATTGTTTGAACTGGTGGATCTCTAAATTCATCAGGTGGCAAAAGATCATCCTGAAATTGTTGTGGAGGTGGAACACGCACACTTTCTATTGGCATAGCCTCTTTTATGTTGGTTAAATCAAAATCAGATTTTGATTTCTCTGATTTATGATGACGATTTCTATCTCGTCGATGTGGTTTAGGTTTTTCCAAGTCCTCTACTTCGGTAGACTCACTTGTTGGCAGATTACGTAAATGTTTTCTGTGCTCTAAGTATGCTTTGGTACTCTCCGATTTAAGCTTAAGCGTTACTGTCGATACTTTTTTGTGAATGGGTACATCTAGATTTGCAAGATTTTTACGTTGATGTGCTGCAGAGTTTGCTTGCCTTTGTTTTTTCGTCTTATTTTGTTGTTCTAATAGTTTTTGTAGTTTAAGACGTAGTTGCTCACCATTTAATTTAGTTTCCATACCGACGATATTTGTCTGTCTTGGCTTACTACTACCATTTGTAATCGTTTCTGGGCTGGATGGAGCACATGAGCTGCGTCTACTTGAAACCCAGCCACTTTCTTCGCTAAGTGAAGACGTGGAGTTACTGAGTACATTTTCTTTTTTGTCTAAACGTGAATCAAATTCTGGTGGCGGTGCTAGATTTGGCAAGGACTCACTAAAACCACTTGTATTCTGTTCAGTACTTGTGCTATTATAAAATTCTAAACGAAATGGTACACTAGCTGATGAGAGTAATTTATGATCAGCGTTTGCCTTTTGCAATTTACTTGGTATATCACTTTCCGAGCTGCTTGATTCCTTTCTAAGTGTGCCATTCTTAAGCATTTCTTTTAGATCGGACACTCTTACACGAGCAATTTCCACTGAACGTGGAATTGTTGAAGAGTTCAATTCCATATCGATTGAACGGTTAAGCCGTAAAGCCTGCGTGGAGTTACTACGTGGTATTGTATTCTGCTGTACTCCATTGAGGGCCATTTTTGTATTATTCATTTTATTGTTCTCCAAAACATTGTTTGATTTCTTCGATGGTATCGGTGGATAAGAATTTCTCGGAGGAATACAACCATTTACAACACTTTTCGGCAGAGAATTGTAATAATTACTACCTTGTGCGAGTTGAGTATTTGGCTTAGGTGGATTAAGAAGCTTAATTTCATGCAAATAATCAAATTTTCCGGCGCGCGTATGTTCAGGCTGCCTATTTAGTGTGCCGCCAATGTTTTTATTGTGGCTATTGACTTTAGAATTTGAAGAATTTGTTGTAGCGCCGTTCACTGGATGTCTGCAGTTGAAAGTCTCTTCTGAATTCTTATACTTCTGCCTTACCTCAGAAATGTTTCGCATTAAATCCTCTGCCTGTACCTTGGGCTTACGAGTGCTACAACTACCAGGTGTTGTTGCTATAGAAAGGCTATTGGCACTGTCGCAATTATTTCCATTGAAATGCATATAATTGATCTCTTCAAATTTTCTTATTTCCTTACATAAATTTTGCGTTTGGCTTTGAGTACGCATTGTTGGCACACTATGCATAGCTCCGTCTAACTGATCCAAAGACTTACTGTGTCTTGTGGGTAATGTAACACTACTGATAGCGTAGGCATTAGTATGGTCTGATTGACAATTCATTTCGTCGAGTAAACCAGTCACTGAATGTCTAGACATTTGACGTTGATTCATACCAACACTAACAGATTTATTAACAGCAGCAGGCGCTATGGTGAGACTAGCTTGCAGTACTTCACCGCCTAAAGTAAAACGTGGTGTTAGGACACCGGGTGGTGGTTGTGTGTTGTTTTGATTTTCATAGTTAATACCACAGGAGCATTCCTTAGCGCCAGCGCTGCTGCTGCGACCATTTAGACTATTTATTGAATACGTTTTATCATGCAGTAAGATGTGACCAGTCGATGTTCCTTTTTTATGCGTTAGACCATTGTCACATTCGTAAATATTTAGATTGGGATCACTGCCTGTACGCCTGCGTAAGTAATTCGGTGTCTCCACATATCGATCCTCAAAAATTAAAGGCAACGAGTTAGTATCACCGTCGATCGGAGTACAATGCACTGGCAAAGGTGGTAACGATTGCATATAACGACTGCGTCTCGCCATTTCAGCAATTGCTATGTAATTTTGATAATTGTTATCATAACAACCAGCAGCCGAATGTCGAGGATTTTCAGTTACAAAGAAACCTTCAGCAAAACGCCGTATGCGCAAAATATGATGCTTCTTTGACAATAAAGTATGTATAGCAGGCTGTGTTGAAGCAAGTAGTACACGCCTCCAGTGTAGAATACTTTCCGCGCACAACTGTGCTATATCCGAATTTGCACGTGTTGCAAAGTCCTCTTCAGAGTCATGCATCTAAATAATAATTTAATTAAGAATACGAATAATAGACTACTGTAATATGGGTAACTTGCCTTTGCTTGTTCTGTTAATTGCTGCAATCTTTCATTTGTGTCATTATCTTTTAAAGGTGGAGAACCTATCTGATTATTCATACTTGGCGATAAAACCGTGCTAAATTCATTTAACGTTATTTTTAAGTTCTCAATTGCACCTAATAAGAGACTACAGATTTCATGGTGTATTTGTCTCGATTGAACAAGACGACCTGCAGGACCTCCACTACATTTTGTTGGACCTACGACTTGTGGTCCGAAAAATACAGCTTCGAGTGGTCCAGGTGATAAGCTACCTCGGCAACTAAGTTTACCGCTACTAATCCAAGCATTTGATTTTTTAGGTGCACTAAAAATTAATAAATTAATAGATTTAAATATGAATGGAAATTATTAAATACAGTTATTTACAATACATGAATAAATGCTAAACACATCGAGCACACTTTACTACTAACTTTAGTTATATAAAGATTCAAATAAAAAACCTTTAACTAAAAACATAAAAATCACTGTGTATGCAATAGAAGAGCATTTTTTTTAATACAGATTTTTAGTTTATAAAATAAAATTCTAAGCAAATTATTTTGTACATTTTTACTACTAGTCCACTAATTTGTAAAAAATTTTTCTTTGAATTCTTACCATTTTTTTATGTACTGAAATAGGGTTTTCCTTTAATAACCAATCATGATGTTGTTCCAAAAATAAAAGTAATATGCAAGAAATTGGGGTTTTATGAATTTCATTTGTGTTTTAAAATATAATTAATTGAACCAAAAATTAATAATAAATGTATTGATTAATTTTAATTGACAAAAAATTAAATAAAATAATTTAACATCTATTTAAAAGCATGTTAAAATAAAGAATTTTTTAATATGGATACTAACCTAATAATTAATAGTAAAATAAAATAATTTATTGCTTTTATAGATTATAAGATGTTTTAAATTATAATTGTTTTTGAAATTATATTATAAATTTTAAACAGTTTGTTTATAGTTTAAGAAATAAATAAAGACAAAAGTTCTTCCTTTTTAATAAAATTGTGCATTTCTTTACTAATCATTAATAAGTACACTCAGGCCTTGTGCGAGTTCGAGTAAATTGAGGTAAAGTAAATTGAAATTTCATAGGGGTTTTTGGCACTACACTTATGTAAATATTTATTTATTTATATATCGCACTTTTTATTATTTTTGATTAAAAGTTTTCAAATTTATTTAATTATTTATTAAACGTCTTATAACATTTTCATAGTGATTTAACAAAATTTTTATCTAATTTACTCTACTCAAAATTCTGGTAAATACCAACATGCGCTGCCGACATAATTTACTATTTCTCTCAATTTACCATCAATTTACTCGAACTCGCACACTGCCTTAATGGTTAAAAAATCATTAATTAACCATTTTTCGTTCAAGCTATGTTAGTAGGTATATTGAGGCGTAGTAGAAAAAAGTTATACGAATTGTAAATTGACTTAATTCTTAAAATTTTATAAAATTGAAAATAACTCAAATATTAAATATCCTAACAAAAAAGTAAAAATTTTTTCCAAAATAAAAATTTTTAAATGAAAATTTTGTATGGGAGTAGATATTGCAGTGGGCGGAATGTTATGAAATTGATCAGACCTCATTGATATAGTTCAGGTATTTCGTACCCCAAATTTCATTATCTGTCGTCATTTATTATAGTTTTCAAGATATTCAAAAAAATTCCAAGTATATCATATTTGGAGAAAAATTTAAAGAAGATCTTAATTGGGAAATTTATTTTAATATCTATACTCTTTCAGAAAACACAGAATTTTGATAGTAATTGATTCTACTTAGTGTTTACCGATTGTCTTGATATAGTTAAATTTTTAAGTTTTGTTATTAATTTTATGTTAAATTTTGCTGTTATGTTTTAAATACTCAGAGCAATTGTTATAGCTAATTTTCGTTGTTCGCAGAATAATATTTTTATTTAATAACTTTACAATACAATACATGCCATTTATTACAATAAATGTTATTTATTACAATAAATATTATTTATTCCATTAATAATTATATTATTATTAATTATAGAGAGATTTGGAAAAGTAGTGAACTACAATAAAAACTGTTTTTATATTATTTTAATTAATTGAATTTTGGCTGACCATGTTTCGAGTACTGCCAAATATCCATCATCAGTGTTCTTGGAATTATTTCTTACATTTAATTATTCGTAAATAATTTATAGAAACTGCAAGTATCAAGGGTTGAACTCGGACCCTGCCAAATTTGAAGCTCAAAGTCAGCGTTCATTAGCCAACTGATTCAAAGCCGTACTTGATTTGTACTTTAATTTGCTGTAATAGTTCATTAACAAATTTAAATTATTTTTATTACAATAAATGCCATTTATTACAATAAAAATTTTTTAGTCTAATAAATTCTATTTATTACAATGAATTCTATTTATTGCAATAATTTTTCTGTTGCAAATTTTTTCCCAATTTACTTTAATAAATTCTATTTATGAAAATTTATTTAAAAAAAAATCCATAATATGTTATATTTATTAAAATAAATATTTCAGCTTAAAAGTATTATGATCTAGTTTTTTTAATTTATAATATAATATAAAAACTAATTATTACAATAAATATTATTTATTACAAAATATTCAATTTATTACAATAAAATTTATTTATTGCAATAAATTATTTTTACTTTAATTAAACAAATAAATGAATTCCATTTATTGAAATATTTTATTTATTACAATAGTTAACTCTTAAACGTTCGAAAGTACTGCGTTAATAATCAATTCCTTTAATTAATTTAAAATAATTAGTAATGAAAATTTTACTCTTCTCAATTTTAATATTTTTAATAAATTTTTATTTTCTATGTTTGAAATAAAAATGCATAAAAATTTAATAACATCTTTAATTAACATATTTTATTTAAAAATCAAAAAATACGTAAAATTCTTCATAATTTCCATGTTGTTTTAAATTTACATAGCCTCAGAGTTGTGATATTTTCAAATACTACAGCAATCAGTTAAACCTAGATTTATTTCACGATAAAAGTATCACTGCTTTTATATAAAAACATAAAGCATAGAAATAAAATTGGCGAAAAGGATAACTAAAACCACATCAGATATAAAAATCCTTTCATTTTAACTTTTAAATTGACTCAGAGTTAATTATATGCAAATGAAATAACTGAAAACTTTTGCTACGCTGTTATTACCTTAGCAAAAAAAACCGATTTTATTCACTTTATCATGGCGTATTTTTTTACCAATTTCCTACGGATATTTTAAACTTTTAAAGGATATGCTCATCATTAATTTACGCCTTACATGTGCTTTTCACAGAAAATGTATTGAAAAAATTAAAGATGAAAAAAGTTGCTTGTTCATAGGTGCTTCTAAGAGGGAGTTTAGCGATACGTACCATAAGTTCAACATTAATGCAATTTACATATCATACCAACTTGTACTTTGATACAAACTTTTTATGAATGAAACGCCGTAGAAACTGGGTTCTCCACATAAAACTTTGTGGGATGACCTGCAGCAAGGTCTGTGTTTGTATTCTGCAATAGCGTAGTTGTTGTCATTTTATATAAATGTTGATACAAAAAAAAGAATATATATATATATATATATACATAAAGTAATAAGAACAATTGATTTAAATCATTAAAATTAATTGCAGTAAAAACTTTGCAGCAACAATGCAGCGGCAACATCTCTTGGGGTAGACAAGTTACAATGACAGTTGCATTTACAACAAATTTAAGTTTGTGAAATGCAGTGCTTTCTATTGTAGCTGTATCTTTGCATGAATGGCAAATGTCATTTTAATGAGTTGCAAGTAAAATTTTCGTCTTTTGACTACTATGGTATATTCTATTGCTCAGCGTGCAAGAAAATTCTGTTCCCTCTATTGGTTTTATTATTTTTCCCAGTTGTAGTGTAATAAGCAGGAACGGAACTCTTCAGTGCATGTAACGTGATATCAGTTTTTTGTTTTCAACTTCTTTTATTGTTTGCAGTCAGTTTGGAATGTCTTTGTTTCTTCAAGTGCTCTTTACTTCCAATATCAAAAGAATTTTCTATCTGAATTCATTTACTTCGGTACTTTGTTGAAGTGGTAAGAGTTGCGAATATATAAATAATACATTTTGTTCTTATATACAGCACAATTAATATTATTTTTATATTTTATGTTAGAGTTACATTAATATATATCATTTTAAACAATAACTAATTTCTGATAATGTTTATAAAAGAACAGCCGCAATCAAATATAATGCGATTTTGAAATATTTCGTATTCACTGGAATTTAGGTGTTATCTCTGACTGATAGTTCTGGTGAATTATTCCAATCCAACTGGAATGGTGAGTGGGGATTGGTCATCGTATACAATTATAATTCCGGGGCATAGACTCAAGTAATTCAGATATTCTTAATTGTTTGTACGTGTCTTTATGGCGTTTCTATATATTTTTTTTTAATTTATATACCTTTTACCAATCGTTATAACTATTAAAATTTGTTTGTTTTAATAAGAAAAGTTTTTCAGTTTTTAAGTTAGAAATACGAAATTTTGCAGCATTACTATATTTGATAAATGTTATATAAAATGAAAACCAAAACTGATTCTACTTTAGTGTGAATAAAAATATTATAGAGAGGTTTCGAAAAGTAGAGAACTATAACAATAAAAATTGTTTTATATTATTTTAATTAATTGAGTTTTTTTATGACCATACTGCAGTTTCGAGTATTGCCAAATACCCATCATCAATGGTCTTGGAATTATTTTTTGTATTTAATTATTCGTAACTAATTTTTGAGACTGCAAGTACCAAGGGTTGAACTCGGACCCTGTCAAATTTGAAGCTCAGAGTCAGTGTTCATTAGCCAACTGACCCAGAGTCGTACTTGACATGTATGGTTGAACTTGGAGTTAAAAATCACATTTTCTATGAAAGTAAATGTAATCACTATTGGAATATTCACGTTAAAATTAAATTAAAAAGTATTATGTTAAACTTTACTATATAATGATAATGAATATGAAGAATATGTGTTAGGCATATTGGATTTTTTAAATTGGTTCAAGTTATGATATAGTTGCCATATAAACTGACAAAATGGAAAAAAATTTATTAATTTATTTTTTATTAAATTTTTATCAAAAATGTTGTAAGTCACTATCAAAAATTGGATTGAAAAATTCATCTATAACTGAGATATAAGTCTGGTTATTATGGGGTAGTTTGAGTGATTATGATTAGGGAAAGTTTAAGATAATTATTATTTATTATTGTTAGGGGATTTGGCACTGCGACCGTCAGGTCTATTGTGCCCCCTTCTGGGTTTAGAGTAGGTCTCTAAGCCCTGTTGCGTCAATTAAAAGTAGTGTAGAACCTAGTTTACAGAGTTTTATTGCTTCTTCCTAAGAATATACTTTGCTAGGAGTCTATTCCGTATGAGTATTAGCGTTGGTCATTCTAACAGCACATGTGTGGCCGACTTCTCATTCTCTTCACAGAATCTACAGTTTGCATCCATAAGTATACCCAGTCTTGTAAGGTGGTATTTTAGTTTACAGTGCCCTGTTTTTCTTTTGATAGGTTCATACAATCCTGGTATCTCTTATTGTTATAGTTACCAAAAAGTGATTTAGCTTGTGTTAATCCTGGTATATTATCTCAGAAATGCTTTTTGTTCTGGTTATGAGGTGGTTTAATATTATTGCAGACTACACCTTTGATATTGGATTTGAAACCATAGTTTTATTTTTACTGGTAAAATTGTGTGGGCAGGTTTATCTCGTCTTTACAACAAATGTATCCTTTTTTTGCACAAATGTTTTATATAAAACTATAAAGACTGTCAGTCAGTGTTAATTTAAATTTTTTGTGTTATTTGTAATGCTAGTGATATATTTAAATTAAAAATTTAGTGGCAACCCATTTGCAATTCCACTAAAACACTTACACATTAACCGCCAATGTTTTGTCAAGTGCACTATATAGCATCACTTGAAATAAAACTTAATAATACTCACTTAATGTAAGGCTGATGCAGAGCCACAAGACTGGCATGTATTCCAACACTTATAGCTGCTAAGTGAAAATAATCAAACAGTACTGGTAAATGATAATGCAGTCCTCGACCTGGATGGAAATTGAGTTGCAAGGTGCGTGTCGATGCTAATGATAAATTACTTGTGCCATTTTGTTCAGCAAACCACAGTTCAAGATGTAAAGAGAATTCAGCACGTTCAATTGATTCCTTCAAGTGGCGACTATCAACTGCAAATATAAAAAAATAATTGATGAATAAAATTGAAATACAATCATGATGTGCAAAGCCAACAACAATTTTTATTTTATATAAAACATAATATTAAAAATCATTATTGAGTTTTGAAATTGTAGCATATAAAATATTTAATCGTTGATAAAAATTTAAATTGAAAACAAATCCTTAAAGTAAATATTGTAAATCAAGAAATTCATTGATTTCAAATTTATTCATTCGTTAAGTGTCCTTTATTGCAAAAACACTTTGTTGAACGCATAAAATAAGTAAAGTTCTTCCTTATCTTCCTTATGTCTCTTTTATAAAAATCGAAAGGTGTTACTAAAACTCGACTCGTCGCTTGTTTGTCGTCCTGCAGTTAAATTTGCATAAAGTCTTTGACTGTATTTTACTTTTATTATTACAAGTCTTATTGCCTTGACTTCATGAACAACATGTTAAGGATTTGTGCTACTTTTTTATTTTATGTGAATTTGCATGCTCAGTGTTTTACGTTATCACAAAGTGGTACTTGCAAGTCTTTAGGTATGAAATGAAAGGATCTTACTTAATAAAATAAAAGTGCTACACTACGTTGGGCCTCACCGTACTCACCGTTTTTCTGAAATTGTTTATTCGTTCTTAGAGTATTTCTTCAAGTATCTTTTAGAAAAGAAAGAAAATGCCACTTATAATATAAATGAGTGTGAATAGTTTGTTTCACTTTTTTTGTTCCTAACAATTTTTTATAAATATGTAAATCGTTTTTTAAACGTAAAAACTACGAAGAAGTCTTAGAAGTTATTTTCCATTTACATATTGTTTTGTATATAAAAGCAATCAAGCACACAAAGTATTCTAAGTAGCTTTTTATGGTTTTATATCTTATAATACTTTTAACCAATCCAAAGTTATGTATCAGGAACTAAAGTATAAAAATTTAAGATATAATTTCACAAAAAAGTGTATGAGTAGAAAACTAGCTATTTTCAATATATTTTCTTCAATAAAATTTCATGAAACCTTAACTAACATGAAAAAGATATTTCCGTTTTTCTAGATAATATAGCATAAATGCAAATATGGGCTTTGACAACACTGATATTTAACAGATCATTGGAACGGTATAATCGATACAATAGTGGGACTATGTTCATAGCTCTATGCTGTGAAAATAATTTTATTGTTAATTATAAATTATTGCTATAAAAACAAGATTTAATAAAGAACCTGAGTACATTAGGTATATACATATAAAGACAATAAGATTAATCATACTATAACAAACAAGAAAAAATGTTTTTTTGTGAACATCGTTTTAAAAGATGTGCTGATTCTTACAAGTTTTAGTATTCAAGTAGTAACCATTAATAGTACATCTATTGGTTACACTTCTAAAAGCTAAAATATAAAAAAACACGAAATAAACATGTGAAATATTTTAACTTGAACTTTATTTATCATTAATAAAATTACAACACCGCAACACCATAGAAAGCTTAGTTTCATTAATTTGCTTTAAATGAACCAACATACAATGACAATATTTAAGAAAAGTTCTGAAAAGCTAGCACCGATTATGTAGTTACTGCTTGTACTATATATATAGAGTAGGCTAAGTTGTGTTCTAAATGAGAGAAATTCTAAGTTGTGCCGATAATGTAGTGATGTGTCGATACGTGTTGATAAATGGCTAAATGTGTGCAGTGCAAAAAATCCCAAAAAATCGCACACGTCCCTTAATATCAAAACACAATCTAACACATCCCATGGTTGTCACTACAACTTTACTTTACCTTTAATTTCAAGAGTAATATTTACTATTTAGTACTATTTAAAAGAATACTATTTAAAAATAATTTAGTATAATAATTAGATAATAATTTAGATAATTTTCCTTTTATCCTCCTATTAATATACCTATATAATAATAATTAATTAATATATAATTAAAATGTTGATCGAAGATGTACATTGTATACAATAATTTTATTTTTGCCAGTTTAACGGAATTTTGGAATTTAAATCAAAATAAATAGAATTTTAGAAAGATCTATTGTGAAAATATAGAAACATAACTAAAGAGTACTTATCAAAGATGCCATACCTGCTAAATTAATAAACTTAATGCCGATGTTATGTGGTTACTTCAAATGTCTGCTCTTTCTCCTGTCATATGCATCATATGCAGTGTAAAGTGTCATAGAATGATAGATATGATGTATAATGAAACCTATTTTCTAAACTAGGATTTTAGGAATATGCTGATGATGTATGTATGTTAATCAACTATTGTTATCAACTAAAGAGTGACTTAAATTTCATTTAAACAATCTTTCTATAGACTAACCTGGAAAGAAGTAATAATTAGAAACCAAGCCACTTATTAGTTGCTTAATCACAAAGTGAACTCAAGCCCATGCCTTTAAATGCATTCCAACAATTTTCTCTCAATCTATGGAAATTGCTGTGGCATGAGTGCATAATATAAGAGGAACTTAAGTCTTTGTATTTTAAATGGCATTAATATTGAAATAAATACTTTTTGAAAAAATAAAAAAAAATATTGTAAATTTTTGATCACACATCGTATTCTTGCGATGTGAATTCTTTGATATTTATTTGTAGAATTTTATGTGCAATTTAAGAGCACAGAAAAAACTACGTCTAATACACATTATATATAGGTATACTAACTTAAAAATTAAAAATCATAAACTATTTTATTTTTTGGCAAATAAAATATGTAGTTTTTGTTAGAAATACCAACTAAGTTCCGCACACGACCGTTTTCTTCAAAGACTTTTATTAAAGAGAAAACTTATAACTAAGATAACAATTGTAATATGAAGTTTTAGTATAACATTTTAGTACTTAATTGCACTGTTGCATTTATGCTTACATTTTAGTACTTAATTGCATTGTTGCATTTATGCTTACAAAGTTTCCCTCAATTCAAGTACATTAATTGATTATTCATTATTCCAAACTTTAGTTCAATCTTGTGCAATCTTATATAGTTTTGTAAGTTAATATATATTATAATTTCAAAAATAAATAAAAAAAAATCATTCAAATTTTAATCTTAATCTTTTACAACAGTTAGTTTGTTTTTCTTTAGTTAACAACTTCGTAAACATGTCTGCCGCATTCTCGGATGATGGTACGTATTCCACAGCAATGTCACTTGTTTTTTGTTTCTCACGAATATAATGAAAACGAATATCAATGTGTTTGCTTCGTTTATGTACGGTAGGATTATTAACTAAAAATTGAGCACCTTGATTGTCACAAAAAATAGTCGTAGGTTTAGTAATACAACCGTTAAAACCCATTTCCTGTAGCAGACCTCGAATAAAAGCCACTTCTTTTGCCCCTTGGCATAAAGCGATATATTCCGCTTCCATTGAGCTTAGTGCAACTACGTGCTGTTTTTTTTGACTCCCAGGCTATAGCACCACCTGAAAGAAGAACTACATAACCAGAGAAAGACTTACGGTCTGTAGCATCTGATCCCCAGTCCGCATCTGTGAAACATCTTAAATTTTCGTTATCTGTTTCAAACTTAATAATACCTTTTGAAGATCCTTTAAGATATCGCAGAACATGCTTAGCTGCTACAAAATGTTCTCGATGTGGATGAGAGTTAAATTGAGACAACTTCGCTACTACATGCGCTATGTCAGGCCTTGAAATAACAGCGAGGTACATTAACTCTCCTATTAGTTTCTGATAGTTCTTTTCGATAGCTTCACTGCAATCATCTTTACATTTTTTTAAAACTACTCCATTAGTTCCTGGTGTAGATGCCGCCTTACAATTCGTCATATTCCAACTCTCCAAAAGTTCTTTAACATACTTTTCTTGGTGAATGTAAATCGCACCTCTAGGACTCTCCCTTTCGATTTGCAATCCCAAATAATTTTTTACCGGTCCGCGATCTACAACTTCAACATAATGATTTAACTCGTGAACTATTTCATTCAATTCTTTCATAGAGGAACATGCAACCAACATATCATCCACATAGAGTCCAATCAGTGTAATTATATTTCCCTTTTTCTTGATGTAAACACAATTATCAGATTGACACCGATTAAAATTCATTTTAATTAAAATTGTTGTAATTTTTTTATTCCATTCCCGTCCAGATTGTTTCAATCCATAGATTGATTTTTTCAATCGACACACGGCATCTGGATTCAGCTCGTCTTCAAACATTGGGGGTTGTTTCATATAAATTTCATCTTCTAATTCGCCATGTAGGTATGCTGCAGTAATATCTAAGTGATTGATTAACAATCCATACTTAGCTGCTAATGCCAATAGCAAACGAACTGTAGAGTGTCTCAAAACAGGCGCAAATGTCTCTGTATAGTCTACATTGTATTTTTGTGCGCACCCATGCGCAACCAACCGTGCCTTATAACGATCAACAGTTCCATCAGGTTTTCGTTTAATATTGAATACCCATTTATTTCCGATAACATTTTTATTTTCAGGCTTTTCAACTAATTCCCATGTATTGTTTTTTATTAACGAGTCATATTCGGCTGTCATAGCTTCTCGCCAGTGTTCAGCTTCCTCTGAGTTAAGCGCATCAACTAGGTTTTTCGGATTTTCTATAATAGAACTGAGCATTTCGATTTTTTCATCAGTTTCAACATTGTTTTTTGACTTATCTTCTCTCTTTTTATTTGAAATTACTGTACGGCCTCGAAGCTGTTTTTTATAAACCAATTCAGAATCTGAGTGTGTTTCGTTTGCTGTTTTATCATCGTATATTGATGTTGTGTCAGATTCTGAAGAAACCTCGCCTTGCTCAGCGGATTCTTCATTTTTAATTTCAGTCACCTGATCATTTTTATTTTCAACACTTAGTTTTGGTGTTTCTACTTTAAAAAACGCAAACTCGTTTTCATTTTTGGCACCTGTGCCTTCATTCGGACTGTTTTCAAAACATATTACGTCCCTTGCCAAAATTATTTGCCTGCTGCTTGAATTGTACATCCTGTATGCTTTTGTATAATCAGCGTATCCAACAAATTTCAGCTTAGCTCCCTTCGGAGTGAATTTTCCTCGGAGTGGACCCTTCTGAATAGCCACAGCTTCACATCCAAAAATTCGAAAATGATTCACAGAAGGTTTTCTTCCAACCCATATTTCATATGGTGTAATGCCATTTAATATTTTTGTTGGGGACCGGTTTCTTATGTACACTGCCGTATTAACCGCCTCAGACCACAAACTTTGAGGGAGGTTAGAGTCCAAGAGCATGCATCGAGTCATCTCTACAAGGGTTCGGTTAGCACGTTCTGCTACACCGTTTTGCTGGGGTGTATAACTGACTGTAGTTTGATGAATTATGCCCCGTTGTTCCAAAAATTCTTTAAATTGTTTATTGTTATACTCACCGCCGTTATCACTACGAATAGTTTTTAATTTTTTTTTCTGTCTGCTTTTCTACGCGGACTAAGAACTGCTTAAAAACTGCAAATGCATCTGATTTTTTTCGTAAAAATTTTACTTCAGTATACCTTGAGAAATCATCAATGAACGTGATGAAGTATGCGCTGCCTCCTAAAGAACTCACTTGCATTGGACCACAAATATCCGTGTGAATTAACTCCAGCACGCCTTTCGTTGTGACAACTGATTTAGCATAGTACGGTTTAGAACTCATCTTGCACATTGCACATGTGGAACATTGAAAATCACGAGGTGTGTTTAATTTCATACCCCGCACTAATTCTTTACTTGATAAACTGGACAAGTCTTTTACATTCAAATGTCCATATCTTTTGTGCCAAATAATAAAATCATTGTCTTTCTCACTAATCGCGTTTGCACTCTCTTTGTTTATATTTACTTTAACATTTACACAGAATGTTCCATTACATTCAGTTGCTGTGAACATTTTTTCACCTTGGTTTGTTATTACATCTGCCTTATTTCGTGAAAAATTTACAACAAAACCGTTTTTTATAATTTTCGACACCGAAATAAAATTAGAGTGTAAGCCGGGCACATATAAAACATTTTTAAACAATATTTCACGCTCATTAATAATAGTTTTTATGTTTCCAATACCTTTTGCACTGACTAATTGACCAGAAGCTAATGTCACATTGTTTATGTTTTCTTGCATGGATAAAAAATAGTTTTTTTCTTTACACATATGCGATGTCGCACCGCTATCTAGAATCCAATTATTTGTTTTGTTTTGGTTTTTAAACTCTGTAATATTAAATGCGTATTTTTGCGAGCTTTTAATTGTTCTGCATTGAGCCCGAATATGGCCTCTTTTTCCGCATGCATAACATTTGACATTATCCTTTTTTTGTATATTTCTTTTACCTGAATAAGTGCTTTTACTCATGTTTTCACCGCGAGAATTTATTGCTAATACGGTCTCACTCTCATTATTGTGTTTTTCACTTTGCCTTCTCTCTTCGTCTAAAATTTTGGATATTAATTGTTTTACTGTTGGCAACGAGTCTCGCGTTTCTAGCGCAACAACAAAACTATCCATATCGTCTGGAAGACTATAGAGGAGCATGATTGAAAGCAAATCGTCAGTTAAAATTACCCCAATTTCATTGAGATCTTCTATTATAGTGCTAAACCGATTAAGCTGCAAAGCGAATTTCTCATTTTTATCAATCTTAAATCGAACTAAACTTTTAAATAAAGCCACCTTTCGTGATGGGCCTCCTGTTTTATAAATGTCACTCAGTACTTGCCATGCTTCTTTCGAAGTTTTGCAATTTTTTATGTGTACCAATTCCGATGTTTTCACGCACAACAATATTGTGGCCAATGCCTTCTGGTCAGTAACACGTGATTCTACAGTTTCTTTTTCTTTAATTTGATCTATCGCACTCCAATAGTCTAGTGTGATTAGCAAACTACGCATTTGGATAGACCATGTTGCATAGTTTTCTGAATTTAGTTTTTCGATCTGACTCGCGCTACACGACATTTTATTTACCTTTTATTATTTTTTAAAAAAAAATTCACTTTTTACGAAAATACGCTCTTTAATGAAAAAACAAATTGACTGAAAAACACGTGGGTGTCTGGGCCCATAACCCTTGTTAGAAATACCAACTAAGTTCCGCACACGACCGTTTTCTTCAAAGACTTTTATTAAAGAGAAAACTTATAACTAAGATAACAATTGTAATATGAAGTTTTAGTATAACATTTTAGTACTTAATTGCACTGTTGCATTTATGCTTACATTTTAGTACTTAATTGCATTGTTGCATTTATGCTTACAGTTTTCAGATAATTATTTTGATTGATATTTATTAAGAAAATTTTAAAATTAAACTTTTCAGGTATGGTTGAGACGATACTTAATGATAGAATTTACTCTATACATGTATTAGTATATGTATTTACTATACCTATGAAAAAAATTATTTTATTTTCTTGTGGTAAATTTTGTAAACAAATTAACAATTCTGTAATTAACCAGTTTTTCATACCCTACCCTAATAATTCAATTAGCAAAGTGATTAAACAGTCTTACTTAAGACTGTTAAGATACTTTAAGTATCTTAATTATTTTTTAAAAGTTTACTGTTATATATGATCACGTTTTGTTAAACGCAAAGGGCAAGAACTTGAAACTAAAAAATTTTTTAATTATTATTGAACTGTTATTAATTAATATATTTTTAAAACCATCAACAATATTTCTTGCAGTAAATTAACAGTTAACACGAGTCATGATATTTAACAGTTTATTAAATCAATTTTAATTATAACACCACAGCGATTAATTGAATTGAATCATTGCTCTGTAACGTGATTGAAATTTTTCATGTACTCTTAATTTAATTATGCATATCTAACGCGTAATAGTATAAATCTTTGCCATTATAATTAAAATTACTATTATTACAGAAATGTCCTCAGGCGATTGAATCGCTGATATTGCATATTTGAAACAGTTTGAGCAAACAAAACAGTAATTAATTATTAATGATAGGCAATAGGCAAATTTGTGCTCCACATTAATGACGTGGAGCACAAACGACGTAATATACAAATTCATACTTGCATAATTAAAGTGATTGAAGTGATTTTCATAGGTATGTAAATGAACGTCAGTATTGTTTTGCAAATGCGATGGTAATAGCCTTAATAATCCAATATTAACTAATTACATCTTATAACAACTTTAATTTGAAATTAATACTGACCTTTAATGCTGTTATGATAACTCAATAAGAAGTTTTCCTCTATGACTACTAATAGAGGAGAAATCCCTTTGCTATTTCATTAAATTTCTAAACGAACCTACATATATCGAGCATAAATTTTGTAGGTAATTTATTTTCAACTCAGTTTACACTAAGATACTTATATACTGAAAATTTATTATATTAAGCTAAAAGCACCATTATATAAATGTTTATGTGCTCCGGCAAGTATTTTATTATTTACAGTTGAATTCTTTTATGACTTTTATGGCTTTTATGATCTTTAAGTTTAGATTGTAGGTGGATGAGTATATGAATATAAAAATAATTTTAATACAAAACTATTTATGAACTCAAAAAATGTTTGTTTTAAAAAAGTTTACAATATTCATAAATTATTTTAATATTGTGTAAAATCGTTACTTTTCAGTTTTGTAAAAATATTTACGATCATAAGCATAACCGTTTATAAATATGAAGTTGGCCTAAAAATGATCTCAATTATATAGAAAAAAAAGTTAGCTTTAATTAAGTTTGAGATCAATTAGTACCTTTTGCATATTTAAAATACAATATATTATTTAATATATTATTACTGTTGAAACTTTTTTTAAATTTTATATTTTACTTGTACTTTACTGTTATGAATGGAACTTTTTAGCAATTAACGTAGAATAATTTTATAGAATCTAAAATTGTTTCTATAATAATATTTCTAAACAATATTTGTTTATTATTCAAGCCAAAAATATTTGAAAAAGAATTTTATACTATGTGCCCATTTCATGAAAACAAAAACAGTAACAATGACGTATGTATCCCGAAGTATGAAATCGTTTCTTCAGTGAGTTGTTACCAAACATAACAGCCAGGCAGCTATAATGGCAGTCATATCCTACCAGGTAACATCCAAACTTATATGGGAGTGCATTGATAAGCTGAACATACTCAGCTGCAACAATCAGGTGCACCTAATACGGATTCCGAGCAATGAAATGACAGACAAACTTCCAAGAAGAGGCGCTCGCTTCAAGAACAATAGGCCCAGAACCATTCTGTAGTCTACGCAAAGGAACTCTACCCAATCTTATGAATGGCGCAGAGGAAAAAGAAAGAGAACTCTATATGGAAAGGTTATCAAGACGATTGCAATCTAAAATGCTTTTAGGGATTTACAACCTAAAATGCTTCAAAAATTACATAGTACAATTAAAAAATTAGAATTATTGCGGTATTATTGACCAGTCACTGTAGATTGAATGATCACCTTTTGAAGTTAGGAATTCAATCCAACTCAGACTTCAGATACTGTAAAGAAGAGAGAGGAACTGCATACCATGCGCTTGGGGAGTACCCGTCACTGATGCACAAGCGGAAGAAACACCTAGGAGGGTATTTCATGCATCATAAGAACTCAAGACTAGGAAAGATAGGTTCTATACTGTTTTTCATTAAAGAAATCGA
This sequence comes from Teleopsis dalmanni, assembly GCF_002237135.1. Lineage (NCBI taxonomy): Eukaryota > Metazoa > Arthropoda > Insecta > Diptera > Diopsidae > Teleopsis > Teleopsis dalmanni. Next base: position 51,950,949 of record NC_051846.1, on the reverse strand, counting down.
ACTTAGAGAAACACTCTAATCCGACTAAGGGGTACAACAATAATATCAAACGTACTAGTTTGAACTCTGTTATCACACTATTCTTTATTTATGATCTACAGCTTTTTTAGAGCAAGAGTAAAATACAAAAAAAAAAATGAAATTTCTTTTAGGTACCCTAAAAAAAAAAATAATTAAAGAAAGTTTATTCATTAAAAATATTTGTAAAAAAATATTTTTTAAATCACACCACCGGTACCCATCAGGCCCAAGTGTAATCAACATTCTTAACTAGTCAAATAATTTTCCATTAAAAATTCTTCAAAATCAATGGGATAGTTTCAAAGCGTACATAGAACAAATACAAAATTTAATTTGTATATAGACATATCGTACATACAAGTATATATTATAAATATAGATTGATATATTGTGTGATTTTTATGTATTATTTTATTTCACATGCAAAATCAATAATTGATTTCATGTTTCAGAAAAATAATTTATCTTTTTATCATATCTAGAAATTTATATACTTGTGATATAATCATATGTAATGTCAAGTTTGGAATAGTAGTAATAAAAATGTATCTATTTGATAAGTATTGGAATAAAATATGTATTCGAAAATATATTTCGTTGCGTAGGTTTTCCACAAAATCAGTTTGTGAATTAATTATAATTTCAGTTAAATTAATTATACATGACAGTTTGAGGGTTTATTTGATGAAAGGTACTTATGGCGCAAGGTGTAGTTGTTTTTTTGATTCAAAATATTTTGATTTCATTTTCCTAACTTTTGTTCAGTCTTTTAATATTTGGAATTAATTAATTAATTGTATTATTATTTATTGTATTGTATTAAGATTGAATGTTATTTTACAAGAACAATATTTATTGCTAATGGAACAGTTCTCTCTAAGATATCGAATAATCAAGAAAAATTTACACAAAAAACGCTTTAATCACAAACACATCAGTATCACTATAAGTTAGTATCAGTATAAGTTAGAACAGTAAAGAAATTCCAAAACAGTATTGTTTAAAGCGAATTTTTTTGAAAAATATATCACAAAAATTATATTTATCCATATTTATAAAAATAAATATCATAAAAATGATTAAAACTTTGTTCCAGAGCCGATAAGAGTGAATCCATAAAAATTCTGAGCGCTGCGACATCTATGAGTGAATGATGGTAAGTAAATTATAGAGACTCTCTCTATATAATATTATAAATAAAATTCTTGAGAGAAATTATTACAGAAGTTCAGATGGTGACCTCAGAATATTATTTAAAAGTTCTACTAAGATTATAGATTAGAATCTGACAAGCTATCTGGCCAAAATATCGATAGCTGAGATATAGTGTTTTGCTATACAATATTGCAACATTGAACAAATTCTTCATGATACGAAAATTCTTGACAAAAAAGGCAACACACTTATCGAGTATCCAAATAAAATTGATAAGATACTATTCCAATCATCCAAAAGACTTCAACCGATATGCTGAAACAATTATTGAATTAGGAGTGAAAGTAAAACAAATGCTGATTTTTTAATTTTGTTACATGATATATGTTTGGAATGATAGGTTTGGAAGCTTAATTTAATAGTTTTAGAGTATTAAGTGAGTCGGCTACCGTCCAACAAATGGCTCCACTAAAGTGAAGGATTAGCCGAAGTAGATCACGAAACTACTTGGGTTCTTTTTCGTCCTTCTATTCTCGGATGTCGTTAAAGCTGGTGTTAAAGCTGGAGTGGCTTCCGTTCGCATAATTACATCTCTTGTTAATGCAAGCAGCTCATTTAGCTTGAGGTTGCCTGCCAAGTTATCACCAACTCAATGGTGTCCCAAGACAGTCTTCCTACTACTTGCCAGTGCTGGACATTGGCACAATATATGCATCGCTGTCTCCTTTTCTTCTAGACAAGTGTCTTGCTCAGTAACAGTTATCTTTTTGAGGTGATACTTGAAGTTGCCATGTCCACAGTAATTAGTGAGGTCAGCCAGCTTAGGGTACTCCGCGTATAGCTGAGCACTTTTATCGGTTCCCTGACCCATGGTTTCGGCAACATGAGTTTGGTCTGTCTACAAGTGCTCAACTCTCTCCATCTCTTGAGATGAAGTGAGGTTATCTATTTATAGACATAGGCTGTCATGATGTTGTAACCCAATGGTTTTCTAGGTTCTGGGCCGCAGAAGTTATGGCTTGATACTTACTTTGCAAGTTCATATGCCTTCTCGTGTTGCTCAATACCGATGTGTCCCTTAACCCACATGATCGTTACCTCATTTCCATGAGCACATTCCATGAGCTTGGTTACACACATGAGCTTGGTTGAACTAAGCTGTTAGCTATGTAGGTGAATTGGCTAAGACATATACAAGTATGCCAATCAGTAATACATACCTTGTGCTTTAAAGATTCCAATAAAAAAAGAATAGTGCAACGTCATCTATTTTGTTGGCTTATTTGGATAAGAATTTATTTAAGATAACTTGATTTCAATCACTGGGGAAAAATTATGAGAAACCATGCAGATTGTAGGCTAAGACAGTATTTGACCACAACTCAAGAAAAATAAAAAAAAGGAAAATTTAATATTATTATTGTATAAAAGCGTAGTAATTGAGAGATTTTAATTTTAAAATGTACATTTTGGAAACAATTAGTTAATAGCATAATAAGTTTTGAAATAAAATTAATTAGATACTACTTATTTCTTCTGCCTGTGAAGAAAATATATTAAATTTATGAAATATTTATAACTTTCAGAGGAATAACTGCTTGTATTATAGTACATAAACTATTTTTACCAATTTAATGGGAAACTTCATTTAATTTGTACTTAATGCATTTAGTCTTAGTTTTACATTTAAAACTTTTAAATTAATTTGTTTACGTTCTTCAAGTTACTTCAACTTTTAACAAACCAAACTTTTGCAATTTACAATACATACAATAAACAAAGTATAATTAATGTTTGTTTTTGTTCCATAAAAATTTTTAGCCATTCTTCTGTGGCACAGAAGAAATCTTTAATTAGCACGTATTTCTAATTTCGTATCAGTTTGAAAAGTTTGAATTTATGCATTAAACTTGAAGTTGTTGGAATTTTACAAGAATGCAGAATTTTACTTGAGCAAGTAGGAAAGGGTGCCGCCCGTTATGTGTCAAATAACACATTTTTGCATCACTTATGCATATTTATTATATAAAATCTAAAATGAAACATGAACTATATCTTTCTTGAATTTAGGGTGCAACCAGAGCAAATTAATTCTTATTGTTGTTATATTTTTATTTTATTTCGTTGTCAAGTACGACGACAAAAAATCTTCATAAATCACAGACACCTTGAACGTGTGCAAGTTCTCATTTTTGCAAGTACCCAAGATACTTAAGCAATAATTTTAGTAGAACAAAATTTTTTATATTTTTATATTTATATATATTTTAAGTAAATTTTTTTTAACGTTTTTGTCTCAGATACTTGCTACTTGCCACATGTCAGTTGACGCTTTCGATCAAAATATGCAGGTCAATGCGATTTGATTCGAATGTGCAACATTGAAAAATATTTAACAAAAAAAGAAAATATTAATTTGTATTTAACAAACAAATAATAAAATCTGCCAGCAAATATTTTATTTTAATTGCTTGCATATATGATTGATTAGCTAATGCAAAAAAAAGCCAACCTTACCTGTATAATATCTATATGTAAAGTTAAAGAACTAATTAGAATATATTAAATGTATAAGTGAATAATTGAATTAATTAAATTAAATATCAATATGAATAAAGAATGTTTGCAAACATTTGATAACTAATAAATATTTTTATATTATTTTTAAACAAAATTTTTGAAAACGAACAAAAATGTATTCCTTTTTGGCAGGCAGTCTTTGTTTCAGTTTGCGTTTTTGCGAGAGGAAAATTTCATCTTTTGGCAACACGTACTAAAATTGTAAAGTGCCAAAGTCATTGCCCCTTGCTGCTCTGCGAATGCCGGGCAAATGAGAAATGCAGGCAATGCGACAATTTTTCGATATTAAAATTTTTTTTTTGGCTAAAATGTCAAGTTGCGTTGCAGCAAGTTTAACCGCCTGCTATGCGGCAATTTGCAATTCCTTTAAACCATTTCGTTGCCATAAGGAAAGTGCATTGTCCTTAGTACAATGACAAGCTCAATTAATTAAATATCTTGGCATTTCAGTGCTAATTTGAAATGCTATCTACACCAGCAGATTGTATAATTTTGGCTGTTCGCTAGTTAAGTCAGAAACTCTAGCAGAGATACATAATATCTGAACTCAATCAGATGCTATATTGTCTCAACGCCACGTTTGCAAGACAATGTTTTTAATCATTTTCAATGAATGCACTTTCAAACAAAGTACTTACCTAATAAATGCGTACGAAAGTGTATGACATCGCGCAACGTCACCTCTTCGTTGCGATAAAGTATCTGAAATACACGTGAGGCACCACAGCCGTTAATTATGTATGCAGATCCAGGCATTGTACAGTTTGGTGGCTGATTTTGTGACTGCTGTTGCAGGTCGGCATCACCGATAAGTTCGCCATTTGTTAACGATTGTGACTGATTTTGATTGTTGGATTCTGGTATGCTGGTCTCCACTTGCACCGGTAGCCTTGGTGCAACACGCAAAGCGCAGCGAACTTGATACAAGCTGCAAAATAGAGTTATAAATATTTAGCATTATATATCTGGCATATTTTTTAAGTTAAACAACAGCATACATATTCGATTGAATATATCAAAATAAAATTACATTACATTGCGGACATGGTGTAGAGATTCAATTCAATTACAATGTGCCACAGAACTAAAAAACTAACATTTGTCAATATGTAAAATGTTCAATTGTTCGAATTTTACTTCTTGGTCTTCCTGTTTTTATCACGTTAAAACAGAAAAGGCATTTTTAATTCTGTTGACATTTCGGTCGACAGCTGCCAGCAACTCTGCTCTACTGACATACGCAGCTATTTTTTTTTGTTTGGAAACTTTCCTGTGGATATGTGATATACGAGTTTATGCAAATATTCATTTCAAATAAATAATAAAAAAATCGGACACAACAATGATAAAAAAATTTGTTGACTAAAAAGAAAAATATCACTTAAGGAATTAGTGGGTCATTTCAATTAGAGCAGCTATTAGTGCCACAACAAAAAATTGTTGTATTCGACATTTTAAAATTTTTTAATTAAAATCTTTTTTGATCTTTTTTATAAATGCAATAAAAATAGATTGTTCAAATTAATTTATATTTTGGTATTTTTGGACAATAGGGTTTTAAAAGTTTATTTAATTTGAAAAACCAATGTTTTTTTTATCGAACTATTAATAATTCACAACTTTCTTTAATTATTTCTTTAAATTTTATTGTTATTTATTGTATTATTAAAAGTGGTAGTAGTAATTTTTTGTGTTGTGAAAGTTTACACTAAACTGAACACTCAAAATTTAAAAAATAATTTCAAAAAATTGATTTTTCTACATACCTATATTGGTTTGACTTGTTAATAGAAGTCAATATTTTGGGCAAATTTGGAAAATCGTATACAACTTTTGAAATTTTTATTCGATTTTTATGTTCTGCTATTCAAAACATTTGCATTAAAACTAGTGAACAAAAATAATGAGTGCAGTATTGTAGTGTACTGGTTATTGTCCGAAACCACAAACAGTACACTAAAAAATCAAAGCAACATGTCCGAAACACTAAAATAGTGTACTGTTTCCGAAATCTCATGCTAAATAAGTTCGGTTTGTTTGAATTTCACGCTGTGTTCAATTCCCGATTGTAGTGATATTTTTAACTATCTCTGCACGATGGTTAATGATTAACTTCTTTTACGGAAGTTATTGTTTTTAGTGTTCTCTTAGTATTCAATTGAATTCAATTCAATATTTAGTTACTTCTGCTTCTAAACTTAAAGTTGTAACATAAGGAGGTTTGGTGTTTACTTATAGCTAGGTTAAAAAGATAAGCGATAAGAACAAAGAAGTATAGAATTAGTAGGAATATATATAATGAAATCGATTGCGCGTTTGAAAACTCTATATGAAATTTTCACAAGGTCTAGCTCAAGTCTAAGTGCTGCATTATTTGTAGCTTGGGGGAGTGCTAACAAGCGTTTGTGTAGTACGTTTACTGAACGAACAGTTTATTTTCGTCCACTAATTAAAACAATCCTTGACATCGATTAAAAAAACTTTTTTTTGTTAATATTTCTGTTGCAGTTCCATCACATTTAAAATCGAAAAACTTTAAAAAACCTCAAAAATTTTTCATCTGCACATTTTTAACTACAATAACTAAACCAATTAAGTCATATTGACTAGCTTAAAATATTCGTACAAGTTTCAGTTTTTATTATATAAAACTATATTTACTAAAAAAGTTATAGAGGCACATGCAGAATGATTTTTTAAGAATAATTAAAATAAATTTTTTAACAAATACCGTAAAAAAAGCATTTAAAAAGCATAATTTTCATAACGTTATGGTTCCTCATAATGAGTACTATTCTAACTGTAGTTCACAATCTGATTGCCCAGCACTAGTCGTAAGACATCTATCCGCAATAGGTTCCGATTCTTTAAATCTCCAGAACATACGCGGCGGCGATTGTCTATGCAGGGGGTTTATTTTTTGAAGAATCTTGATTAGCTCCAAGAACTCCAGATTAGCTTCCTCGAATGGGCATTGCCGGCTTTGCAAAAGATGTGTTTTTTTAAGGCTCTTAGTAATTATACAGGAACACAATGGACCAATAGGCCTAAGTATATTCTTGGAATCATCTATATTACACAACCTAACCTAAGTCTTTAATCAATATTTCCAGTGTTTGCAGTATAAATATATTACATATTTTATTAAAATAATACAGTATTTTCCTAGTGTAGAATAAGTGAGCCTCTTACTAAAATTGTTTACGTAAGTCAACATATTTTATATTAGTCTATAGTATATTAATTAGTGTCCTTCTTAAAACCTGATTAAACTTACCTACATATAAAACAGACTACCGCTAATAGTTGCAGGACTATCTGAAAGTGCCTACCTAACTGAAATTATAGCCTAGAGAATTTAGAGGTCTTAACGGTCACAATCATAAACCAGCAGTACAATGAAATTCATCGTAATTAATATCATACATCAATGCTATGGTACTGATGCGATGCAAGGGCATTGCTTTAGTATATATCTCGAATAGAACAGTCATGCGAGGTATTATATATTTAATTTAATCACTAAATAACTAATTTAATCACTGCTACAAAACTGATGATTCTGTAATAAAATCATTTTATATCGAATTTTCTTTAGTGATGAGGCTCATTAGGTTTAATGGGTATGCCAACAAACAAAATTTACGTATATAGGGCAATTACTATTCAGATCAATAGGTTTCACAAACATGTAATTTCACGTTTTTGATTATATAAATGGTTTCCCAAGATCATGCGATCAAATGAAATGTCCACCAAGATCATACGATTTGTCTCCGCTGAGAGTGATAACCCCACTTTTTTGTGGGGTTACACAAAATATGTGTTTTTACAGACAATCTTCAATAATATTTGAAAGGATCCGGTACTATAAGATGTCCTATTAAAAATATTTGAATAATATTATGTTCGACACCTAATGACAAGGCCCAAACCACATATTGAAATAAAACTTTGGTAGAATTCTTAATAAGAAATATGTTTTATTTATAGAAAAGAAAATGGATATTTCCATATTTTATATAGATAGGTACTGTTTTTACTTTTACAAAAATTTTGATTAAAGTAATTAATTATAAAACAAATATTTTTACTTGCTAAATGATATATCAAGACTTGTACTTTTGCAGTACACGCAGATATGTAAAGAATTTTTTTGCTTTATATTAAATTGAAGATTCTTTGTTCATTATCATAATATCTTTAAATATTTAAAATGATTTTTTAATACATGTTACATTTTTAGAATCTGTTTTTGGTTAATAATAAACCAAAAAACGAAAAAGAATCTGCCCTTAACCTTATTTTTGTTTTAAGTTTAATAGACGTCACTATTTTTATTTATAAATCATTTCAACGCGGTTCAAAGTGGTTGGGCACGTTAGGTTGAACTATTAGCAACTCAATTTGTTATACATATATTCATATTTTTATATACTGTTTATTATTTATTGGCACAAATCTGGTTCAACATTTAATATTTATCCAAACGGTGTTTTTCAAGAATTTGAGATTTCTCTGCCGCACACACTTGTGGTTGCAGTCAAGTGATTCCCATTAAAATATTTCTGCCAACTTTGTTTAAAAATGATGCGGTGCGACTGGGCGCTTATGAGTTCGAAATTTATTTAATAAAAGAATTCAGATTTTGTTCTTGTTCTATAAACAAAAATTAATGATTCTATATAAATTATACCAATATGTTTCATATCCAATAGCAATATGAGTTCAGTATATTTTAAATATTTAATTAGATATTTAAATATTTAAATAAAGCTTTTTAAATTGTACAATAACAATAATTACATTTATTAGCTGTTTTTCATTTCATATGTAATTGCTGAAAAAATTATTTTTGAATTAATTAAGAAATGAAAAAGTGTCGAAGTTTTTTAAATATTTTTCATTATATTAAGTATTTTTAGATACATTCGAGTGCCTTTAATTTTTATATATAGATACAATATATATTTCTTTTTCATTTATCGTTTACAAATGTTATTTTTTATTAAATAAATTTATTTTCTTTCTGTTATCTTTAGGTTTTTTGCTAGGATATAAATTAGTAAATTTAATGTTATCATTTTATCTTCCTGTCTTACTTAGATTTTAAATCACACTATTAATTTCCTTGAAAATATAAATATTTACATTAAAGCGAAAAGTGGATATCTCAAAAATCAACTTACAAAACTTTCAAGGAAATCTTACTTCCAATATGAAGACAGAATATTTGATCAGGAACACGAGTTGCATAACTCCGATCGGGTTATGCTACATAACTTTGGAAAGATGAGATTTCGGACTAAAAAACTTTTGATGGTTTGGTAATTAGTAAACTCAGTTTTTTTTAAGCACGTCTTAAAGATGGACACTAGTAGAGAGAAAATACGACATATTTTACAGTTTTTCTATGATAAAAGCGAAAACGTAAGCCAGGCGGCTGAAAATGTGAATACAGTTTATGTTCTTTACAGTATCAACTATAATCATAAAAATTTCCGAGTCCGATAGTCATGTAAGCACTGTTTCGATTACTTTAAAGCTAAATATAACATTAAAAACTGTTTAGAACTTGAGTTATTTGAATAACGCTGACTATAAAAAGAAGCTCCATGCATGGGTTCCACACGAATTAATGCAAAACAACCCCATGAACCTAATTATCATCTGCGAATCAAACGCAACAAAATAGAACCAATTCCGAAACGGTTGGTGGCTGGTGATGAAAAGTGGATCACTTATGACAACGTCAATTGAAAACATCGTAGTCGGACCGCGATGAGCTGGCCGAAAAGGTGGCCAAGCCAGGATTGACGGTCAGGAAAGTTTTGTTATGTGTTTGGTGGGATTGACAGCAAAATGATCTACTCCCCTACGCCAAAACTCTTTACTCTGTTAATGTACTGTACTGTCAACAATTGAACCATGTGAAGGAATCAATTGCCCAAAAACGGCCAGCTTTGGGCAATAAGAGAAGAATTGTGTTCCATCAGGAAAACGCCAGGTCACGGACATAGATAATGACTCGAAAAACTTGTGAACCCGGAAATTTGGTTGTGAAGTTCTTATGCATCCACCTTATAGTTCAGACCTACCCCCAAGTGATAATTATTTGTTCCTGTTCATAGCAAATGAATTTCTGGTGAAAAATTTGCTTCAAGGGTAGTTTGATTGTCTCAGTTTTTTGTCAATAGGAACAAGGACTTCTATGAGAGTTCATAATAAAATTATTTTCGAAATGGCAAATAATTATCGAACAAAATGGCGCATATTTGACCTAATTCGAATTTCAACTAAGCCTTCAATTTCATGCAAAAATAATGGATTTTTTTTACTACACCTTTTTACTATAACCAATTGACAGAATAATTTTTAGCCTTTTCTTTATAAATGTTATATTGGAAAAATATCTTACCTTTTTTTCTGGGATATGTGGAGGGTATTTTCAGAGAGGAAAAATTATTCGCATAAAATATTTTGTTTATCATCTATAATCTATCATTTGGATAAGAAATAATACTGTCATTATTAATTTGATCCATACAAGAAAATTAATTTACTTTTTTATTTTTTTATGTCAGACATTTCACATATCCAATATATGAAACGAAAATAGAAACGAAAATTCCTTTATTTAATATCTAATATTGCTTGTCTAAGTTTGTAGATATTGTTTTTTAAATAAATAAATCATTACTACTAGATTAAACAAAGGGTAAGAATATGTGTATAATAAAAATATCAGTATACTATGCAACACGCCCAGCTGCTATAAATGCAACTTATAAAGGACAATTTCATTTAAACTATTTCCTGCTTTCCTCTAGAAACTCAAGTTTATCCTTCCCAGAACATGACTGACAACTTCTGTGTGCTTAACCATAACCACACCTAAAAATTTTTCCATTATACCCAACAATTGCATTCAGGAATGCATGAGGCACAAGAGTTCCTTCCAAGCTTAAAGCATATTGTTTCATAAATTATGCAATTTTTATTGCCGCGTTAAAGTAGACAAAAGCATTGTGAACTTGCACAAATCAAGAGCTACGACAATAAGTAAATAAAAGCATGCAATATACTTACCCCCTTTGAAATAAGTCCACATTAAAGAATTTATAGAGCTCGACCGAAAATTCAATTGTTGCTTGCAGGTCTCCCATGCCGATAACGTGCCTTCTCGTCTCACAGAGACCAATTTTATGTGTTTTAATATATTTTGTATGCTTTATCCTTCTGCTGGGCTCAAATGCTTAATATTTACTACTGCACTACTGTTTCTTCTGCTTCTGCTTCTGCTTCTGCTTCTGTTTCTGCCTTTATGGAATATGAGTTTAGCCTTTACATAAATTTCATGCTGATGTGCGCTTCTGTTGGGTTTGTCTTTTGGATTTTTTGGTTCTTGGCTGCACGAATTGCATGAGTATCTTTCAGTTGGATTTTACGATTTGTGTCACGTTTAACGCTTGGCTTATTCCAAGGACTCTGTATTGCGCGTACCAAAATAATTCGAGTTTTGGTATTTGACATTTTATTTCCGTGTTTTTTTCACTTTTTATTTTTGATTTTGATTCATTTATTTTATTTTATTTTATGTTTATATGCAAAAGTTCAAGTGAACCTTTGCATTTAGTTTAAAAATTAACGAGTTAACATCTCAGTACTTCACTGCTATTCAATAAATATTGAATTGTACTTGACGTAAAGATCTTGTATTGAAATGTCATATACTATATATGTGGAATCGCTGCTGCTGATTGTAAACAATGAAATTTTATTTCCTTAATTAAAGTACACAATACTGTTTAACTTAAAACTAAAAAAAAAACTGCAAAACAAAGTTTTGTATTATTCAATAAAATTGGTTGGAAATTGTATATGTGATTCGCGTAGGATTATTATTACCACATTGACCCAGTTCCTTACATGTGCTGATGTCATCACAAATAATCGCACACCATAACAAATCAATTCAGTATGAAATCTGGAAAACGTACAAACCAACGTTTATCGCGATAAACGTGATTGCGAATTAATAAGATCTTTTAAAACCAATAAAGATTTATGCCAAAATAAAATTGTTATGTGGGTTAAAGTGCATAGGAGATGGAGCGACCAACCGAGGTTATGAGGTCAATAAAAGTAAAGCATAAAATGACTGTCGACAACAAAAGCAACATCCACAATTACAACAATAAATAACTAAAGAAGCTACAATGAGAATGAGGCCAAGTAACTACGTTGGATAAAACTTTTAATCACCAAACAAAACACTGACAGCACACAACTGCTAGGATGGGTCGTTACTAAGTAGATAGTTGGGCGTAGATGTTGGTTTAATATATAACACTGTTAATGCCACCCAATAGTGCTCTCTTTGAGAGCAGGTGGTTGTATTCAGTCGCTTGACTCATCCAACGGAGGTGGGTGCTGTGTAGTCGCTTGTTGACACAATAAAAACAAAAAAACGTTAAATACTGGAGTACAGTGACTCATTGTTAAAGTAGGGTAACACGCGAGTTAATATTCTACTGACATTTGTGGAATACTAGTTATAAAAAAAATGAAATTAGAGTATGACTGACTGACTGAAGGCAAAAAAAGTTGGTTGGGCGTATGAGTCTTATTGCCAGTGGCAGTCAAGTGAAAGTGATGACGCAGCGTAATGTTAGCAGCAACGTTTTGCGAGTGCCATTGCTAACAAAGTCAGAGTGAAAAATGGGTTGTGGGAGGTAATACTTTGTCGGTTATAGTCGTTTGCATTTTACAACGAATTAATGACGTTTAATTTGGCTTAATGATGTCAGTTACTATTTCATTACGCTTACTTAGTATATAGAAAAGCAAAAATAACAATGAACAAATAAGGAGTGAGCACTTGAATTTTGTGCCAAGTGAACGTTGTATAAAAGTCTATACTTGTTAATGGTTCTATAAAGGTTTAAGGACACATTGAATACTCAATTAAACTTGCAATAATTGTGTGTGAATGTTTGATTTTTATTATTTTTTTAAAAAGAAAGTAATATAAATGTAATAGGCATAATCAGTCGGCAATTCAACATGTCATTATAATTCTTTTTCTGAAATGTGTTTATTTTGTTATGGGACACCAATAACAATGCTCAATTACAGAGGTATATATTCTCTGAATTAATGAACAATAATTTTTTGGTATTGAATTTTAAAATTATAGAAATAATTGTATAAAACTTTATTTAAAACTAGTTATTTCATTTAAAAATTGAGAAACTTAAATTAAAAAAAACTTTAATTGTGAAGTTTTTAAAAATTACGATGGAATTGCCTCTGAAATAATTAACAAACAATACGCTGAAAATTTCTTGTTAAGTATTTACAATATGTTTATATTATATAAAATTTAAAGTTATAGATAAAAATCTATTAAAGCTGAATATGATTTCACTATGAGCTAGGCCGTGTAGATGCCACTTAAAGTTTTGTAGTTATTTATTTATTTTAAAGACATTGTTCTATCATAATAACAGAATTTTATTAAGTATAAATTTTTCTATATCCGTATAGATATGAAGAAGACTAGACAAATAGACTATGCTATTAAAACTATAACTTTTCGGTATGTTAAAAAACAAAAATTAATACCAGAATAAACACAAAATTAAAAAAAATGTTAACTACATGAAGCAAATAATTGGTTACAGATAATGCGATCAATTAAATCCGTGCTACTTTCTTTGTTAACTATAAGGCTTTTGTTAAAAAATCAACTATAAAACTTTGATGAAATTTTGCAAAGTTTTTATTAATTGATGACGAAAGTTATAATGGTTTATTTTATAATGTCTTAAAAATTTATTGAATAGATCCAAGATTACTATTACCACACGTAGTCATAATTATCAAGTTTAATATTGAAATGAAGAACATTTCGCTAATCTATGTATTTTTGTTAAACAGTTATTGTAATTAAGTTTAATCTAACATGTAGGAACAGTATTTTTAAAGTGCTCCTACCTGTTAAAGGAAATAGGTGGGTAATATCAATATTATTCATCAGTTTCTGAATTTCAACTATGATGTTTATGATATCAAATCTCGTAAGAATAGCTAGCAAATTATCTGACGTGCCGCTTTGGCGTTCATTATAATCTCAACAAAATGGGTTCATTGAGGTTGTTGGTAGTCTATACGCCTTTATTCGCTCTGTCTTTCTTCAATATTACAAAATCCTTAAAGAGAGATATTTTGCCCTTTATTACAATGCTGATTGCCAGGAGGAAAGTTTTAGGCAATATCTATTCTTAATTGTTATTAAAAAATCTTTAACATAAAATATTCTGGTCTACATTCAGTGTATTTATGTTATAAAATCTTCAACATAAGATATTGTGGTCTACATTTAATGTGTATATATTATAAAATCCTCAACATAAGATATTCTGGTCTACATTCCAAGTATACGAAAGATTTACTATGATGACAGAGATCTGCACCATTATAAATTCAGAACGTCATTAACTTTTATCTGCCTAAAACTAACTACACTTCAAAAATTTTTATTTTCTTTGATTTGCATAGGAGCTTAAATTTATATACACTTTGATGTACATTTGTAAAAGAATCACTGAGATATTAAATTCTATATTAAAAATTTGCTTACGCTATATTATATATTATTAATGATTTAATTTATATAATATGCTTATTTTTGGACTCGAGAAATAAAGGCAGATTTTTACTCTACGTGCAAATTTTATCTTCAAATTTTAATAAAAATTTTCTGATAAGAACTCATTAATTCTTATTTGCTGTAATATTAAGTGATCGTTTTCTATAATTTATTGTTTTAATTATTTATTTTATTTATATATTTTTGAACAGGCTAATTGGTTAATGTTAAATAATACACCATATTTTAAATTAGTTTTAAAAATATAGTTTCCTGATGCTGATATTTTGACTATAGTCTATAGTCCCTGAAGACGAATTAAGCATTTTTCCTTAATAGTAGGTAAAGTTTTCAAAGATAAAAAATAAACTAAAAAACCTCTTTATGAAATATAACAAGTTTGGTATTAAAAATAATAGTCACTTTCGTCTGGAATATTTGACGTTTAATTACAACTTATATTCACAAAATATTGGTCTCGCCCGTGCGACTAGTGGAGTAACATTAGTATGACTTTCTCAGCATTACGTTCCTAGATTAGGTTCTATACATAAGAAAGAACAAATCATACAACAAATAATGCCTCTACGATCAGAATAGTATTGAAATTTAACAATTGAAAATAAAATTATAATTAATTAATTAATTCAATTATTCTACAGCTGGTTTATGATTTCGTTCTAATATAAACACAGCAAGTAAAATTGTTAATAAAAACTTTTACAGCAAATTAACAAAACTCCAGAAAAATATCCGAACAAAAAAGTCAAGTACGGCTTTTGGATCAGTTGGTTAAGGTGCGCTGACTCCGAGTGTCAAATTTGGCAGGAGACGAGTTCGATTCCTGGTACTTGTAATCTCAAAAAACTATTTACGAATAATTAAATACAAGAATTATTTCCAAGATCACTGATCATTGGTATTTGACAATACTCGAAACAGCTGTATGGTTAGCCAAAAATTTAATTAATTAAAATAATTATATTTTATTATTATATTTTTGTTCACTATTTGTCGAGAACCTTTTTATTAATAGGCTTCTTAAATAAAATAAACGATATTTATTTTATGTTTCTGTTATCTTACATTTTAACTAATACTGCACACATTTAAATAATACATTTTAAAAGATTTTTGTTTAATAAAATAAACGGCGTGCCTTTTATTTTTATTAAGACGATTGTTAAAATTTGTTTTAAGTTTGTAAATTAAATTTATTAATTATGTAAATGAATTTTTGATATAATACAGGTTGCTTCGACAACCCTGTAGTGAATAGTCATTTAATAACACTCAAACGCTACGCTGACCCTTTTTAACGAATGAAAAGTTTAAAATGCGTAAACTTTCCCCTAAATTTATACCAGAAATAAACTTTGTTCATAAAAGATTTATGTATTGATAGTATCAGTAAATTAACTAAAGTTCTTATAAATTTTCCGTGCCTAAATAAAAAAAATGATATATAAAATCATCAAAACCCTCGGAAAACGATACACATTTGTTGCTTATCCTAAATGGTAAGTAGCCAAAAGATTAGAGAAAGATAGTATTGATAAATTCTCTTGAACATCTTAATGTCCGCAACGTGCCTTAAGTTGTTTCTCAAACTGCTCTTAGGCTCTACTGGTAACGCTTTCCCTTGTTATCAACACATATCATGTTATGTGAATGTTTGCCTCAACTCATATAATGATTATGCTTTATATCCTAGTAATAAAAATATAAACATTTCCGAGTTGAAGGAAATGGAAACAGAAATGGCGCATGGCATTTTATAAATTATCCGTTATTTATGTTTGTGTATTTGGTGTGTATGTGTGTATGTGTAAGTGTTAATGTGTCAGTATGTGTGTTCATATTTAACCTGTAAACAACGTAGACTGTCAGTAATACAAACAAGGATACTCAAATATGTCGTTTTATCAATCCTCAAGTTCTCCGCGCTGTCTGCTATTGCGGTGTGTCTTTGTGTTGTGCTATAAAAATGAAAAAGGAAACACAAAAAGGACTATCAAGGTAAGGCATCCTTTGTAGATTCGCATTGAAAGGAAGCACAAAAAAAATATTATTCGTGCTGCGTTGGGCATGTGTGAATGTGTTAATGAAAAGGTCGCGTTGATGAATGAAGTGCCTCCGTTTATTATGACTATGATAAGCTTTTTCCTTTTTTCTTGCTTGTTATATTTTAATTGTATTTAGAGGTTTTTGTGTGGAAATAAGAAATAGAATTTCTGGTAATTTATTTATTTTTAATGAATTGAAACTAACGTGGATGGGCTTTTCATTCTCGTAGTATTTCATAATATCTTTACTCTTTGTAATTCATAATTCAACTGCGGAAATTTTTATAATATAAGGGGTAAATATATTTTAATTTATTTTTTTTAAAAAACTTTTATTTTTTATTCTATTTTGCTTGTTTTTTTTTTTATACACTTAAAATTTTTTTGAACCAAGACTAAGCTAGAAGACTTTATATTCCATGTAAAATATAATTGATAATTGTGACGAGACAAATAACTTTAGCGATGCCAGTCTGTCAATCTGTTTATGTTACTATATATTAGCAATTTATTCATTAAATTTATTCATTATTAAATTGAAACTTCCTAGGGATTTTTTGCACTGCACTTATGTAAATATTTATTTATTTATTTATTACACTTATTTATTATTTTTGGTTAAAAGTTTTAAAATTTATTTATTAAACATTTTATAAAATTTTCACTCGAAATTCTGGTAAATACCAAGATTCGCTGCCATAGCAACATACTATTTCTTTTAATTTACCATCAATTTACTCGAACTCGAACATGATCTAAATAAGATTCTGGTGATATCGATTGCCAAAGTTCTTACACAATTGAAGTGTCGGAAATAAAATTATTACTATACATGTAATCATTAAAGCTCAAATAAAAATAAAAATTAAAATGATATTTCTGAAAGAAGTATTAAATAAATAATGAATAATAAAAATAAATTAAATAAATTTTTATGTTTGTCCTTTCTTTGATAATGAATAATTTAAAATGGTTCGAATAGAAATGAAAAGACAATAACAAAAATTTTAATTAATTTATTGAAGTTTGACTGATCATACAACACTGTTTCGAGTATGACCAAGTACTCATCATCAGTGATCTTAGGAAATCTTAGTCCGTATATAATTTGTTTGGACTGCAGGTGTTATGCTTAGAAGTCGTGTCTGTAAAATTAGAAGCGAACGTATGTTTTAACAAGTAGCCAAGAGTATACAAACATTTAATGCTTAAGTTCCAAGTTTTTTGTCATTTTTTTATTTCTAAGTCACACTAACCATAGCACTTGATGTGCTTTAAATTA
Source organism: Teleopsis dalmanni (assembly GCF_002237135.1). Classification (NCBI taxonomy): domain Eukaryota; kingdom Metazoa; phylum Arthropoda; class Insecta; order Diptera; family Diopsidae; genus Teleopsis; species Teleopsis dalmanni. The sequence goes on along the minus strand of NC_051846.1, from coordinate 51,933,191 downwards.
AAACGAGCTTATAAATTACAGCTTTATTTGGAAACACAAATTTAACGAATTGAAAGTTAATTCTTGAAATTGTCTATTTTTTATTTCAAAGTTATTCGTTCTGCAGAGACATCTTTTATGCATATTTTGACTTACTATATGTAAAATAAAAATACTTACTTTCAGGGTTTCATTTCTATTCGAACCTTTCTAACTTTTAAAAAGTTTCTGTTCGTAATAAGACGCGTCCCTTCGATGAAAAAAAATTAACAACAAATTATTAATTTTATTTATATATATATGTAACTTATTAAGGTTTAGGTAAAGGCAAAGTTAAATTTTTTTGTTTTTCTTTTCTATAATTTAATTAAATTTATTACATCACTCCTATTCGGTCATAGTAATAATGAAAGAATAAAAATTGAAATAACAACATTGCTTTGTTGGAAGTAAAAACTTCATTAGTATCTATTTAGTAAAAGAAAATAAAAATTTATTGAAATATTATAAAATAGGGAGAATAGGAAAAAGTTTTTTTGAAGAGCAATGAAATTTCCAGTTGTGACTTATCACAGTTTTTGCAAGTCCAAAATACCTAAGAAGACTTACACAAATCTAATCTAATCTAATGTCAGTTAAAAGTATTCCATCTTATACACAATTTTATTATACAATAAGTTTTCACAGTCTGTGACGGGGATGATACAATATGCAATTGATACAATATTTAAAAAGTTTACCATCTATATGCGATATTCGAAACTTATACTTGCTTAAGAATATATATTTGAATAACAAATGTTTGCTGTTTGTGTTTTATCTATGTATGTAGTCGATGTTGGTCAATTTTAAATTAATTTTAACAAAAAAATTTTAATATTCTTCATTATGGATAGAGTAGATATTAGGCAAAAGGTGACATAGAATACATATTGTCTATGGAATATTTTATTTTTAGTTTCTTAAAAAACGTAATACAATACTTATGTTTGTCGTTATTATACACAAGTTTAACTAACAAAAATTATGTCAAATTTCATCTTATCTACACATTGGACAAGAAAGACTTGTTCAGAAACTAAATCATTATATATTTTGCACAATTACTCAACTCTTATAAAAACCAGTGATACTAACCAGGGAATAATAATATTAATAATCTTCTGCACACTCGCATTATCATCCTTTGAGTACAGTAAAAAAATTTTTTTTTGCAAAAATTAACATTAACATTGACTTCAATGTATTGCAATCTATAGTTAAAAAATTCTTTACTTACAGAGCTAGTCAAATTAGTTTGTTAGTTTGACAAGCTGATGAATTATCTATATGAAATCAAGTAATTAAGGGAACATCTTTCTATGTCCGTAATTGGGTGCTTTATACGCAGAATCACAGACATGAGTTTCTAAATAGGTCATTCTCATTTTTATTAACTCAGGGTAGTGACACAATAGCAGTGGTAGTCCCTCATATTTTAATATATAGCTGGGATTAAAATTGTTTTTAAAATTTTAGATCATATTGAATATATTTTTTTTGGTTTTATATTAATAATGATAGAAATTGTTAATGGGTTTTGGAGTTGACAGCTTTTCTAGACCGCATTGGTTAAACGCTTATATTTTTAAAAATTGAGTTTATAAGCAAATTAAATTTATAACCTAATTTAATATGATTGGTAATTGTTTAAATTATCACATTTAAAATTGTTTTTTAATAAATAAATTTATCGACATTGCTTTTATTTTCAGACACATTTAAATGTGATAAATCCAAGTAAAATAAGGAAATAAAATATTTGTATTATCCACTTATAGTATATTACAGTTGTAGCATTATATATTATAGTTATTTTATATTGTAATATACTAGAATCTTAACCATGTGATAAATAGTAATTTATTGTAATATTACTTTTGTTATTTTGTTTTAATATTATAAAATCCTCCAAAATAATTATAAAATAAATAGGAACTATGAAAATAAAATTAAGGACGAAAGTAAAAAATTTTGTGGACGGATTATTGAGCTAAAGTTTCTTCGCCTCGTGTGGATTATAAAGTTTAGATTTAGATTTAGATTAGATTATTGTGTAGATTATTAAGTGTCGGAATTATAGAGAACATACTTGTACTGTATTAGATTTTCTACTATTTTATACGTCACAAAAAATAATTGTAGTAATACACTTTTCAAACTACAATATCGTATTTCATATATAAAAGTGAGTTTAAACAAGCTAATCAAATGAATTTAATTAATTGATTAAAGAGAGCAATTCTTTTCTTGACTCTGAAGTAAAAGTTAATAAAGCACACTTGTAATTTATACTACAGAATTATCCATTTTATAGTAAGACTTCAAAAGTTTGACACATTTAGAGTAGTTGTTAAACGATTCATATTATAATCGTCCTGTTACCCTA
>NC_051846.1:51904942-51930684 GCF_002237135.1 Teleopsis dalmanni | reverse complement strand
GCGTTCTGCACATCAAAAACATAATTTTGATAACCATGATCCACCAAATGGTGGTGTAAGAAATCAAAATCAAAATCAGAATCATCATCAACACTCACAGCACCGTCATCATTCACCTTATCCAAATCAACAGCGACGTCATAGTCTCGGCCGTCAAAATTCAGGACAACATTCACGCTATGGAAATCATTTAGAATTACCGGAACTTTCAGCACCGCACAATAACAGAAATAGACGTGAACGCTCTCCTCGTTATGGAGACTACGTAGAAGAAGAGTACGATAGATCATTCACTGACGAATATGATGTGGAATGTGGTTACGGTGATTATGATGACTATCCTTCAGCGCCCAAACGTAATAGTAGAGATCGTAAGCCACGACGTGAAAGAGCAGGTAAAAAAATTATTTTCTTCTAAATGGAAAATTGTTTAAACGAACTATTAATAATTTTATATATATTGTAATTATTAATATAAATTTTTAAAGTCATTTGTTAATCACTTTTCAGAAAGATTAGCTCCGCGCATTATGTCTCCAATGGGTTTTGCAGTAGCACGACAGGTACGTAGACGTCCAAGTTACGACTATGATGATGATTCGATGTATGGAGACGATGCGAGCGATTATTACTATGGTGATGTTTCACCAAAAGACCGTCCTGTGCCAATTTGGCTTTGCGTTTTTCTTGTTATTAGTTATATACTAGGAGGAGCTTCACTATTTGCACATTGGGAAAAATGGTCTTATTTGGATTCAGCGTATTTCTGTTTTATTACATTGACCACAATCGGTAAGTAGTAATTAAATGGTTTCTAAATTATATTACAAATTTTTTTTTTTTTGCTATTAGGCTTCGGAGATTTCGTACCAGCAAAGGGTGTTAAGGACGAATCTGAGCAATCCATTGCATATTGCTCACTATATCTACTTTTCGGTATTTCTTTACTGGCTATGAGTTTCAATTTAGTACAAGAAGAATTTATTGCTAATGTGAAAGAAGTTGCAAGGCGTTTGGGTATACTAAAAGATGAAGATCGTGACGAAGATGATTAATAAGTAGTGCGTTTTTCAAATTTCATTATTAATAGATGAAATTAATAAATTAGTTATTTTATATATAGAAAAAATTTTAAAAAATAATCGATCAATAAAATATTCCTAAAATTTTTAATATATGAAATTTTTTTATATAATGAATTACTTATCATAATTCTTATGTATATATTATTGATATATAAATATTTAATATTTACATTATATTTTAGTTTTTATACTAATTTAAAGATAAAAATACTGTGCATATATTTAAAAATTCCTATCTATATTTTTTAAAATTTTTGTGCACTTTATCATCAACTTTTTTTACTGCTGCACTTCTGCTTTCCACTGAGGCGCTTTTATCTTCAATCTCAAGTTTACGTTTTGATTCAGTTTCATCGTAACCCGTTGCAAATATTGAATTTCCAACTTGCGAATTATAGGGTCCAATAAAAGGATTTATTGGGTTATTGTAACCAAGGCCGTAACCTTCTGTATATTGTGGCACAGTGACGCCAGGATATTGTTGTTCGCCAGGATACTGCACACCTGGGTATTGAACTCCAGGATATTGTCCACCAGGATACTGTGCACCGGGATATTGTGCGGAAGGAAATTGACCACCATTGATTGGTAAACCATTTTGACCACCAAAACCACCGGGATAGAAATTAGTGCCACTTTGCGCTTGAGGAAAGCCTAAACCATTTTGATTTGGATATCCACCAGCAAATTGACCAATACCATTGTTTCCAGGTAATCCACCACCTTGAGCATTAGCAAAACCCAGTTGCGGAAATTGTCCTGGATAACCCGGAAAACCACCGACTTGTGGAAAATTAATACCGGTTTGTCCAGGGAAACCTCCAGGATATTGACCATTAGCAGGAGGAAAATATTGATTTTGTGGTCTACCTATAATGCCTGTTGGACCACCTGGACCAACTAATATACCATTTGCTGCACTACCAACACCACTTGCTCCAGGACCAGCAAACCCACCATTTGGATAATTATTAAACCCAGTTACTTGTCCGGCATTAAAATTGTTTGGATTATAAGGATTATAATTGCGTGTACCTACATTAGGATTTTCATTTTCAGGATAATCTTCGATTTCATCATTTTGAGCTCCACCAGGAATAGGTCTTCGTGTTGTAGGCTCACGTTCGCGTGCAACTTCCTCATACAATTCACTTCTATATTTATCGCCACGTCTATCTAAATTGGCATTTGGCTCTGCACGTTCATAACGTCGGTGATTTGCCCAAACCCAACGATCATCACCGTATGTGTATGCACAAGACACGATTAATAGAAAAATTGTAGACGTAAAATACATTTTATTTAAGGTATATTTTTTTTAATATTCTTAATTATATTTACATTTATTTAAACATAAATTTATTTTTTAATTTACACTCATGATCACTAAATCATTTTAACTTTATTTTTGTTCTACTAAAAAAAAAATTAATTTAAATTTCGCACACCGTGATTTGCTCCTATTTGTTCAGTTTGTGGTACTTAAATAACGCGGGTTTAGTTTGGCATGGGCTTCTTATATGTAGAATTTTACCACGCGACACAAACCCACTCAACTGTAGCGTCATCATATCAGCGGCAACCTTAACGTCATAAAGCAGATAAATCGTGTTCGTCAATCGCGCAGTCGATATGCTTTAATGAGTTTGCATTATACGAATGATCGGATATATACGCTACGTTTTTTTTTAAATTAATTGATCAATTCATTAGAAATTTTGTTTTTTTATTTTACAGCATTGGTTGCCAGAGGAAAAAATTTGCAATTTAAAAAGAATTTACATTTATTTACATTTATTTTTGGATGGATCAACATCTGTTCACGCTTCATTTACAGACCGCCCAAGAATTGCAACAACCACCTGACCATCTTCTTTTCATGTTCTCATTATTTAACTAATTTATGCAATTTATGTTAATATCATTATTTTATCGGAATATCAGATATTAATTTAATCAAAATAGACAAGACATTGTCAAATATATCAAAGATGTAAAATCTTTATATAGTGGCTCTTCGGAACTACCTCCAATTACAATGTTTTTGCAAAATTTTTGAATTAATTTTTTTTTTTTATTGGGGAAAAAAACGTCTGGCAGAAAGAACTTTTCGGACATTTGAACTATCTGAAAACAAATTGGTGGTAAAATATATAGTAATGATTATAGATGATTAGAAATAATTGTGTATATGTTGTCATTAAACACTTTTCCTTGTATTGGAATAATCAAAACAATATAATTAGGAGTTAAAGATTGACCACGTTTATAAGACGAGGAACTTATGACCGGCAATAGAAAATTATTATATTTGTCACGAATTTTAGATATATATTCTCAATGATTTATATGTATTAAAAATCATTTAGCTAAGGTTATCAAATATCAGAGGGTTTAAAATCATTCTTGTCATGTGGCTACCTAATACACTCAAGAAAGTATGTTTCAAGCTTGTTTAACATACGCTAAATTTGGACTGTGACAAATAGATATGAAGTCCTTTCTCAAACTTACAGTTAAGACAATGTAAATTAAGGTGCGAACTTTTTATTGACAGATCAATAAACCAACCATAAGATTAATTAATATCATTTTAGAGATATTAGTCTCTCAAAACTATCTATCAATCAGATTACTAAATTTAAAAGGTTTCAATTTTCATAAAGATATCTGCACTTAGTACTGTGTTTATTAATTACACCCATTATATAAGAATTTAAAATTTAACTAACAGGCTAGTAGCGTTTTAGATACTAACACTCCTAATGGAACATTTGAGTAACATATGTGAATGAAAGTGTTTAGTATCATACTTTGTTTGAACAGTGGTAAGGTCCGCAACGCGCATACACTTAAGACGGATGGTCAGGCTCATCACTTCTATTAATAGAATATTAAAACTTAATAGTTCTATTCTATTAATAGTTAATAGAACTTTAAAATCGGTCTAAAACATATTGTAAAGTAAATAAAATTTATTTATGCTTATTCCATAACATTTATTATTATTGGACTCTATTAGGGAAATTTTTCAATGCACTATAAACATTATTTATTTATTAAACACACCTATTACTTATCTGTTACTATGAACCATATCACTTACAGAAGTTGTAGAATTTTAATTAAAATCTAAATTGGTAATAACAACACATAGCTAATCTGTGTCAGATTGGCATCAAAAAATCGGTGCATATTATTAACATTATTATTTATATAAATTCTTCAATAATTAATCTTCTGTAACTTAAAACACTACTTTATGGGTGTGTCACGTATAGCAAAGCGGCCGACTCTACTATCCAGAAGCTACAAGTTGCTCAAAGTCAGGCTCTCCGAAGACTTTTCAAAGTGTCATGGTACATCCGCACGAATGACATGCTAGAATAGATTCGGTCAAAAAATACATAAGGGACAGAGCCCTAAAGCTATATGTAAAAATCAACAGGCTGATCTTAGATCAGTCATTGAACAATCACACAATTATTAATAATTATTAATAATACACAAATTAGTCAATGAGAGGGTGGGACTCTGCAGAAACCCTCCAGTAATCAAAGAGTAAAAGTGCTCAGATGTACTAACTCGGAAAAGGCTCAGCATAATAATATATTTCTCAGTTCCGGTTATTGCTCCAGTAAAAATATTAATTTTTTGTCCATTCAACCCCAGCTTTCAAGCTTTGAACTTGATAACGACACCAAAATAAGTGAAAAAACGGGAAAGTGCCAAGCAAGCGCAACAAACAAAGCAAAAAAGTGCCAAGTAAAAGCACCAAAAATACAAAAAGTTTTTAAGTAAAAACACATAAAAGCGAAAAGTGCTAATTAAAAGCACCAAAAATGAAAATAATAAATAAACTCGAATATCTGCAAGTACCGTCTGCATAAAAATCTTAATCTTAAAGTAAATTAAAAAGAAATGATTATGCAAATTTCATGTATGCAATTAAGCTAACTTCCATATATTTATTTTTCATTCTATAAAATCAAAGAAAAGTATATTTAATAGCAAAGTAATAATAATACACGAAAATAAAGTACAGTCATCAATCAAATTACTGAGGAAACAATGACGAAACTATATTGCTTTATCTAGATAGAAACATTTTATTTTTTTGGACACAGTGTGATGAACAAGAGAGGAACGCTCCGCTACGTAACTGACCTTTAAAAAAAACGAAATTTTAGCTATTTGGTTGGTTAGTTTTTTAATGTGTATTATATGTAGTGAACGTAACAATGTCTAGGCACCCATTTACCTAAATATGTTTTTTTTCCACAGCAAGGTCAACTCCCGCGATTATCAATGAATTAAAATTTTTATTATAGAAATTTGCGTAAATGGTAAATACATTTATTTCAAAGACATGCCAAACAAAATTTGGTGTTCTAAGGTGTTTAACACATATATGTATATAATATAAAGACACATTTTCAAAATAAAAAGTTTAATGACCCTGTGCGTCAAGTTTAACATACATTTGTGGTATTCAGTTTAAATGCGGAAGTTTTAATTTAAGATGAACTAAAAAGAATAAAATTTGTTCTGCCGACTGATGTGCATATAAGGCGCATGTTGAGTATTTATGGGAATATATAATAAAAAGATTTTTTGCACTAATTTTTTTTGATAAAGTCAAATTGGCGAATACAAATTTTAATAACAATAGAAAAAAATAAATATCTATTTTGATGCAACTTTATTCTTTAAAAAATATACACAAAGTATTTTATTATTATTAGATATGAAAATATTATTAAGTATCAAACTGTGGAATAATTTTTATTATAATAAAATATTTACAAAAAGTTATATAAAATAAAATTATGAACTGGTTTTTCAATTAAATTTAATTAAGTTAAAATATATGAGTACTGCAAATAAATCGTAATTAAAAAAGTTCATATAAAATATTAAAAATAAATTTATAAATTGGACTTAAGAAATCAGCACATTTAAAATTAGTCTATATAAATAGTTTTGAAAAAATTTACTTTGATTGTTTTTTGAAACTTTCTCTGGATACATTCTCTTTATTTTCCTGAAAATTATAAAGCAAATAGCATTATTTACATCAACTATTATAAAATATAACAAAGGAACTTACAGTCAACGAGATTGGTGTACTGTACCGTGGTGACTTCATTGGAGTTTTATTCTGCGGTGTATTAGATGGACGCAGCAATTTACTTGAATTTTGATTTGATATATTGCCGTCACTATAGTTAATACTAATAATACTTGTCTTCAAACTTTCAGAAGGTTCAATTGGCGTAGAGTTAAGTAGTAATTCGCAACTAGATATTTTTTGTGGAGATTCAATTGTATTTTCTTCTCCGCTACCCTAAAAAATAAAAGTTTTTGTATTAAATTTTATAAATTAATTTAATTTAATTTAATTTAAATAAGATTTTATTACCTCCTCATCAATTGTTGCTGTTGTGTCTAAATCAGACCATTCATTTTCTTGTCGGAAGCGTTTTACGATAATATTGTGCGGTGATGTTGCAGCTAAGACTCGTGGATAATTGAAATTACGTTTCGACGGTGTTGCACCGGTTGATTTGTAAACCTGTAATTCACTATCTTTGAATGTGTTCACATCTTGCGCACAATTTGTTATTTGTGCTTTATATAAATTTGCATAACCATTGACATGGTCTTGTAAACTTGTAGCAACTTCACTTGCTACTATAATATGTCTATTTAAATTATGCGAATTATTGTTTAAGCTTTCTGCTATGGCATCTGATGCTGCTTTCATGTCTTCTTTGCTTTTCTCCGATAATTGTTTAATCTCACTTTCATGTTCGTATAGAAGTTTAAGAGTTTGTGTGTTGTGCTCTACTTCATTTGATTCAAATGTTTTAATCAACTTCTCGTGTTGATCGAAATAATTTTCACTCTGAGCCTTTAATATTGAGCACTTAGAAATATATTTATCAACACATTTTAGAGAAGTTTCAGTTTGTTTGTCAAATAAGTTTTGTGACATTGCATTAGCTTCACAACATTTTTCTTTATTTTCCTCTATGCTATTTGCATGTACCTCTAATTCATTAATTGTTTTGTGACATTGTTGTTCTAATTTTGTACTTATTTCACTCATGTTACTAAAACATGTTTTACGCTGTACTGTTATGGATTGTAATTTTTGAATCATTTCATCGACTATCGCTTGTTGTTGTGCCGCTAAAGAAGTTTCATTTACAATTTCGGTATGTATTTTACCAATATTTAGCAGATTACTTGCAAGAATTTGTTTTATAATTTCAATTTGGTGTTTTAATTTAATAGCTTGCATTTTGACATTGTTTGAATTTAATTCTAAAAAGTCAACTATACTTTTTTGGGCCGATTTAATGTTTGCCAACTGTTCATCAGTATAGGTTTGCATATCGGACAGGTTGTTTACAAGTTGTGATTTTAATTCCACATCTTTGCTTCTCAACTCTCCTAACATATTTAAAACTGCTGACTTATGTTCACCACTCAATTCATTTATAGTATTTGTGTATTTCTCAGTTATAGTGTCTGTGGATTTCACAGATTTTTCGCATAATACATTTAGTGTATTAATCTTTTGATTTGCTTCCGAAAGTAAATTAATTCGTACGTTCGCAATATTATTGTCTGAAAATTATATAACTTTTTATTAACAATATTTATTATATTTGTATAAAATTTATATACCAAATTCTTCCATAAGCATTTGAGAGTATGACTTATGTTTGTCCAGTAAGTTTGATAAATTTTCATCCATAATTTCAAAATTTTCGTGCATACGATCTGTAAAGCGCTCACAGGCAGTTTGGATTTTATCATCAATATGTTTACGACGTTCAATTGTATTCTTAATGATACAGTAATTAATTAATAAATGCACAAATATATATTTAAATCACTTACATGTAGCTCACTTGTGTCCTTCGTAGCGATATCAGCAGCTCGTAAAATTTCTGTTGCTTGATTTGTTAACTTTTCCTCCGTTTTGACATGTGAACTCAGCAAACATTTTTTTTCCTTATAGCGCTTTTTGGTTTCATGTAATTTCTATTAAAAATACACAAAAAAACACAATGAATTTTTTTCGAACAGTGGTGAATTACAACAACATAAATTTCATATTATTTTAATTAATTGAATTTTTGGCTGACCATACAGCTGTGACGAGTATTGCCAAATACTCATCAGCAGTGGTCTTGCAAATAATTCTTGTATTTAATTTTAATTATTCGTTAATAATTTTTTGAAACTGCAAGTACCAGGAATCGAACTCGTGTCCTGCCAAATTTGAAGCTCAGGGTTAGCGCACCTTAACCAACTGACCAACTGAGCCGTACTTGACTTTTATGTTCGCACATTTTTCTATGTTTTATTAACAAATTCACTTGTTGTATTGCATGATATATATATTATTTCTTGTATATAGAACCTTCTAGGAACGTAATACTGAGAAAGTCATGCTAATGTTATTCCACGAGTCGCAGGGGCGAATAAATAAATATTTAAGTTTTAAAAAATATATTAATTACTTTTTGAGTCACTTGTAATGCGCCTGCTGTCAGATTTAGATGCTTTTCAGTTTTCTTTAATTCCTCTGTTTTTTCAACTAAATTTAAACTAACTTCATTAAAGATTTTTTCCTTATTCAACAGCTCATCTTTAAGCGCTTTTAATAGTAACATTTTTTCATTTAATTCGCGATGTTGGGAGTCCATCTTAAGCGTCATTTCATTATACGTTTCTTCAGCTAAATAAATGCCATTCTTATCACGCGCAGCCATTAGATCTCGTTTTAATTTATCTATTTCTTCAGTATACTCCTTCAGAACCGTCCGTTTTGTCAATTTTTGATTCACCTCTGGTTTATTTTGTATGTTTTTAGCACGATGTGCATATTCTAAAGTACTAAGCGTCTCCTCAATATCTTTATGTCCTGGTGATATTGTGGCAATTATAGATGTTTTTGTTCGACCACCTTAATTAAAAATCAAAATAAAAATTTACAATTTATCATACAAAAAAAAAATGTATTTAATTTACCTAAAGATTCCTGTAACAAACGAGTAAGTTTAGACTCACGATATGGTACGTGTGGAGTACGCTCCACTAATGCTGTTATAACACGTCCTAACGTCAATAAACTTTGATTGATGTTAACTGTTTCCCTGACCCGAATACCCTTTTCATTTCCAGCTTTTGATACATTTTCACTACCCGCCAAATCAACTAAATTTAGTTTGCCTATTTTAAGCATTTCTTCTCCATCGATACCATTCTCACGTATATGAACTAAAATCGAAAACACTGTGTGCGATCGTGATGATTGGGCATTCATTAATGTTGTAGCAGTTTTTCGTCGTTCTTTGCCTTTTTCTAACAACTTATATACATCGTCCTTGCTGTGAACTGGTATTTCTTCTAGACCTTGTATAATAACGGAACCTTTTTTGGTGCTATCATCAAAAATACGTATTTTGACACTATCATCGGATGACAACAAATCACATAATTCCTCATTATATAACTCAAGGTACGATATACGCATAGAAAATTCCAATGCCATTAGCCTCAATTCATCAAATAAATGACTTAAAGCTCTTGGTATTATACCAATTTCAGAGTCCTACCATACAAATATGAAAAAAAAAAATATATAAAAAATTTCTTAGTGTGAGTAACTAAGTCGTATATAAGCAATAAATTAGACTTCACTGGGATAACAAAGAAAAAAACATTAAAAATAAAAAACACTTTTTTTAAAAAGTTTTGTGTGCAAAACAAGTTTTAACCTTTGCTTTCAATACTACACTAACTCATATCTAAACATACAAAACATAGATATCAAATAGAGGTATAGACACATACCCATTTTGGCAAACTGTACAAATTTAATTAAAATTGATTATGAAATATAGGCACTTACGTCTTCCCATGATGATTTCAGCTCTGCACATTCATTGCCAACCATTGTATGTGTTTTTCCGGTACCGGTTTGACCGTAAGCAAAGACAGTACAATTATACCCAGAAAGAACTTCTTCGATCAATGGTGCTACCACAGTACCATACACTTCATGCTGCCTAGAATCTTGGCCAAAAGTCCGATCAAATGTGAATTTTTTCGTTAATTTAGAATCTAAGGCATGTCTCGCTACAATTTCTCGCGGTGATACTACATCGACAACTTCAGTTGAACGTATGCAACGTTCCCGTGCATTTAATGGTCTATAAAATACATTATTTATTTAATGTTAACTGTATTTGTTGCATGATTACCTGACGCGGACATAAACTTGTATATTCTGATTTGACGCTTTACGTTGATTTGCATTCATGCTTGTACCAGCAGACGTATTCATCGCAATTGTCAATGTAAAGTTTAACAAAATCCGCTTACTATTGGAAAATTTGCGAACAACTAAACTCACTAGTATTTTCACCTTCTTCTTCTTCAATTTAAAGTAGCCGTTGCGCTAAACGGCTTGACATTTAATTTTCGCTCGAAGCATATTTTTGGCTGTAGTTCACATTTCAGGCGAAAATGTCATGGTTGTATTTTATTATTACAAATTTGCACTCTACTCTTGGTAGATCTGTAATAATTTACATTAAACATTAAACATTAAAAATACAATACAGTAAACAAAAGCAATAAAAGTTAATACGGTAAGAGAGATTGTGAGAGTGAACCGTCATGTATGTTATGCATTTTATGTTCATATTTCGATTGCAAATACATGTGCAAGTTCGAGTAAATTGAGGTAAAGTAAATTGAAATTTCTTAGGGATTTTTTGCACTGCACTTATGTAAATAATTATTTATTGCAGTTATTTATTATTTTTATTTATTAAACATCTTATAAAATTTTCACAATTGTAACACCTAATTTAGTTAATTACTTACGTAATTTACCCTACTCGAAATTCTGGTAAATATCAACATTCGCTGCCATACCAACATAATTAACTATTTCCTATTTACCATTAATTTACTCGAACTCGCATACGGCCTATATTAGAATTTTGTCAGCAAATAATAACAGGCAAATGTTAATAAAATATGTATATGTAAAAATCTTGCGTTATATTTTCAATGAAGTCACTAGCTAAGCAGTTAACACTTGTTCTTAATACTATGGAAATAACATTTGAAATATATTTGTGATGAAATTTATAACATGTTTACATTACGAACTTTGCTAAAGTTGATTTCCAAACGTCAACGTTCACATTATCGTTTGGGGTTTTCATATTGACAATTGTTGCTTTTTTTAATCTATTGATGAGCAATCAGCTTGAAACGTTATTATGGAAAGCTGATTTGGTATTTATAAATTAATATTGAAAAATGTTTATTCTTTTCAAAAAAATAAAATAAACAAAACAAAAATGCATAATAGAGGTATTCAGGGTGTTTGTGCATCGTTGAGTGTGCATCATTGCAAACTCAAATAATCGTGAACACACTTTGTGCATATTAGTCTTAAACGATAGTCTTGGTCTACTTTTCGTTGCCACAATTCCTAATATTTTTGGCCAGCAGCTCTGACATTGTTGCAGGTAAAATAAATATAAAATCAAATAATTGCACAAAATCACAAAATGACAAAATCAAAAAAAATTTGACAGTTTCACTAAAGTATTGTCCAGTGAACAGTAAAAAAGTAGTATCATTCACAATAAAGTCTTGAAAATCAAATACGGAAGAGGTAATTGGTGTTGAAAATATAATCTTGAATATTGTCTTGCAAATCAAGTGGCGAATTATTAGAAAGGGAATTGTTTCTGCAAAATCAAATAATTTTGCACATGCAACGATGCACAGACATCCTGAATACTCTTATTATATATAGAATTTTGAAAATCTCAAATCTCTGATGCGCATTTTTCAAATCATACAAAAGAAATGAGCAAAAACTGATATTTGAAAAATTTTATTTTTAAAAAAAATCTAGAATAATATACATATAGTACAATACAAAAAAATATATATATTCTTGTATATCTTTATATAAATCATTATATATTTACATATGATACATGCATGCAGTTAATATTTTGCCTATTTGATTAGTGTCAAATATAAAAAGTAGTAACGAAAACATTTTAAAGGCAACCCTGATAGCTTTATGACATTTGACCGCAATTGAAATGTGTTTTGTGTTTTCAATGTTTGAAATAAAATGGGCAGCACGAAGAAAACCAAACCTGTTAAACAGAATAATAAAAAACAAATAAATCGCACTCAAAAAAATACACATGTTAATGTTGGAAAATTAAAACAAATCAAGCAAGCCAAAAAAAATGTAAGTAATACATAAGGTACAAATGCTTCAATAAATTAGCGATGAATTTTTTTGCAGGCAAAACAACAAAAGAATGAGCAGAAGAATCTGGTAAAGGCTCAAAAAATTGCAGAAATCAAGTCAGAACGTGATCGGGCCAAACAGGAAAAAGAAGCGAAAATAAAAAATTACAAAAAGAAGCGATTAGATAGAACAAAAGTTTTAAGTAAAAAAACCAAACGTGGACAGCCGTTAATGAAGGATCGGATGCAGTTATTATTGAAGCAAATTGAAGAGATGAAAAAATCTTAATTACAACAATTTGTGTTCATAAAATGATATAATTTCATCAAAAACTCTTAACAATTATGTATCATTTGAAATGCGCTGAAATTTATAAATATAAAAACGAAATATATGGATCTTGTATTCTGCATTGCAATAAAACTGGTGGACATATTTATTAAAAGTAGATTAATCTTATATTTCTTGGTAACATAAATGAATTATGTCATTTATGTTATTTCATCTGTTTTTGTATGTGCTGCTGGAACGAAAAGTATGTATTTCAGAACATGTTCTCTTATATTCCTACAGTTGTTAGATTTTAAAAAGATTAACTGTGTCAATAGTGTTCTATTTTTCAAGGGTGAAGGTTTCCTTATTTGGGAACAATTTTAAAAAATTATCGACAGCCATTTTTCGAACGTTGAATTGTAATTGTTACTATTAATTGAAAAAACTACTTGCGTGAAGCATAGATTATTTATCTTCAAATTTAAATTTGGGCAATCTAAGTAAACTTTGTAACTAAAATAAAAACATATCTGCATAGCTTCATACATAGAAAAATTTTTGTTTTATAAAAATGATATAGTTTCTAAAACAAATAGTTTTCATTTAGTATAAATTTTCCGACAGCACATTTCAGTATTTCTATTTAATTTCCATTACAAAATTTATCAAAAATGGCGCAAAATTTTCTGTACATGTTCGAATTTGTGGTCGATGACCTATTAATAACGCGACCGAACTGTTGCGCTCCAGAGGAGTACCCAACATGTTGCGAAATTTCATTTCGGTCTAGCGTTTTCGTTAACATTTGTGATCGCGAATTTGGTCAATGCGTAGATATGTGTGCACCAAAACTTGGTAAATGTTGTCTATTTTCTTTGGAATCTCCCGTTACTGACAAGGATCGACTATTAATCCATATATATAAGAAAAAGACAGAGAAATGCAAATTTTTAATTGGTGCAACAGATTTGGCAATAAAGACGCTCTTCGATAAGGTTACTGAGAATTTCAATATTGATAACCCGAATTGGGAAGAGTCGCTAAAACATACAGAGCCAATGCCAGATTTCAAAAAAGGCAAAGGAAATGATGGAGGTGAAAATAAAATATATAAACAAATTTTTTTTGACATTTATGTGCATATATAAATTGAAAATAATTTTTAAATTATAAAATATATTTTAAAGGAGAGGAAAACGGTGGTGGTGGTAAACCTCGAAGTTCTAATGTTGTTGATAATGATTGTGAAGATGAAGATATGGGTAGACGTGAACAATTTTGTCCGGCCTCGGAACTTACAAAACGCTTGTTACCACTTTTTAATATGAAAGGTGCACAAACAGGAAATATTGTTTTGATAATGCGTTTGGTATGTAACGGTCCCGCAATTGTATCCAGTTTTCCTTTCTCTCGATTTTGCTCTAAACCATGCGATCCATGTAAGAAACCACCGAAGAGTGCTAAAAACTGCAAAGAACCACCACCAAATCCCCTTGATGCAATATGTAAGAAGCCTGAGAAAAAAGCACCACCAGTTCGCAGATATTTTGGTTGTAATGCTGAAAAAGGTTGTCCATTTGACGAGTGTGAAGACTATTGCGATCGTGGTGAAATAGGTACAATTGTTTATTTTTACCAATATTAAATTATTATTAATTAATTTGGTAATCTAGAGTGTCCGAAACCATGTACTCCTAAAAAACAGAAAGCAGCTCCCTGTAATGTGCCAAGTAGTTCTTCAGGATGCTCTGACCAATGCCCACAAGGTAAGATTATAATAAATAAACTTTAATATGAATAGATAAAATTAATGCATCTTAAATACTAAAAATTATTGTGACAAATCGTCATAACGCTTTGTGGCTATGTATTTTATTTAAATTACTATATTTTAACTTTAATTCGTATATCAATTTCGATAATAAACTTCCACAAGTTCTTACAGCTTATTTATTGCTGTTCGATATTGAATACATAGTTTTCGTAGTCGTTGTTATTAAAAAAATTCAAAGAATTAACATTTGTTGAGATTCATAATAACATAAAAATGTAACTGAAAAGTACAGTAAAACAAGGTGCATGCTAGGTTCGGTGTAGCTAATTTGATGGAAAGAACTCGTAAGTAACCGACGATCAGGCGTTCAGTATTGTTTAATAGTAAAAAAATTCAGAAATTCTAATTTGTATTATTCAAAATTTAGTGTTATAAATAATTAAGAAATAACTATTTCTGTCTAATACTAAATTTAAATCCAATACTAAATTTTAGAAAAGTTAAATATTATTTAATAATAAAAATTATAAAATATATACTAATTTACAAAAATTGTTATTTATATTTATTAATGACATGTAAAATATGTAATTATTCACAAAATAATTGATACATAAGATAAGAAATGTCATCCACGGTCAGATTGCTTCGTTCCGTTAGAAATCAGTATGTACTTTATACTCTACATGTATTTGATGCGAATTCAGATATTTGGATTATTTGATGATAAATAGTATTCATTCGGGAATTGCTATCTTAGCGCGATAAAGGGGCTTAATAGATGTGATGTTCTTAAGAGCTTTATCGGCGGTAGCATAGCTACTAGTAGAGCTTCCCAAGCCGGTAAGATAACTGTTAATATCGAAGCTAAAAGCAATCCTCAAATTTTCAGCGTCTGTTACCAGAGCTCCGGCTTAAAGCGGACGTCTGTACTTGGATCAAGCGGATTAAGATCAAAAGTCAATGGGAAACCACTGAAGTGCATGTCCCATGATATCATATAACAATTGAATTACAACTACAATCATGACGCTCAGTCTCCGGGAATACGAGGGTGCTAAGAATCCCGAAGGTAAAACAAAACAGACTTTGAACATTGTAGCCTGGAATACTACTAGAAGCTAATATGAATCTGGAAAATTAGTTAGTATAATTTAAGAAATGAAAGATAATATAGATACACTTAACGTAAGCGAAGCATGATAGCTCAACTGTGGGGAACCCTTTTCTCAAAACACAAAAGTTTATTATTTTCGCAATCGAAACAAAAATCATTGTAATGGAATAGGCATACTACTGAAAAAATATATTGCAGAATTTGTCATTGAATTTATTCCCAATTCAGATAGGTCTATGATGTGTGAAAATTAATGAATGACAAACCAATTAATATAAATATTATTCAAGTATATGCGCCAAATACGGAGAAAAGTGACGACGAAAAAGAATTTTTTTATGCATCTATCTTTTTATCCATTTGACGCTCCTGACAACATTATCAGAAATCAAATAGACTTCATTCTAATTAATGATCGCTTCTGCGCTATAGGTAATAAAATCACAACTATCCTAGGGCAGATATAACTTCTGATCACAATCTTCTAACAATAAATATCTGTATAAGACTAGCATCAAATGACAAAAAAAAAGGCAAGACTTACACTCAGAAAAACTAAGAAATAACGACATAAAATGTTTATTACAAAATAAAATAAATTAGCGCATTGATATTATTGATTCTGGGAACCTAGATACTATATGAAAACAACTCAAAACAACGCTTACATCTGCATCGAAAGAGAATCTTGACTGAGAAAAGAAATCATTGGATGAACGAAGATATAGTAAATTTATTAAATGAATATACAAAATATACAATAACATACAATATACTATGTTGTTGTTGTTGTGATTTGAGCTAGTGCTATTGCGCACTTTTACTCTCTTGTGATTGGGGGGGCTTATCCCTGCCCCACACTAATCTTTAACTATACTAGAATCATTATTATTTATTTATCTTCTAACTGATGACGGACCGTAGATCAGTATATCTTTCTGTGCGTCCTGAGGTAGACTTAAACAATATACTTGGTAATTAAATAGAGACATCAGAAAATAGAACCGTATGACGAATGGCGAATGTTAAGTAATTGAACGATTACAATCATTACATGATGATTCTCGAAATTCCATGGCCGGACCATATTACAAAAAATGAAGTTTTACGAAGAATAAACTGTGATTGCAAATTGATAGCAATTATAAAGAGAAGAAAAACAGCCTATCTAGGGCATATTATGAGAAATCCAAAACATAAGCTATTCCAAATGATTATTCAGGGAAAAATCTAAAGGAAACGCGGTATTGGTAGGAAACAATTTTCATGGCTGCAAAACATCCGTCAATAGACCTTAGAAGTATAGCTGGATGCAGAGAAAAATATACAGAAATTGCAAAAAATTTTTAATTGTAATAATTTAATGTTAATTTAAACAATGTTGTTTTATGTTATAAGATCACCAATATTCGAATATTATTCTTCAAGTAAAAAAATTTTTATTTTTACAGAAATTGCAAAAAATTTGTAATTATAATAATTTAATGTTAATTTAAACAATGTAGTTTTATATTATAATTGAAATATCAAAAATGGGGCATAGCGGCACTTGGGGAAACGGATACTAAGAAGAATTCAGTAACACTGGATATGATAGAACAACGAACGCTGGTGACTGTATTTAATATAATTGGACAATGATAACAATTCCCAGCTGCTTTTGCCAACGACTGCAGTTTAATCTTGCTTTAGGCATTACTTTGGATATTGTATAGAATGCTATTGTGTGTTTAAATAGCAGTTGGTTATGTTATTCCGTCTTATATATTATATATTATAATATGTAGGATACAAAAATATAAGCGTTGAACTTATGTATGTATAGTATCGAAAATTATTAAGCAGCAATTAAAGAATATTCCATTATATGCAATAATTATCCACAAATGACTATGATACTTTTAATCAAAGTTTATAATAAAAGTTTATAATTATAATTTATATAAATATGTAAAAATTTATTTATTAAAACTATTAAATAAAAGAAAATCACTTTTATTATTTATTTGCTGATTAAAGCCTTATTTTGAACTATTTTAGCTTGTCCACAACAACGACCAAAAGGTCGCCAAACATCTTGTTGCCCAGAGGAAGATACTCAAGCATGCACTTGCTGCTGTACCTGTGATGAGTGCTTAGATGAGTGTGAAGCAGGTAAAAAAATTAAAAACAAATTTTGGAAATGGATCGTACCCTTTTTTGTTATTTGCACTGATGCTTTAGTTTACAGTTTTCAATGAAGATAATACAGTTTTTTTTTGATAGAATATTGTGAACCTAATGCTTCAATGTAAGGCACCAAATAAATTATATATTTTTGTAAGGATCGCAAAATAGTAAGTTATCTTCTTTTAAATCCTAAACAGTCAAAAATGATAGTTTTTGATAAAAAAAAAATACGTTTAAAGCATTTATGAGCAAATTTAAACATAATTTAAACTTCTATGGCTGTAATAATCTAATTCAATCTTTACTAATATACTTTTCAATAATATTAAATTATAAATAATACGTGCCGATCTCAAATTAGGGTGCGATTCGTATAAATTTTGCTCATAAGAAGCGATTTTGAAATTAATTTAAAATTCGTTTTACGTTTCATTATAGCCAAGGCTAGAGCATTACGGAAATTGAACTACATTATAAAAAAATACAGTAATGGAAACTAGAAATACTCAAAATTAATCTCCATAGTTTAACTATAGCCATTCAAAATTTATTGTGTTTTCAAAATTATATTTTCAAACTCAAATCCATAACCATGTAAAAATGTAGTAATATATTAAATAAGAAGGGTATGTTCTATTCCAATAAATGTATATTTCATTTGTAGTATACTGAAAATAAAAATTTGTCTGCTTCTTCTTCTGTTCATATATATATAAGGAGGAGAAGAGGAGGAAAGTAGTGAGTCTGATCCGTGCTTAC
The DNA here is from genome assembly GCF_002237135.1 of Teleopsis dalmanni. Taxonomy (NCBI): domain Eukaryota; kingdom Metazoa; phylum Arthropoda; class Insecta; order Diptera; family Diopsidae; genus Teleopsis; species Teleopsis dalmanni. Next base: position 51,912,190 of record NC_051846.1, on the reverse strand, counting down.
CAAAGCCGAAATGTCCAAAACCAAAGCCTAAGCCTAAATGTACATGTATAAAACCGTGCTTTATAAATCCTACTAAGCCAGATCCCGGTCCTGAAGCATATGATGAATTTGAAGCTTGTCTTAACGGCAGTGGTCTTACCATTCGTGTACTCAAGGACACACATCAGGTTGAAAGTGTAAATGATGGTGAGGATGAAGGGTTAGATGATAGTGGTAGTGAATGTGATAAACCAAAGGTATGTCAAGTAATTATTAGTAGAAAACTGAACATGTTTATATATGTATATACATATTTATATATTTATATTGTTAGAGTTCAAGTAATTGTGATCTAAACCAACTTTTACAAAAAAGTTCATTTGCAAGAAAATATGTTAAGCGTCGTACTGGCGGATTCATTCATAACAACCCGAAAATTCCAAAAATTCGTGCCAATATACGTTATGCTGGTGATGATTTCTGTTGTCCTGGTGATTATCATGTACCCTGCACAAAAATAAAGGAAATTTGTGACAATCGTGACAATAAAGTTGAACAATATCGTAAAAATACTGGTGATAATTGTCCAACAATACCAGCACTTAAACCAACCGATACACGCAATTGTTGTTTACAAGTAAATCCACAGGAAATACAAAAAACATTAAAGGGTATAAACTATGATGTCAATAAAAAAGGAATTGAGGTAAATATAAAAGACTCTTTTTTTATATAGTTATATTATTATATGATTTATAATATATATAAGGGTTTTAAAGTCAGAGTATTTGAAGTGCAAGATTAAAAGTAAACAATTCGGCTGTAAATTACACCTACCGCAAAACTTCAAATTAAAGTTTCTGATTGATAGATTGGAAATGTTTATTCGTATTTATAATATGTAAAAGAGTTAAATAATATTTAAGTCTTCTAAGTGATGAGGCAAACGAAACAGCTGATGATTTTTCCAATAATTATTTCAATCTGCATCTGCTAGAGACTTATCAACTTCTGAAGTATATGCTTTAAGAATAACATCGCTCAAACAGTTTGCACTTGTCTGTAAAACACATTCCGAAGGGGATATTTTAGATCTACCACATTAATTATTTGTATCGTTACAAAATTGGACATTAGGAATTCTTTTTAAATGTAGATAATCTATACTTTAGCACTACTTCTATGTTAAAAAGCTATTGGTAAGAAGCGGGGGCCACAAAAACTCACAATTAAATGACCATATAAAAGGTTATTATAAGGCCTACAATGTTATTCCATCACAGTATAGTGGAAGGGCTTCGAACTATATGGTATTCAATAGCATACCATGTTCAGAAGAGAGAGACAGCTTGAAAGTTGGAAGTGGTGAAGGCAGTGGAGTTTTGTAGAAGGAAATCAGTATATTATAGGCTTTTTTAACACTGCAGTGTTTTTTTAGGCGAAGACGATCGCTATTAGCAAGCTATAGCTTCTCTGTAAATAAATATTGTATTGAATAGCAATGTATATAAATTATCAGACAGTCAAGCTGCTCTTAACTCCTGTGTGTTCAGTTTACTTTATATCCGGTAAATTGTCGACGGTCTTTGACTGACTGTTGCTGAATGAGATTTTGACGCAATTTAACATTTCTCTATTCTGTGTTCTCAGTTTTAGCGATATTTTCGGCTATTGTAAGACTTACAAGTATAAACTTACAGTATAAATATCTTGTGGCAGGTTTGTTGCCGGTTCGCAGCCATTTATAAAATAAATCATGCTAAAAGATTGAATCTCTGTATAATCATTCCAGCTGTAGGTAGTTAGCAAACGTGCGGCATCGATTGACTATGTTAGGGGCTTCCTTTTTTGAGGATCTTCCAGAACCTCTCTTTAAAAAGTATTTTAATTTCTCGTTGAAGATCTGATTTGGTAATCATAAGTTAAGGAAGCACCGTAGTTAATTATTAATAAAAACTTGATAGTGCGACTAAATAGTTGTGGTGAACGTATCATAATGACTACTGGTGAATACTATTTTAATATTATTATTTTATACTTAATCATATCTATTTACATTAAATATGAAACAAGAGTAAAGGAAAAATGTGATTTTTCTTGATTCTATTAAAATGTAACTGTAATGGATGAAAAATTTAAGTAGATTTTGTCTGCTTGGCAACTGCAATTGAATCTGTTGCATTCAATTTTCTTATTACCACAAATAAATCACTGTAGCATAGCTTAAAATTCAAACAATGGTGCATTGCAATCGATTCAAATTTTTTCGACTTACAATAGGAAAATCCAAATACAAAAAAAAAAAAAAAAATAAATAAATTAAACAAGTCACTTTTATGTAACCATAAACTCAAGCAGTTGCAGTTGCAGTTGGTGGTTGGCAATTTCGTTTATAAAAGTTTAGGATGAAAGGAAATTACTTTTAACGTACGCATATGAAAAACTACTGAATACTTACTTCTTCGGTGTATGGCCTAGTTTTTATGTTGCATAAACGCTCCAATTATTAGAGAATGCATTTTCATGCAAAAATATTTACATGCAGTTTGTATATTTTTGGAAGGAGTCTAAAGTAAAATAAGTTGATATAACATATTCATGAGTTTTTCATTTACATTTTTTTGTTAATATTACAAAATAATCGCTTTACACATTTGTCATTTGCACATCAGGTTTGTTACAAGACATGCGAAGATACCGATAGTGATGTTTTCTTAGTCAAACTTGGTAGTAAGCAAAAAAGTCGTAATAAAAAGAATACCATTGAAATTGAATTGAAGACTCCAAAGCAACCATTTGTAATGCCCGTTCGTACCGTCACAACAGAGACTCAAATACGTGAAGCTGAACTCGATGCCGAATTAAAGGGAGTTTGTGGTAAGAAGAAGAAGGGAAAGAAGGGCAAGAAGAAGAAGAAGAAGTAAACGATAATATTTGTAAAATTCTTGGTTGTTGCTCCATATTTTTTATATATATATACATTTCTTTAATTTCAAAAACCAAAAAAAAATAATTTTTTAATTACTTGATCACAACAACAAATAACTCATAGTAAATTATTATATTACAAACAGAAAAATAAACAAAAAAAAAAGACTTCTATTAATTTTACCATTAATTTATAGAACAATGACTATTTTTTATATATGGATATACATTTGTATTCATAACATTTTCATAATATGACTTTTTAAGTTTGTAGTAGCTTCAAATACGTTTCATTTACAATTTAATTCCTTCCAAATTTTATTTAATTTACTTTCAATTATGTATATCAAAATAACTCTGGATTTAGTATATAAAATTATATTTGTATATACTTTGTGCATGATCAATAAGGAACAACGATTTTATATTTCTTTATATCCAATTTTATACATATATACAATTTTAAAATAGCACAACAAATTAATAATTTTTATATATATTTTTATATATATTTTTATATACATTTTTATATGTTTTTATATATATTTTTATATAATTTTTATATATATTTTTATATATATTGTTATATATATTTTTATATATATTGTTATATATATTTTTATATACATTTTTATATATATTTTTATATATATGTTTATATATATTTTTATATATATTTTTATATATGTTTTGGATATATTTTTGTATATATTTTTATATACATTTTTATGTATATTTTTATATATATTGTTATGTATATTGTTATATATATTTTTATATATATTTTTATATATATTTTTATATGCATTTTTATATATATTTATACGTTTCAGTTTTTAGTTGAATACGTTTTTGTATAATATTTTATGTAACTGAAGCTCGACCAATATTAATACAATTTTATTAATGATCCCGATGTGGTATTAATTGATCGGTTCTTCTATTACGTTGCGTTTTACTTAGGCATTCTCTGGTATTCGTTGGGTTCTAAGTATTCGTTGGGTTTCAAGGTTGAAAATGTTTATAAAAACGATTCCTACAGAAATTTTTTAAGTTCTCAAATTTATTTATGAAATGACTTCAGAGTATAAAATTGTTTATTTTACGCGAAACAATTATTGAGGTATTAGATATTCCTCCTTTCTTCATTTCGTTTTATTTTTGTACCGCTTTGTATAATTAATAATATGTTATGAAAAATTTTACCATTAAGTAAAACTACTGAAGAGATATTGTTGAAGAGATATTATGTTTTCTCTTTAACTGAGATATACCATACATTTATCACATCAAAAAAGTGTTTTATAGAAATTCAGTGCTTCTGGATTGACTTTATATATGTGTTTTATTTACAAATTTTAAACAATTATTTTTATTTTTGGAAATAAGTTTTTTGTCTAAAAATCATTATAATCCAGTAATCTGGACATATGTGTATATTATGTTTTAAAAAAATTTTTTTATACCATTTATTACTTATAGTAAAAGCAGTTTATAAAGAGAATCGATTTCTGTGAATTTTTAATGTTAATTTAAAAACAATTGCAAATATTGTTTTAATAAAAATATTTAAATATTTCTTTAATTATAATTTAAAATGATGTTTTATTTATGATATTTTATAAATATGTTAAAAAAATTGTTAACTAATATGAGTTTAGTAAGTTGATGTTAGGTATCATTGCTAATTAAAAGTTCTAACGCTCTATAATGACTTGGGTAATAATAAAGTATAGCTATTTTCTAAACAAAAAGTCCAAAATTGGCAATAAATATCTAGTTTTTACTAATGTTTGGTGTTTATAATCTTAATCAATTTAAACTTATATGGATTAGTGCAAATATGACATCACCAATATACATGTACAGACAATAAAATTTGTAAGTGTTATCTGATGTATTTTACTTAAAGTAACTGATCAACTAATTAATCATTGAATCCTCTATTAATTTATTTAAGTAAGTAAAAATGGAATTTTATTAAATAACTTTATTTAATGATTTAATCTACATTAAAACCATTTTAGGAAAACAGGAATGCTTGTTAAAATATGTTTTGAGATTTAACATGCTCACACAATTATTTTCCCACAATACTTATAATTTATATACAAATTAAAATGATACTTAATGGGTATATTAATAGACTTATATACAGATATTTAACACAAATCTCCTTACCATATTATTTTGTAACATTTTAAAACAACTTTTTCAAAAGCCACAGATCCATATACTATTTTGCAAAAAATTCGAATATATTGCATCATTGCAAATTCAGTTTAGTGGGTTTAAAGATATTTGGATAAAAGTTGATCTATTATAAAAATATTTGTTATATATACAATAACAACAATTAGCAATTATTTCCTCAATTTTTTTACATTTATCTCTGCAATTTTGCTGCTTTTACTTTTACCAAAAGGCAACATTTGTTGCAAAATAAGAGTTACTTGATGTGCATTGCCTTAATATTTTTTATGGAAAATGCTTATTATTTGAATTTACAGTAGACGTTATGTTATCTCATTTTTTAGGATTCCATTTCGATCAATTTAAGAGATATCAGTATTCGTGAGCTGAGTATTGATAGTTCATTATTTTTTACCAATTATGTTTTAATTTTTTTTAAGATTATCTATTTTTCTGTTTTAATTAATTTCTTATTAATTTATTTTTTTATCATTTTTTTTATCATTTAAAAATTTTTAAATAAATACCATTTTTCCAACATGTCTTAATAAGCCTCAGTGCAATTATTTAGCTATCCTCTGCTTGTAGAAGATTATTATTGTGCCTACATCACAATAATTTACTTTAGGTAATATAATTACTACTATTATCAATACTATTATTTCGGAATAGAATGTTTCACAGGAGTAAATTCTGGAGTTACATATATAATATATTGTATTTGTTTATGGTTTTGATTGTTTCTGCATCTCATATGTGTGTAGAGTCAAAAATTTAGCAGGACTACATTGAAGCTTTTTCACCATATTTTTTCGAAATCCATACATGATCACGCTTACAGCTCATAGAGAACAAATGCGACATTAATCTTGTGGATAATTTCTTCATACTGCTCAATTTTTTATAGTAAATTTAGTTTCAGAATTCTATTTGTCAAAGATGTGGCAGAACTCTATAAGCGCTCTCCATGGAATCCTCTAATAATTTATTGCGTCGTGCATGAATATTAAAAATATAAATTTAGTTAAAATAAATTTATAATATCTACGTGTAATTTACATATATACAAATTATCTTACTTATATAGACTTCTGAGTTTAATACTGTTTAATTGATTTCAATTAGTCTGTAATGTATGACTCGATAATTGACATCGTTATCTCTTTTAATTCAAAATAATTGGATTAAGTATTATTCTTTATATTTGTAATTAAATATGTTGATGCTGTTTCGAGCTAGTGCACTTAAGCACTTATACTCTTTTTTAACTCGAGGTGTTTTCAAAACCTCTCTTTACACCTTGACTAGATTATTGTTTATCACTTCAGACGAAGCAATAATTGACCTCAGATCTGCATACCTCCCCGAGGAGCCTGTAACCATAATTTCAGGGCTCTATCCTTTATGTATTTTTTGATGGGATCAATCTTGATGTCCCTGAGGATGTCATTTGTCCAAATGTGCCATAGAATTTTGAAAAGTCTTCTGTATATATATATATATATATATATAATATAATATATATATATATATATATATATATATATATATATTATTGGTATCAGTGGGTTTTTTTTCTGATAATTAACTTGATGTTATATGAACTTTTTTTTAAGTCTCTTTTACGATTATTAAGGTTATTTTGCCAAAATACGTCATTAAGTCCGTTAGGCATATAGGTATTATGCCAAGTTTTTGAAGTCTGGTCAAAAACAAATCAATAATCTGTGGTTTCTGATCTTTACTTTTTTGGTAATTTTGTAGTGTGATAAATTTTTTAGAGCTTTGGTATTAGTTCTATACCGTTGTAATTTTTGGGAAAAAATAATTTTTTTAAGTGGATGAGAATAACATTTAGTAAACTATTTCATTAAGTTTTATTATTATTATTATTGTTGTTTATATTATTGTAATTATTATTTATATTATTCAATTTTATGTTATTATTATTATAGATTCATGAGTATAGCCAACAGAAAATATAGGGCGCTACTCCCATTCCCCTCTACACATAGTATTTTTTTAGTAAAAGTATAGTGTATACGACTATAGTTAAGACATTTAATTAATGTCTTCTTCGTCCTTTGTGGCATTGTAGCCTAAGTACTTTTTCAACTCTCGCGGTTTTTTGCAAGTATTTTTCAGTGA
>NC_051846.1:51888596-51904842 GCF_002237135.1 Teleopsis dalmanni | reverse complement strand
CTTATATATATAATTTTATTTTTAATATATGTAATAAATATAAATTATTTCCAACAGCAATTAGAAACAGTAGGTAATCATTAATAAAACGGTTTATAATTTTATTATAAAAATTTTTTCTTATATTACCAAAAATTCATAATTATTTGATTTTAGCCCACGTTTTTTAGGTTTTTGTTTTTTTATTTAATATTCATTTGTTTCATTTAAACAACCAACTCATAAATATAATATATATTTAAAACATTTCTCACTTTCGAATTAATAACGTCAGTATTCTTTGGAGTATAACAACTTAATCCTCTTAGAATAAAACGATTTGTACTTTTCTTATAGAATTATCATATATATGTATGTTTATATATATAAATATGATAATAAATATAAATTGGTTATATATAATTTTATTCTATATATATTTTCTAAAATACGAACTTATATTTCTTTAAAAATTTTTATTTTATGTTAAATATAGTATGATGGTCAACAACATTCCATTTTTAGTGCAATGAAACCAAAAATTTAAAGTTGTATTTGAATTTCATTAAAAATATATATTTGTAATGCAAATTTATAAATAAAAAAACTAGTTCGAATTCAAATTGATAGCAGCATCCCTAATAACCAATGAAGCGAATCTACAAAGCGGTACACTGCCACTTTCACTAAGAAATATGTGAAAATATTTATTGGGATTGCTTCACTTGCAGTTTTCTATTGAGACTTTTATCTGAGATATTGTTTACATTAAAAGGTCATTAATCTGAAATTAAAATAAAATCTATTACTAATGCATCTTTAAACTATAAACATAAAGTGATCGGTTGGATTAGTTTGGTAGAGTGCAAAAACTCGAAATCTGTTTAACAATAAAGTTCAATGATGCTCGAACAAATTCGGTGCATTTCTTGCTCTTTATACAATAAAATAAAAGAAATACTATTAAAGTTTATTTTAATAAACAGTATTTATTAAAATCTACGTAAAAAAATTTGACTTGCATAATATCTTCCTTATTAGCATTCTTGGAAATTTAAAATTATAATAGTATTATGGGTAATTAAGTAATTTTGCAAAACAAATTTTTTTGTTAAAAGTATTTAATTAAAAATAAAATTATTCTTAAATACAAAAGCTTTAAAAAATTACAATTCTTTATAATTAATAATTAAATTTATGTGTTATTGATCGGTCAGGTTAAAACAAGAATTAAATATACTTCTATTAATACGTATTAGAAAAGCAATTTAGTACACTTTGAAATAACTCCCGTCTTGCTAAACTACACATTAGCCAAAGTTTTTTGAAGTCATAGGAACAATTGTTAAAATGTTTTTTCCCTGTAGCTGAGGGTATCGATTGTAAAATCATGGTTGATTGTTTGGGTAAATGATCTCGATTATAAAACCATGGTTGATTGTTTGGTTAAATGGTCTCGAAGTGTGATATGGTTCATTATCGTGTTGCAAATACTAAGATTGGTCAGACCATAATATGGAACTCTTTTTGCGGATAAGTTTTGGTAAATATTGCTTAATGCGCTGGAACAGTACTTCTTCTTTTAGAAACGAAAACTCGCGTATTTTTAATTAAAAATTTTACTTAATTCCTGATTTATAGTAATATATACAATATTGATATCTCTATAAAAATTTACTTTATATAAACTGCCTTTCTATGCTTATTATGTTAAATGTACGATTTATAATAAATGATAATGATTTTAGTCTCATATGGAGGATGTTATAAAGGTTTATGACTATGTCTACTGCCTTGTGAACTAACTTCAAAATCAATGAAATATATTTTTTGTATAGGATGTTTTTTTAGCTGTATAAGATCTATTGATATCGGTAACTATAGTTTGACAGCTGAGAATATCAAACCAACATTTCTGTTCAGTGAGGTTTGCTAATTCGTCATAACAGAAGAAAAACGCTTCAAATGTGAAAAAAATATATCTGTTCGCAAAGTTCATAGAGCACTTTATCAAGGAATTGTGTTTATTGATTAAGCTCATTTCTGGTTAAATGGCAACGTCAATAAGCAAAATTGTCGTATATATAGCGAAGATAATCTTCAAACCGTTAACGAATCATCATTACATCCATTAAAGTTGACTGTTTGGTATGGTTTACACGCTGTTAGCGCGCCTAACAATTGATTTATCAATTCCAAATTTATTGGAAAAAATAGTCAAAAATTAGACTGATCGAATGGACCATGTATGTCGTGGTCGCGGCAGACTTTTGCCGGAAATCATATTCAAAAAATAAATGCTATGAAATTATCTACCAGATTAGAATGAAAAAAATTTTATTCCAACAGTATTTATGTCTTGTATTATTATTTTAAGTTCTCATACAGCTAAAAAAACAACCCATAAATTAATTAGGATTAAAATAATTTCTATTAAATAAGATAATTAAACTATTTACAAGATATTCTATCTTACAAGTAAAGTGAATTAAATTTTTTATCACTTTAGCTAGGTAACCTTAATACGTAATAATATCAATATTTAAGTGTTTTAAAAGTGATCATAAAAGAGTTTGAGTATAATCTAATTCTAATATATGAAGTGTTCGATTCAAATGCTCGAATTCGAATATAATTGGACTATTCGATGATAGCAACATCGTCAATATTATACGTTTGATACAAAAAAGTCTAAGAAGGGTATATTAGGTTAAAGATTTTTGTAACGCATTGAGGAAAAAGTCGTAGATCCCATAAAGTATATATACCTATTCTTAACCCTCTCGAGCTGAGTTATTTAGCACTGTCCATATGTCTATTTTATCCCAAACTGATCTGTTCAAATGAAACTTTGCGCATATATTTTTCAAGAGCAAACTTCAATCCTTTGTCACATTATCCTAAATCAATCTACTATATTATAGTTGCCATATACACTGAACAATTGCATATGAGTTTTCTCCGTTTTGCTATGTATTATATTGTTCGTTTTTAGGCTCTTTAGGACCAATCCAGCTATTGATATTACCATTGATTCTGCTCGGGCGGTACTTTTACTTTGGTTGAGATGCAGTTTAAATATTTTAATTATGGGGTATTGTAATATCAGTACTGTTATTATGTATTTTCATCAAGTATCGTTCAGTCTGTAATTACATCTCTGTTACAGAATACTTTAACTATTAAATTTTCATATTTTGGGAGTATAAAGTGTTTATACACACTAAGAGCTATTTTAGATATTAAGACATGCAATTGTACAAATTTTAATGTATTCGTCTACAGGTAAGGAGTTGCATAGTGTTCAACATTGCCAGCATCTATCATCTATATATAGTTTTTAAATTTAACTTTAAATTGATATTTTTGAATTGGTTTCATCAATTGTTTTCTGAATACTACTTACCTTTCTTTAGTCAAAATTGAATATTGTTAAAATTAAAAATTTTATCTGTAAAAAATCTTTCCTTCTTTATCCAAGATAAAATTGATTAAATATCTGAATATATTTATTAAGATATTTATTTTGATGCCTAATAATTGATATTCAAACCATATTTTGCATATTCATTCATAAAAAATGCATACTCGTACTTTTTCAATAATCATAACTCTATTAACATTGAATATTATTTTTAGATAAAGCTTTATTGGAATGCATTTTTGTATATAAAGTTTTTTTTTAAATGATATGCACTTTATATCGGATGTCAAAATCATGACTGTTAACATTGAAATTCACTATGAGTAGCCTTCAGTAGTTAAAATTCAAGTTATAGCTTGTTGATCACGGATTCATTTTAAGATCAATACAGAATTGATATAGTTTATTTATCTTAAAGTTAAGTTGTGTACATTAATTTATACTGCACTTCAAATCAATTTTTAAGAGATTAAGTTACATAAACGAAAAAATTTATAATCAACTACAAACATTTCTCAACAAAGTAATTTATGAAAATAATTTTAAATTTCATATGATTTGATTTTTAATTCAACCCATTTTGAAAGCACTTATGCCTACTGAATGAACTGCTGATATGCACTAAAATTAAAAGTGAATTATTTTTAGAAAAGGTTGAAATTATACCTCGAACGAAGTATGAGGAGTTACCACCCAAATGATTGTTTGCCAGCAATTAATGAAACAATAGTTGCTGCAATAAGCCGTCTGCCACATCTACAGCCAGCTTTGGCAGCATCATCATTATGCCTTCCAAGAGCCTTAAGTACTTATTCGTATTTTTGTAATTATCGGGCTCATTTCGATTTAAATGCACATTTGTAAGCCAGAGTAAGTAACTTGCATTGTTTGCGGTTCTTTTAATTGACCTCTTTTCACTCAAGCGGAGCAATCATACGCACTCGCAATTGCATAGTCGAGAGATAGATTGATAGTTAGATAGATGTTAAGGCGTAAGCCTAGTTATTTTACTTGAATATTAAAGATATTTCGTTATTTCAAGGTATTTATGTTTTCCATAAATAAAAATCTAAGTAAAAAATCATCAATTGTATTTTTTTATGTGTAGAATATGTTTAAACGATTTTTTATTATCGTTAAGAGCATTTTTTTAACATTTAAATGCAATTAAAGTGATTAATACATTTTAATTGCTCAGATTTAGAATTAAAAATATTTTATTTGCATATTCAATATATTATTCACCTGCCTTTCAATATTTTGATGTGATTACATTTAAAGCTATTTTTAATTGAAGCTATGTTATTCACACAACCAAACTAATGTAAACAGTAGAATTCAAAATATCTGATTTAAGATTTTCCAAGCTTAAGATATCAAATAATTATTTATAAACAAATTTTTATAATAACCGACCAAGCATTATGAATATTTTGCTTGTATACAATTTACGTGGTGGCTTATTATACATGGTCCATTTTGTGCTTCTAAAGTTAGACGTTCATAAAGCACACCTATGATTAAGATATATTAATAAAATTTTTGTTTTAATATAATGCTGCAACCTTGCCAGCGATTAAGTGTGAAATATAACATCATTCAATTATTCTCCACAAGACATCTTGTGTATTAGATCATGTTGAGGTAATTTTCAAAGACTCTTCGGCTCTTGGCTGGTAATAGTTTTTGTGTAAGCCCCTAAAAGAGGCCTATGGTGCTAAATCACATATTCTTGAAAGTTAATTCACATTACCAAAACCTAAAATAATACGTCCGTAAGATGTCACGTGCAACAAACCAAAAACAAGACGAGTTGTGCAACTTATGGTATCGTCCTGTTGAATCGAATATACCTTCCTTATCCATTTTTTTAGGTTTACGCAAAAAAAAAAAATAAACTCCAGTGACGGTTTGATGTGTCACATTTTAGCCATTTTCAACAAAATATTGGTATATCACTTCTTCAGACCAAATTTTATTACACACAGCACAGAGAAACTTGCTTGTATCATACCGCCCCCTACAGTATTCGATTTTAATGTTACAATTCATTTTAGGAAAATTTTATACTGATTGATTTACTGCAGTTCAAATTGATATGTAATAAAAAATGGTACATATCGCACCTTATAGTTTCAAAAATAGTTCAACTATATACCATAGAAATGGTATATATAGTATATATATGGTTAAAGTAATAAAAATAACGAATATGAACAAGTTACTTAAAGAAGATTATGTATGAGTAGAAAAATTAATTGTAAATCAAAAAAACAGCATATGGCTTGCAATTTAAAACTTTTTTTAAGTTATAAACTGAACTCGATGTATATAAGTTAAAGCTGCTTGAATACCTAGAAGGGTTGATCGGAACTAGGTCTTTTGTATAGACGAGAAGGTTGCGATTCAAGCTCAATTTTTAAGTAGATTATAAAACTTTTTGATAGTTCCACTAAGTTAGTTTCATCACATGTCATAGTATAATGGCTTTCACTATAATTTAGTTATTAGCTTTTTCTCGAAGATTTTATGGTTTAATAAGAATAAAAAATAGGCAATACACAAAAAATAACAACGTGTTAATTCCTATCCGAAGAAACTTTGAGGGCATCAAAATTCACAATAGATATCTCCAATTGGTAGTTCTATTAGCAATCATCCTCTTAACTTGATTAACCGTTCACAAGTTAGAACTCTTAAAAATAAGAGTGTCCAGAAATTATAACTTGATTCTGCCTTGTATTAAATGCTCTAAAATTAGAACTTCACGTTTTAAATGTTGAAAACATGTATACCTTAATAAAATTGTGCAATAGGAGTAAATTGTTTTTTAGTAAGCACATGATCAAACTTTTGGTTTTACGTAATGACAACGTTATATCAAAAGTTAATCCAAACAAAGATCACGGGTCACTATATTCAAAAGGTGGATTTGTTGTAATAATGTTAACTGTATATTGTAAAATATTATAAAAATAATGTAAAAATTTATGTTAATAATTTTTTAAACTTTTTTTACGAAAGATAATCCAAAAATGTTGTATGCTGTACAGGTCATCTGTATACATCGTCATGACATCAACAATAGGTCTGTTTCAGGAGGTACTCGTTGTTAAAACTCGCTCTTTACACAGATTTTCATAGAAGAAATTTCTGTAAAATCTGGTGAGAACACCAGTGCCGCACAAATAAACAATACAAAAATTTAAATTCAAACCAAAACAGCTGTTTCACACATCACACAAATTTTAATTGAAATCAAATGTACGAGTAAAGTCTGTATAGCATTTTCAAATTTCGACAGGGATGTTACGCTCTCTCAGATGCTCTCATTTACTCGAAAATTTGCTGGTGGAACCACGGTTGCCACTTGAAAATTTTTTTCTGTACCAAAATTGGTTTAAAAAGGTACCATTTCTGTAAAAAAAGGTCCAAAATTTTTTTGGACCTTTTTGTTTTCTCCTTCTGTGTTTTTCATAGTGTTATAAATGAACAAAATATAAAATAGTGCAAAGTTGCATTTATAAAAAAAATTAATTGGAAATATCCACAATAAAGTTGGGTCGTCAAAAATGTACCATTTTTTGAACATGAGTACCAAACGAAAAAAATAAAAAAAAAATGTACCAATTTTGGTACTAAAGTACCATAAGTGGCAACCGTGGTGGAACGTCCTTTGTGTATACACAGTATTACTCAAAGGTTACTACTTGAGCTACTCGTTCGAACGACCTAAAATTAGAAGAAGTCTGTGGTATTAATGTTGTCAATAGTTAAGTTTATTTTATTGTCCCATTCTTTACCAATAAATTTATTAAAAAATACCTTATAGTTTATCATAATAATAATGTATTTACAGTCCTAAAACTGTTTTAATGATTGCTAATATAATTAAAACGTTAGTTCTTATTTTTAATAAAGCATTCATGTGTGAATATTAAGAGTTTTAATTAATATAACAAATAGTTTAAGGAAGGAAGTTGTATAGTATGCTATATTTACCTTATAGTTTATCATAATAATAATGTATTTACAGTCCTAAAACTGTTTTAATGATTGCTAATATAATTAAAACGTTAGTTCCTATTTTTATTAAAGCATTCATGTGTGAATCTTAAGAGTTTTAATTAATATAACAAATAGTTTAAGGAAGGAAGTTGTATAGTATTGCTATATTTAGAACCATTCCAAATGTTAGATTCTTTTATAGCTACAAATTAACGTATTATCATATTAGCAAATATCAATTTCGAAAAAGTTAATATCATAAAATTGTATTATGATTTAATTGGTTTAATTAAGTTTATAACTGTATACATTTTGCTATGAAAAATTTACGTAATTATTACTGACAAACAGTCGTAGTAATTAACGTTTTTAGAGTTGTTTTTTTTCTTAGATTTTAGTTTAAACTTCACATCGCAATATTATTATTATTTGAACATTTTGCAATGAGAGGAAATGGGTTTACCGTAGATAAGTATTGGCAGTTGTCGTTTTAAATCGATGTCATATCTTAAGTTTGATGCCTGTGGTGATATGGGAGGCATGCAATTAATGTCATTTTTAGATCACGTTTACCATCTGGCGTTTACACGCTTCTACTGTGAAAGATAAAAAAAATGTATAAGAAATATTCTGGTAATCGTGATACTTATTTACATTGAATACTGAAACGGTATTCGATAAACAATGCAAAAATGTTGCAAGAATCAAAATGATTTATTGTGCCTAAGTCATTAGCAAGCATTTGAAATCGTTTAAACAAATTTACACTACTACCGCACTGACCAACAGATTTCCTGTGCTAATTAAGAGCACAGTCCAAACCACAATACAATATAACAATGAGTTGTAAATCTTTAATTTGCGGTGGGCAAAAAAAGTAACTGCAAAAAAAATGTTTAAGCAGATCTCTGACCACAAAACTCCAACAAAATAATCTGTAAAAATCACTTTAATGTTTATATTAGAATCTGTGAAGGCATTGAGAATGATTTATAAGTTATTGTAAGGCAATTATTTTAAACAAAATTCTTTAAACAGTAAGCATTTTGCTGTTACAAAATGTTAAGCTACGAATTTATTCTCTTAAAATTTTTTTAAATTATTTTAAATATAAATTAACAAAATGAAAAGGAAATCATAAAAAATTGAAATTTATTGCAAAATGTGATTTGCGTTTAACTCATTAAACTGTTTTTATTATTAGCAACTAAAAGCGTTTTCAAGGGTTTTCAATTCAAGGTAAAAACTCACTCCGTAGATTGCTGCTAACAAGATGCAAATATTTAGCTTAAATTGTGGTTTTATATACTCGTATTTTGCCAGTTATATGTGCATAATGTGATCGATTTTTAATGTCTTTTTATTAAATTTTATATGTTTTACTTATATTCATTAATTACTATTCACTTCGTTTATAGTGTGCAGAGCCACAACTCATTTTCGAGTATATACATTTGTAGGTTTGTATAAACCGATGCTAACATCGGTAAATAAAAATAGGTGTTTTGGCAAATATTTACTTTTATTGTTTGTCTTACAAGCCGAATTTATGAGGTCCACAAACAAATTATTTTAATTTAATTAGTTTTGCTCTGACACCTGTAACGACTCTTATGATTTGTTAGGTATTTTTATCATTTCAAGTTTGTTATAAAATATTAAAATTATTTAAAAATATCTTGTATATATAAAATATATTTAAAAGAGCAATTTAATTTAAAAATAAATTTAAATTATTTAATATTTTTTTAAATTATTAATTTAATAATATAAATAAAAATATGACAACATAAATTATTGTTGTTAAAAGCATCAACACTAGTTCACTTCGTTATGCTCACTCACTAACGAATATATCTGGATAAGATCCCTTGGAATGATGACAAAATACGGGAGATCCCTAGGTAAAAACACAACCATTGTGCTACCTAAAATATATGGGAACGATTGGTGTATTTACTTCAGTGGTAAATATAATTACAGAAAGCAAAGATAAGCTATTTTAACTGACAGTAAGGCACTTTTATCTTATAATGTCGCATTGAAACAGTGTTTAAATAAGCTAAATAAGCTGCAGTGTCTAAATAAGCTGAACATAATTGCCAAGACAAGCAAGCAAGCATTGTATGAGTTCCGAAGTATATAGGTATTGAAGATAATTAAAAGTCAAACGACCTTGCAAAGCAGGAACTTATTTTTAGACCCGGGAAAGAGTAGATCTGAGAAAAGGCCAAGTGGTTGTAGGGAATAATTAGGTAACGACTATATAATTATGAAGGTGAATCATTTGTATAAGTACTCAGGTATAATCCCTAAATATAATATAGCTAGACTTCACTATAGCGAATGTGCATCGGCTCAGAAATTTTATTTATTGGAAATGAAATTCGTTATATAGAAATATTGATTTTAGAAATTTTTATTTTCTAAATAAAACAAAAAAGCTATGCCTTTCTTTTATAAAAGTTTCTTATTAAGAAGTTGGATTATATGTTACAAAAAATTTTGAAGGAAATGTTAGGTGATATAAAAAAGTACCGGATGTTTTTTGTCACTAGATGTTATTGGTACTCATATATCTTGCAACACTAATTCGATTATGTCAAACAAGCACATTTCTGAAAAGTGACATTATCCCGTCACTTTTATTATCATCCACTGCTCACAACTCAACTGCGTGAACGAAGCAATCAAGGGAAAGTGCCTAGAATTGATCTATAGAAAATGAATTTTGTTCTATCATGACAATACCAGAGCGCACTGAGATGACTGGGAACAAATTGACGGAGCTTAATTAGGAAGTTTTGATACATCCATCGTATAGCTCGGATCTTATATTGTCTGACTACTATCTGTTTCGGTGTTCCGAAAATTTTCTGAACGGTAGAAAATTGGTCAGCTGAAAATCACAGCCAAGTTTTTCGCCACTCAATCACATAACTCCTACATCAAAATATATATGAAGCTACCAAAAAAATGGCAACAGGTCATAGATAAATGCCCAATATATACTTAATTAGAATTAATTTTTATTTGAAAATTTCTAAAAAGAAACCGTCGGTACTTTTTATATCACCTAATATGAAGTATAATTATGTTGGTGATATTTTTATTTAACATCAGTTCAGTGTTGTTGATTATTTATTTACAATCATAAGTTAGTTATCAAAATAACCTGCTCTGTGGAAGTATCCATAAATTTTGGGAATAAAAATCTCCCAAAAAAATTGTAATATTTTAGACGGACTCGAATAGCAAAGAAGAGCTAAGAACAAAAATTTATTTAATTTATTGAAATTTGGCTGACCAAACAACGCTGTTTCCGGTATTGCCAAGTACTTATCAGTGGTCTTAATAAATATTCGAATTTCTTAATTAGTTTATAGTCCGTATATAATTTGTTTGGACTGCAAGTGTCAGGCTAGAACTCCTCCCTGTCAAATTAAAAGCTATTCGAATCCCTCTAACTTTTAAATAGTTTCTTTTTGTCGTTAAAACGCGTAACTCTCGGCAAGAAAAAATTAACGTTATATGGTATGGTTTATATTTTTTTATAATTATATTGTATCGTACTTGTATTTTTAAATGTTTACAGTAGCCTCAATTAGTATGAATAAATAAAACTAATAACAGTAATAATGCACAGCTAATAAGCGTTGACTTTAATATAAGACTACAATAAAAAATAAGAAACTAAATAAATTTATTTTAAAAATTAAAGCTATTTTAAAAACGTAGTCGATTTCTGCTTTCATGGTCAATTATATCTAGTTAACTTTTTAAGGCATATTTTAATCATTACATTATAAAAATTGAAGTGAATTTGTAAGTAATATATTTATAAAGTCAAAAACGTTGTTAACACCTACGATATTATTTCTATTGTGTAAGAAATACTTACGAAAAGTTTTACTTGAAGTATGGAAAAAAGTTTACAAAGCAATTAACTTGGCAAACGCAGAGATAAGATTATCTTTTCGCTCAGTAACTGACAAAAATGTTTGTATAAAATTGCTTTTTAAAACACAAAGTAGCTTAAAGATAGATACAAAAAATTTTTAACAAACAAATTTACATACAAATAATGGACTATTATGTGCCTTGTCTACAAATAAAGGCTTTATAAATTATGAAATTTTCATAATATCTATAAATGCAGTGTGTTAACAGCTCAATTCGAGAAATGTAAACAAATTTCTGAGAATATCAAATGCATAATTAAAATCAAATAAAGTTATTATGAGTTAAAGCTGAAAATGAAGGAGAATAAAAGACTGAAGTGACATATGTCATTTGATTTGAATGACTTTTAAGATGTTTTGAGTTTATCAGTAACGAAATCACAGCAAAATAAAAATCATTGCAAGCAAAATGCTTGAAAGATGGTCAATGAGTTAAGTTAGTAGTTGGTCGGTGTTCATTATGGACTCCTACCTAAAAATGTAGTGCCGCTTGAAATCGGCAGTCATTGCTGCTGTTATTTATCTGTAGTTAGTTGAATCACCTTAATATTTAAATGTCACAGCACTTGATATATGTTTTTGAGATGAGTTTTAATTGTTTTTATTTTACCACAAAACATTTGTTTTAAACAATCTGCAATTGTCTTCATTGACTACTAAAAATCAGCTGAAATCTTGGTTCTCCATATTTGTGTCAAGGGTAGAAAGTTAATTAAATTTTTTTTTATATTTTTTATTAAAGTATAAATGTAAAATATTTGATTTGTAACATTGTAACTAAATAAATGTTCATACAAAAAATACGAAAAAACTGTTAAGATAAATGTTGTTTAATAGTTAAAGAAATTTATTTTTAAATTTTATTTTTGTTATGTTTTATATACTCGTATATACAATATATCTGTTACTGTTAAACCTCCAAATTGAAGAGTAAGGGTACACACTATACACAATAAATATTATTTCGAATTTTTATTTAAAAATTGTATAAAAATTTTGTATCGCGATATTTATATTATTGCTATTTTGTTTACATGGTTTTTTTAGGTTTACTTTATAAAGTGCTTATGATAATACCTCTTTCCACTTTTACACTTATTTGTTAAAGCCATTAAGACTCGTTAACAATACTTTTTGGATTCATGATGATAATACTTAACTGAATCTCGTAATGGTAGCCAGTAAGGTTGTAATAAAAACAAAGTTGCAAAATATTTTTGTTTACATATGCAAAATAAAACGATATTGAATTCATATAAGATTTAATTGATGATACGTAGTAGTGTAAATATATACATATTTATAAAATTGAATAAAAAAGTAGTTTAATATTTGAGAATCCATTTAGTAAACTTAAATTTTAAAGGTTAAAATATATTTCTTGGAGTTATCCCATATGGTAGAATAATCGGAGTAGTGGGGTATAGCTTTATGGAAATGCAATTTTTCAATTAGTTAGAGGTAATAAACTAAAAATCTATATAAAAGAATAATCTGGCACTACAACTTAAGTTAACTATAGCATGCTCAAGTTATTTATGTCTAGAAATTGTGCCATAATCTCTAAGCTGCAGTTGTGCAAGATTATGGTCTTGTCAATATTCACGTATGGGTGTGAAACTTATATGTTCAGTAAAAATATCTTCAATATTGTTATAATAATCAACAATAGTTGTTAATATGTTACTATTATTACAGTTAATTGTTACAATTAATTTACTAAGTATCACTTTCTTGTATGTATACGCACGCTCGATCTTTCAAGTTGTGTTGCCAGATCCGCGTGTTTTCTATTTTCAGTGCTGCCATAACAAATATAGTCTATCAAGGCTCTTTAAATCCAGAAATTTTGTTATAATCTTTAAACTATTGCTATATAATATTATAATATCGCCAGTATTGACATGTAGATCCGAAGCTTGTGTGTGTAGCAGAAAGTAATTTGACTCGTTTAAGAAAAAAGTTTTTCATAAAATTGTTGGCCATAATGATTCTATAGGGGCTTTAATCACATGATATACACAATCTATGTAGAAATATACTAACAAAAATACAACTTGGTAAGCTATAGTAAGCGGAGTTCTTAGTTTGATGAACAAAAATAGCTTTTTAAATTTGATAGTACATTTAATAGTAGACGGTAACGAGATAAAGTTTATCTGAGCTGTAAAGGTCACGTAGTTTAGGCCACTCGAAATTTAAAAGCTGTTAAAGTTTGTGAAGATAGATTTCAAAACCAAATTCCGGTTATAGTGCGGATAATCTTACTTGGACACAATGGGCATATCAAAAGGAGCTAAAAACCACAATTTCTGTTTTCAATTAATAATGGAAAGATATTGCTTCCTTTTCCTTTATAAATTCACCTCAAATGCTAGAGGACTGTTTTCAAAAAAATCTTCGCGTTTTGCAGTTAGTTGTCTCTTGTAGTTATTAGATAGATTATTAACTAGATTATTATTATTATATAGATTAGATTACTAGATTATTCTAAATCTTATCCCAAACTACTTCTTTTATGTTCATATTCATTATGACTCTTTTTCGATTTTGAATTTAAACGATTTAAACGAAGAATTTAAACGATTTTGATTTTGTTCACTTTCTAAAATTATAAAATGTTAAATATACGTATAAAATTAGATTAAATTACTATATGTATTAATGCGTTTCATATAGTTTTAGTTTTCTTTTGGAAGAATGATTCATTTTGAGCAGGATAAACTTGTTTAAAAGAAACTGATTTATTCTGGTTTTAGATATTAAAGTTGCACAAATTTATTGGACTAAAATAATTAAATAAATTCATCAAAGTGAATGCTTATATGTTAACATTAATTGCTAATTTTATTAGTTTCTTTTAATTTATTTATATGGCAATGTATAATTTTTATTAAATTTTAATTTTTGAAAAATCTAAAGAATCATTTAATAATACAAATGGTTCAAGTTTTTAGTTTATACTTTTTCAAATTTATATTTGACGTCATAATAGTTTGCACAATAATCAAGAAATTTAGAAAAGGATTATATAAAATAAAAAAATTTATATTAGTATCAAAAGTTCAATGCCACTGCTTAATATTATTTTTATTGATTTCGTCATTCGAGATCCAGTTTCACCAATAATAGATGTTCATTTTAGTTATAATTTCGTTTATATTTGTGCTTTTATTTTCATTTCGTAACAACATGTGTTCTCTATTTTAAGTAATCTGCTTTTACAATTAAAAATGTTTCTTCAAGTTAATAACTTTTTATTTTCTTTAACATCAACAATCATGATTTGTTAAGTTTTTATTACATTTTATAAATATTTTTTATCAGATTCTTCTTCCACGGTTTGACCATTTATTGAGTATTTAGATTTGCTACACAATTTTCCTCCATTTCTTAGTACATGTTGCTGATGTTATCTAGTCGGGTATTTGCAATGTATTTAAGCCCTTTTCAACTCCATCGATCCATCTCTTTCTTAGTCGCCTTCTCTTGTTTATTGCTAGCAATTCCATCGATTAATGCCTTTTTTAGTCAGTCGCCTTCTCTTGTTCATTGCTAGCATTTCACCTGCGAGTACTATTTGTTGGTTTCTTGCAATAGATCCTCCGATTATGTACCCCAGTCATCGTAATTTTTGATTTTTCTTAAAACGTTGTTATTCTGTCTCTAAAATATACCAAGTCTACCTATCTTTCTGTTCCCATATTTTACTCATATTTCATTACCACAGTCTAGTGGTTGCAGTACAATCTTACACATTCTTATCTCGGTATTTCTAATTAGGATTTTTAGTGGATCATAATGGATCATAAAATTAATAAATTACAAGAAAAATCTGTATTGATTGCAGAATCAACCACTTTGAATTGTGTTCTATAACGAAAAAAAACCGATCAAATTATATTATGATGTGATAAATTTTAAATAATTTAATTTTTTAATTTTTATTTTTTTTCCTTTTCATTGAAAATAATTTTATTTAATTAAAATAAATCTTATCATCATTTATCATTATTTATTGAACATACATAATTTTTGAACTTGAATTGAAAGTTAATTTTTAAAGTTAAATTTCCTCATAATCAACCTCTTTTCTGATATTCTATACTATGTTATTTTAGATTTATTCTACAATATTTTTTTAGTCACAGTTGTAAATTTTTTTATTATTTTTATGTTTTAGGAACAAATTATCAATTGGATCAGTCTGAATTGGCACGTCAAAATCAAATAACACAACAAATACTTGCAAACTATTTGGAACGTAAATTATTTGGTGGTAGTAGAGCTGGAAATCAAAAAATACCAACGATCGATGAAATTCTACCAAAACCAACACAAAGACCGAAACCACGAGGTTTTGCCTCTTCAAGTTTACAAAATTTGAAACGAGGCACAAATGCAAACCGAAATCGTTTCGGTGCATATAATAAAAATCAAAAATATCGCTTCCGTGGTAGTGCACTACAAAAAAAGAAAGAAGAAGAACCTATTGAAGAAGAACCAGAAGAGCAACCAAGAGATCAACCAGAAGATGACATTGAAGAGAATATAAATAGTAAAATTCCTAATGATGAAATTGAAAATGAAGCTGAATCATTACAGAGCGTAGAATCAGAACAATATGATCGTTATTATAGTGACATATTTAGTCGTGATCCGCATGAGAATGAAATCGACAGCGGTAAGTTCAATAATTCAAATTAAATTATTTTAAATAAATTTAGAAAATGAAAAGAAGATAAAAATTAATTGCTAATTCATTAATTAATTTTAATGACAAACAAAGCGTGCTATATTGTCACAGATTAAAACTATTTATCTGTTCACTATCATTAATAATTTTTGTAGAACTATGAAGGCTTCTTTAAAC
>NC_051846.1:51866684-51888496 GCF_002237135.1 Teleopsis dalmanni | reverse complement strand
CTTGGAAGGAGTTTATGCTAGATTTCTATTCATATTGTTTCTGACCATTTATTTTTTTTTGAGTTGGAGTAAAAGGAGAATATTTGTTCGAAAGCTCCAATTTTGATCTCACTTAATATAATCCGTAATGATAAATATTTTCATTTACATTTGATAAACTGAATATTCGGTGAAGGTCAGTTGTAACCGTAGTTCTACTATGTTCGCATTATTTGGTTCCGTTTGTAGCCTACAATGCTGTTATTTTATATTACAAACTATATCTATTGTCACAAACTGAAGTGAAGCTATTCAAGGTGTGCCGTATTTATTAAATATCCCAAAACTTTATTTTTATTCAAATAGTTTAATATCACCAGTAAAAGTCGATATATGTTAAAGATGCATTAAATGATTTAAAATGTTCAACTTTATACAGAGAAGTGTCATTACTTACATCACTAATATTAACAATATCTTTGCCGATTTGATCAACGTTCGATTTTGACTTTTCATTATTAGCATATTGTGCGATATCTGTTGAACCTTTGTATACACAAGTTAAACGATGCTCCTCTATGTTTGGACTGTTAGGAGGCACTTGCTTCCAAAATGTTGTCATTGGTTCCGATTGATCGATGTTTGAAGGCACTGGATGTACCATAACAAGAAATTTATCTTTTTCTTTTTTCAAACCACCATCGGCTAGTGTCTGATCTGGTTTTAATAAGATATTAACAGTGACCGATTCACCTTGATTCAAAACACCACATCGTGGTCGTACACGAAACTTCTCTGGAGATGTTGTTTGAATCTGAAATATAAGTCATAGTATATGGTTTATATTTCTTAGTTTTAAAAATATTTATATAAATTTACCTTATATGTGATCGGAACATTGGTTAAACTTGTAAGGTCCAATACACTTTCATTGCCATTAGTTGTGGAGAATGCAAGTGTATCAGTTGGAGAAACACGTAGTAAATCGTCTATATAAAATAGGTTATATAATTTGAATTAATTATATTCTAATAAAAATTACAATTATACATGTTTTTTTTTAGTTATTTAAAATTAATTTTTTAATTTGATTTCTATTACGAAACTAAATTTTTATTCAAAAACTGTTATGAATAACTTACGTTCCTGAGGTGTGTGTTGGTCCCTAAAATCTAACATTTGTGGCACTCTGGTAGGGCTGCTATTAGCAAAATGCACCTGAAATTAGAATAGGAAAAGAAATTAATATACTTTTTATAATAATAATTTAAAAAAAAAATTATAAATATTTTAAATGCTTTTCATTATTCTATAACAATCACCTGGTGTGAGAAATAAATGCAGTAATATATATGGGAACAATATATAATATTCAAAGGCATTCAATCATATACATACCAGAAGAAAAGTTATGTACTAATGAAAAACTTTCTTTCAATTTCAAAAATTAGCCATCATGATTACATACTTTTGATTTAAACATTAAAATTTGTTTACTGATAACCTAGGAAAATAAAGCTGTTTACTTCTTACTTCTTGTTTAAAGATATATTAGAAAAAATAGATATATATATGGAAAGTTTTAAAAAATTACAATTGACCGGTTTTTAGTCTCTTTGTAGGTCAATTAAAAACGAAGTACCTATAACCTTAATGAAAAACATCATTACAATATTTTCAGTTCACGGTGGGTCATCAGTTCGCTCAAAAGGAGGAGGTAGAAAGTAATGTTGCATATATAAACTGTTGTGGACTAATGATTTTAATGATTTCAATGGCAGATTAAACCTAGAACCAGCAAAATAGTAATAAAGTTATTAATATTTTTTTATTAATTAAAGGGAAATGATACAAAAAAATAGGGATCAATAAGGTGTCATCTTATTGAACAAGTGATAACACTTGTTATACAAATAGTTTACACTAAAGAATGGAATCTTCATCAGAGAGAGGTGAGGCAGTAACAGATTCTCTGTGTTAAATACAAAGATTATACAAAACTCCTTACTATAGTTGATATTTTCCTATTCAATAGTTCCTTGTATAGTAATTTTAAAAGTTTCTGTTATTGTGTGAATAAGTGATGTTTATATGATGACTATTGTTTTAAGACCACAATATTTTTTCTTTGTATTACTTTTCCTTTAAATGAAGTTAGTATACGAAATGGAAAAGCAGTCTGTTTCAAAGCTCCTAGGATTACAAGCAATGTATGATATGTGATGGTTTTAAGCATGTTTTAATTCCATCAATTTTTTCTGTATATCAAATGAGAAAACCATAATCGCAGATAAAATAATTACATACGTTAAGTTAGATTGAAATGACAGTCCAAAATCCACTTGAGCTTAAATAATGCTTATATACCTGTTTAGTGGTATATACAAATATATACTTAAATTTTTAAATAATTCACTTTTTCATTAATAGTTAATTAAATTTAATTAATATAAAAATATTTTTATTTAGTTTCAAAAATACTATCTAACATCAGTTAAAAAAATTATTTTATATAGTTAAAATTTTATCAAACTTTTTTAATTGTTTGGAGACTGTTGACCGATAAGGAATATGTACGTTTGCATAAACAATAATTATCGACACTATAAAAGTAATTAACACAACTTAATAAGTAAAAACAAAAATTATTTATCGAATATTTTAATGCAGCCGGGCCGTGGTTATTACTGATTCAATGCTCGCCTGACACTGTTCGAGATAAACTGGGTAAAGTAAGTAATAAGCACAAATGTGCAATGTGAACTAAAAACGGTTTTAAGTTCTATGCAGTATTCAAGATTATCACCCTAAATTCAATAAACGTAAGAGCTCTTCAACTATTCATGTCTTGCTTTCATTTAGTCAGAATGCATCTTTTTAAAATATCATAGTCTGTTTTTGTAGGGTTGATAAAAAAAATGTGTGACTAAAGATGACTTAATGAATGTTTTAATAAAATCAATTTTTTTTGTATATAAAATAAGAAGACCATCTTCACCATATGATTTGCTTAATATTGAGAAGATAACAATATGATAAAAACTGTTTTATTTTTTTTTTATAATTAAGTAATCATTTCTAACAAGCATAATAAAATTGTTACGATTATTAGTACTAAGTAGAGACTATGAAAAAACATTAAAAAACACATCTACATTAGCAATAATCTACCTGTAGCAATGCATTTATTAGAATAATTTGGGAAGTGTTACCTGTAGTCTGTTTTACATATACATAATAAATGTTTCATATGCCCATATAGTATAGTAACGAAAAGTAAAATGTTGATAAAAATGGTGTAAAAGTAACTAAACAATGTTTGAAACTCAATAAATTCACACGTTATAGATGAAAACTTCTGATCATAAGAACAAAATCTATTTTAAAGGCAAAAAAATTTTATATATTAGCAATAGTTGAAGTTAGAAATAAATATCGACATACAATGAGGTCTATTTAAAGAACCAGACATCATCATCTCATCAGTAAATACAATATCATATCTGTATATTCAAATTCTGCGTTATTGATGTCCCAAAAAAAAATTTTTTTTGGTCTAAATTCCCATAAAAGTTGTTTGTGTAATTTCTTGGTACTTGTCGATGAGGATATCCTTTTACATTTTGTATATCATAGCTTTGCTTAAGTAATTGGATTAATAGACACAAATATATAAATAGATATATGAAAAAATTGTTTTACAATCGCGGTTCGAATAATGGACTAGGCCAAATGACTCACTTGAACCACAGCGTACCTATCGCTATGCCAAAGATAGTGAACGTATAATGATAGAGGAACAGAATAATAAAAAATATAAAATTGATTTATTTTTGAAGATAATAATTATTTTTATAGCCAAATGTTATCAAAAATATCTTTCTTATTATTTTTTCTTTTAATCTGAATACCCATTTATCGAAGTATAGTGAATTTATTATATTTATTATTTGAAAAAATCTTTAATTAATTAAAAAGTGATATATTAAAAATGTGATCGTGGTTATCAATTACACTACTAAATTTAATTTATATTAGATCTGTTCCCTTACTTTTTAAGTAAAAATATAGCAAAGTTAAATATATAAATAATGCAATACTATTTTTACCTTTAACTAAAACCGTTTGCCCGTACATAGCTAAATATTTAATAAATAATATATTTTTAAATCATACTAAGCGTTTTTTATAAATAAAAACACTGCATTTTTTATTTCACATATATTTTTATAATATTTTTAATCTTAATAATAATTATGGAATTTATTTATTTATTCTTCGCAAAAGTATGTGTGAAATATTATACATACTATATTAGGATTAGGACTGATGAGCTGTCAGTCCAGTACAATAAATGTACCTATGGTAAGTTTTCTACAGAACGAAATGTATTTCGCTATCACAGTCTGCGGTCACCCACAAAATTATTCTTCAATTTCGCATAACTTATTTGTCGTTCACTAACACTAATTTCACATCTTTTATTTTTTATTGAAAAACTTTAATAATTATATATAAAAAAATATTTTAAAATTATTAATTCTTAAACTTTTTAGGTATGGCATATTTATGTTTGCAAGCGAATTTAAATTAACGGTCAATCTAAATATTGAGAATTGACCGAAGACCTTTTCTGCTTCGAAAATTGTTGCTTTGATGGAAATTGATGGTAAATTTAGGGAAATAGTAAATTATATCTGTATAGCAGCGAATGTTTGTATTTACAGAATTTCGAGTAGGGTAAATTAAATAAAAATTAAGTAAATTAGGTGTTGCCATTGTAAAAATTTTATAATATTGTAACAAATCTAGTCTGGCAATAACATCGTACAACATGGCAACACGGCAACACGGCGAGTTGGCAAGAAAGGAGAAAATTACAAAACAGAAAAAAAGAAGATGTCTGCTGCTAGTCGGAGAGTAGTTGAGTTGTTGACAATCCCGCGATTCGAACGGAAGCCCAAAGATAATTTGTAAACCATACATAAGTTCATAAATATTTTTAATTTAATAATTTTAGTTATATTTATATATATTACGATTAATAAAAACGTAACAATTGGTGTCAGAAGTGGGATTGTCAACAAACTGTGTTAAAAATGGTTAAATTGGCTGATTTAAAAATTCCACAATTGAAGAACGAGCTACAAGCACGTAATTTAGCTATTGATGGATCAAAGGCAAATTTACAAAGTCGACTACGCGATGCAATGGAGGCAGAGGGTATAGACGCAGACGAATTTGATTTCGAAGTTCCAGAAAGCTCCTCTAAGACAGAGTTAAAATCGACACAAGCAGATTCTTCACTAAAACTAGATACGAATGCGATATTAGCTGCCATTAAACAAATGAGTACAGAGAACTCAACAGCAATGTCACAAATGTCGGTTTAGCTGCGAGAAAATTCATCTCAAATGGAGGCACGATTTATGCAGCTGCAAGAACAGTTAACAAGTGATAATGCGCAAATACGCCAACAAGTGGAAAAGTTTGAAGATAAGCTACGGGATCTGAAGAGGGACGAAGAGGAGCTTAAATCCGAAGTGCTACAACTAAGCAGTCGTGTTCGTGATTTACAAGTACATAGCATAGCAGCACCAATATGCGCTCCAAAGCACAAAGCTCCAATGTTTGACAGAAGTGTCCCATTGCAAATATTTAAGCTTCAATTCGAAAAAACAGCGGTGGCTAATAATTGGAATACCGAAGATAAAGTAGCTGCGTTATTTATTTCGTTGAAAGGTTCCGCAGCAGAAATATTACAAACCATACCCCAGTATGAAAGAGAAAATTATGATACCTTGATGTCCGCATTAGAAAGGCGATTTGGAAGTCAACACAGGCAACAAATATACCAAATCGAACTACAAAATCGATGCCAAAACTCAGGTGAGACTCTCCAGAATTTCGCAGCTGATGTTGAGAGATTGGCACATTTAGCAAATGCAGATGCATCGGTAGACTATATCGAACGCGTAAAAATACAAAGCTTCATTAATGGTATACGAGACGTAGATACTAAACGTGCGGCACTTGTACTGCCTAAAAGAACATTCGCTGAAACGGTGTCACATGCGCTTACTCAAGAAACCGCATCACTTGCCACTAAGCCCATTCACAAGGTTCATAAAATGGAATTGGAAGAATCAGCAGTTGTAGAAAGAATTGTCACGGCAATTAAAGACACATTGGTGCCTTTTACCAAAACGACGGGTAAATGCTATAATTGTGGAAAACAGGGCCATTTTGCACGCAATTGTCGAGTTCAGCGAAACCGCTCTAATGCCGAACCAGCAAGAAGCAGCGCTGGAGATGAGGATAAGCAATTCTTACCCAACTCGTTAAACTAAAACGAACCAGTCCCAAGGGGCGGAAACTGGTTCCTACAACTATTGGCCCCACAGTATCAATCTCACAAATTAGTCGCCACAAAACAAATATTACAGTTAACGGAACTGTCAACGATCGTCCATTAATGCTAACTCTCGATACTGGTGCGTCGCATTCAATCATTCGCCGTAACATAATAAAGGGAAAGATAGAAACTTTGTCTGGTTACAAACTGCGAACAGCAACTGGAGAAGAAGCTACTATTGCTGGTAAAATGTCTTGCGAGACTCGGATGGGCACTATGGCGGTCAATCACACCTTTATTGTGGCCGACATCATGGACGACGTAATAATAGGACTGGACTTTATGTCTAAACACGGAGTGATGTTAGACTTAAAGAAGAAAATACTATCTTGCGGAAATATGGAAATGCCACTAAATACTGGATATGAAACTAGTGTAGAGGTCAAGGCGGTAACAGTTAACGACAATCAGAATATTCCACCAAAATCTGAAGCGGTTGTGTGGGCGAAAATGGCTGAAGGATGTGGGCCCTCCAACTTGTGGGTTGTAGAACCAACCAGCACCAATACCAATGTATTGGTGGGTAAAACGCTTGTTAAAACCAGAAGTGATGCGAGAATTCCAGTAAGAGTCTTGAATGAACTGAATACGCCAGTAACGCTTAAAAAGGGCGTAGTTATTGGACAATGTCATGCCGTGGAAGCGGTGATACTATGCGATGAGTCTCAAAACAAACCTGTCGCCATTCACCAGCAAATAAGTCCTGACCTTTTTTCGAGGTGTCTTGAAGATGTTAAAGGGAATGATAAAATGAAGGTCAAAAAGCTACTGCACAAATACTCTTCGATATTTGCTACTGAAGATAGCAAACCCGGAAGAACTGCCATCGTGAAGCATAGGATAGATACTGGCGGCGCGAAACCTATTCGGCAAACTCCACGTAGGGTCCCGCTTGCTAAACGAGAAGAGGCTAATCAAATAATAGATAAAATGCAGAAAAGTGGTGTAATTAAACCGTCAACGAGCCCGTGGAGCTCTCCAGTTGTACTAGTAAAGAAAAAGGACGGAACCACACGATTCTGCGTGGATTATCGGAAACTGAACGATATCACTAAAAAGGATAGCTATCCATTGCCTAGAATCGATGACACTTTAGACACACTATCTGGAGCGAAATGGTTTTCCACGTTAGATCTTCAAAGTGGTTATTGGCAAGTCGAAATTGAGGAGAAGGATCGTGAGAGGACGGCGTTCAGCATAGGCGATGGGCTATGGGAGTTCACAGTGATGCCGTTTGGATTATGTAATGCACCAGCAACGTTCGAGCGACTTATGGAGCAAGTGTTAAAGGGACTTCATTGGAAAACATGCCTGGTGTATCTCGACGATATTATTATCATGGGAAAAAGTGTTGATGACCACTTGAAAAATTTGGAGGAAGTCTTTCAACGAATCGCGGCAGCTGGATTACGCTTGAATCCCAGAAAATGCTCTTTGATGAAAACGCAAGTTACATATCTCGGACATAAAGTGACGACGTAAGGCATTCATACCGATGAGGAAAAGATAAATGCAGTGAAAGATTGGCCTAGACCAACAAACATACATGAATTGCGAAGTTTCCTTGGCCTATGCACCTACTACCGTCGATTTGTCCCAGGATTCGCCAATATAGCAAGAAGTCTGCATGAGCTTACTCAAAAGAATAGAACATTCATGTGGCAAAACGATCAAGAGAAAGCTTTTCAACAATTGAAGCAAGCTCTTTGTACAGCACCAATGCTAGCATATCCAGTACCAGGGCAGGAATTTATTTTAGACACCGATGCGAGCGCTTACGGAATTGGCGGTGTTCTTTCCCAGCTTATCGATGGTCAAGAAAAAGTGGTGGCATATTTTAGCAGGATTCTTGGAAAGCCAGAAAGAAATTATTGTGTAACCCGAAAAGAGCTGCTGGCGGTAGTGGAATGTGTAAAACACTTTCATAAGTACTTGTATGGTCAAAGATTTCGTTTGAGAACAGACCACGCAGCGTTGAGATGGTTATTACAATTTAAAAGCCCAGAAGGACAAATCGCTCGATGGATAGAAAGGCTACAGAACTATGATTTCAAAATAGAGCACCGGAAGGGTGTCCAACATGGAAATGCTGATGCGTTATCGCGACGACCTTGTCAGTTAGAGTGTAAACATTGCAGTAAAAATGAATTAAAGGAAGGAATCGTTGATATTCGTTTGACAAGTTTACAACCAGCAGAAGATTGGAACCCAACCAATATAAGAAGCAGTCAACTAAAAGATCCTGATCTTACAATGTTACTAAAGTCCAAAGAAGAGCGATCACGGCCAACCAAGGAGCAGATATCCTCCGAAACCCCCACTGCAAAGGCATATTGGGCACAATGGGACAGCATCCATCTAGTCAATGGGGTCCTTCACCGTAGTTGGGAAAGTGAAGATGGCAAGCGTTCTCGACTCCTAATTATCGTTCCGAAATCCAAAATTGCAAATGTGTTAGAAGAGTTTCACGATGGGCCAAGTGGAGGGCACCTTGGAATCACAAAAACTTTAGACAAGATCAAACAGCGGTTCTATTGGGTTGGTTGCCGTGAATCGGTAACGGAGTGGATTCGAAATTGCTCAAATTGTATGGCAGCAAAAGGTCCTAAGGTAAAAAGCCGAGGTAAGCTGCATCAATATAACGTTGGAGCACCATTTGAACGAGTTGCCATGGATGTAGCGGGCCCATTTCCAACCAGTGATGCCGGGAACAAATATTTACTCGTTGTTATGGATTATTTTAGTAAGTGGCCAGAAGTATACGCTTTACCGAATCAAGAGGCAAAAACAGTAGCAGAAGTGTTTGTACAAAACTGGGTAACAAGATTCGGAGTCCCAATAGAGTTGCACTCCGACCAAGGTAGAAACTTCGAATCCACAATATTCCAAGAAATTTGTACAATGATGGGCATTAGAAAAACAAGGACAACGGCTCTGCATCCACAGTCAGACGGCATGGTAGAAAGATTCAATCGGACTCTAGAAGAACATTTGCGAAAAGTTATAAATAAATGCCAACGAAATTGGGACAAGCACATCCAAATGTTTTTGATGGCATATCGATCGGCTAAGCATGAGACAACGGGTCACACACCAGCGCGTGTGGTTTTTGGATCTGAATTGCGGCTTCCTTGCGACCTTAAGTTTGGAGCAACTAATGCGGTTGAGCACAGTGAAGAAAACTACTGCGATATGATGAAAAACGAAATGAATGAATTACACCAACAAGTAAGACAACACAGCCAGCTGATGAGTAATAAGATGAAAGATCGATTTGACCGAGCAGCAAATTCTGAGGGATTCGAAGAAGGCGATTTGGTGTTGCTATATAACCCCCAACGTAAGAAAGGTTTATCTACGAAATTACAAACATCTTGGGAAGGACCGTATATGATTATGAAACGGTTAAATGACGTTGTGTACCGTATCCAGCGTTATGGAACGACTTGTTGCAAAATGAAGGTAGTGCACCTGGAGAGGCTTGCTCCGTACGGTTCTAAAGGATTTGTGCCTGATCGGGTCGATCAGGCTTAAGTGGAAGGCAGTGTAACAAATCTAGTCTGGCAATAACATCGTACAACATGGCAACACGGCAACACGGCGAGTTGGCAAGAAAGGAGAAAATTACAAAACAGAAAAAAAGAAGATGTCTGCTGCTAGTCGGAGAGTAGTTGAGTTGTTGACAATCCCGCGATTCGAACGGAAGCCCAAAGATAATTTGTAAACCATACATAAGTTCATAAATATTTTTAATTTAATAATTTTAGTTATATTTATATATATTACGATTAATAAAAACGTAACAATATGTTTAATAAATAAGTAAATTTGAAAACTTTTAACCAAAAATGATAAATAAATGCAATAAATAAATATTTACATCCCAAGGAAATTTCAATTTACTTTATCTCAATTTACTCGAACTAGAACACGGTCATAATTGTGTTTAATATTTTTTTTTAAAGAATAATTGTTAATCAATCAATTTCAGTTATACGTAGTTTTTAATTTCCTTTATTAATGAATTAAAAAAAATTTAAAGTAGTAGCTGAAAGCGATAGGTAGGTGAAATGCAAGAAAGATTAAATCTTTCTCAAAAATATCGAAGAAAGTGAAATAAAATATTAATTAATTATATAAAACATTTTAGCTGAAATTATTTTCAATGTTAATAATTTATATTAATTATTCAAATCGCCACATCATTTCGACTTATAACTCAATTCGCTTTACATAAATTTGCCACCAGAAGCCAATTTCGCTTTATGTATGATCAAGCATTGGCGAAAATGAAAGGAAAAAAGGAGTCATAAAAATCACTTGTGAAATTATGTTTTAAAAGTGTATTCGTTGACGAATATGAGTAACGGTTAATGATGCAAGAATTTAATTTCAGTTAAATATAATTTTTAATAATAGTTATGAAATATTTAAATTAATAAACGATTTATTTATAAGTGCTATTTAAATGAAAATTGTGTGTTTTAAAAACAAAGAATTATATTTATATGTAGGTGTGAAAAATATTGTTCACTTTTGGACAGATAAAAACCTGAGCAACGCCATATTGAATTATGTGGCGTTATTATATTTTAAAATTGCGTTCGTTAAGAGAGTAACGGTTAATGTTGGAAAAAATTGATTTCAATTAAATATAAGTTTCGGGACTAACTACTAAATATTTCAGTTAATAAGTGATTTATTCATAAGTGCTATTAAAATAAAATGTGTGTTTTAAAAATAAAGAGAATTATATTTATGCGTTTGAAAAACATTTTTTAATTTTTCATTTTTGAAAATATGAAAAACTAAGCAACGCCATCTTGAATTTTGTGACGTATGAATGCATTTGAATTAAATAAAAAATATCAGACAACTTCTATATTTATTAAAATTCGGTATAACATAAATTTCTGTAAATAAATTATTTGCATCATTTGTTGTAAAAACAAATTATCTTGAATTTTGTGAAGTATTAATGCATTTGAATTAAATAAAGTTAATAATCATAAAAGTTTTATAATTATTAAAATTCGGTATAAAATAAATTTCTGTGAATAAGTCTATCATTTGTGTCATAAAAATTGTATTGTAAAAATAAATAATTCAATAATTTTAAAAGCAATTGATTATGTGAAAAATTTAAAAATTTTTGAAGCTGTGCAACGATTTAATTATTGCATTCTTATAAGTTGGGTGTTGCCATACCAAGGTAAGTCAGCAAAAATTTTTATAACAATTAGTTTTTTCTACATATTAAGAAAAGTTTCTTGGCATTTGTCTTAATTTAATTTTTGTGTTTTCTATTTATTTCCTATTAAGTTTTTATTAAAAAAACATTTTTATTGGTATAATGGGATATTTACAAAGAGATAAATATTCCTTTTGAATCAGATTTGAATTTGTAACGGTTATCTTTGGATAATACAGCATCTAAAAATTTGGTTAAAAACTTAAATTTAAATCAGACTCTCTTAAAATAAATTGAAATTATTACAATACATGTGTAAAATATATATATAAATTTATATAATACTATTTGGCTATTTTTATTATTGTTACCATATATTATACTACTAATATAATACAGAAATTTGACTATGTTTATTATTGTTACCATATATTGTGCTTTGTGACAATTTCAAGAATTCAATTTAATATTAAACAAAACTTCAAACAATTATTAAGCTATTATAACTCGTTAAAATTTTAATTTATGAGTTTGTTATACTAATTTAATCATTTTAATCATATGTATTAAAAATTTTAATTAACTTGTTTGAATTATACAAATGGGAGACTCTGAGAACTAATTACTTCTTTATTTGTATGCGTATATTTTAGTTTTCAATTTTTTACTTTCCATATTATGATTTATTCTTTATAATTTATATGTTATTATTGTTTATACTATAAAACATTTATTAGCAATTTAAACAAATTTGTCACAAATTTTGCATATATCCTGGAAATGAAATTTATATGATGGCCACCTTAAAAAGCAAATTCTCAAGTAGCCTTTCGATTGCTGAAATTATGTTTGATTAAACGCAAACGTATTGCATTAATGCAAAAACTGGCACACAAAGTGCAATCTGTAAAATTTAATTGACATTATTTGGTGCGTTTAAAAAGTAAGATTTAGGGTGGGCAACGATTATTGATTTTACAAAAATGACACTTCAAAATATAATATGCAATGTTTAGTTTTGTTTATAAACTGTTAGAATATATTTCTAAACATAAAATAAATAAAACCAACCGATTGTGTTGTTGTTTTCTTAGCCAGTACACTTATTTTATCGTTATTTCTATTCACTATGAGTAAAAAATTTTAAGTTTATTTATAACGAATTCAATTTTATCTTTGTGTAATTATACGTTGCTTAATTAATTGTGATTATTTGAAAATAATGTATTCTTTTAATTTTATAATTTATTAATTTCATTTGCAAATCACTTTATTTATGATTTAATTTTATTTGCAAGATTTTGACGTTTGGTTTGCAAATTTTTATTTCACTATTTTGAAGCTTAAAGCTTTGAAAGCTTTAAACATTTACAGCGCTGCCAGACGGTTGGTATTGTAAAACGAAAAGTGTTTATATTTGAGTTTACATTAAAAACTGCTTTGAGTGAACTTTTTAAATTTTTTTAAACTAAATTGAAAATCAAATTTATAATTTCCGCTGATGGTAAGTAAAAGTGATCAATTTTAAATAAATTATTAAAATGAAATTATATATATTAATATTAATATTAATATCGTAATAATAATTATAGATTTTATGTAAGATCTATTTTTAGTGCTGGGTGTACGCTTGTTATTAACATTTACTTAGAGTTTAACAATTTTAACTGTAAAACATAACATATGTTATTATTTAAGCTACACATAATAAAACAACTAATTAAAAAAATGGTCATAAGTTTTATATGTTCATAAAAATCGATAATACTCTTAGTATTTTATTTAAAAATTTATAATTGACATATATTGCTTCACATAGCTAATAGCTATTCAAAATTCGAAATGATTGAAAAATGAATTTAATATGTATAGTATCATGTAGATATTACATATCAATAGGTTTTATTTTTAATGCAATTTAAATTTCTCGGGAACAACGTTGTTACAACAGATTTTAATATACTTGGTTATTTTGTTTATTATATTATATCGAGATTTTAACTGGGACTGGAAAATAACAATTGTACCCAAAATTTCGTCGGTAGATTCTAATAGCAAACATGTTGACAGTCCATAAAGGCCATCTCTTTTTAACTGCTTCGTTATTTCTTTTTTCTTAAGTGATGTTTTTGGACAAACTTGCCATGCAGCTGTGTACCAATAATCACTTGACCAGAACGGCTCGCAGTATTTTTCCTAGAAGTTTATTTAAATGCAAGTAAGGTCCTATTATATGCATTCTGAAGTCATGGAAAGTAATTTTGTATACAACAAATTTACAATTACAAGTACACAAATAGATTCATAGTAATATATTCATTAAATATATAAAACAACAGATGCCAAACTGTTTACACCTGTTAGCTAACTGAAGCCAACAGCAATTATTTCCATAGATAATTCTGTAAATTTGCATGATAATAGTGTGCACTAATGGGGCACTATGTCTTAAAGATGTGTACCTATAGAATGGGTTTAGACGAAGACAACAATAGCAAAAAAGGCTCTATAGAAAGAACAAAATGAATTTTAGAATACATAATTCAATACCATAGCTCCGAGAATATAGCCGTAATTATAAAATTAATAGGACAATGGTAATAGGGCGTTTCATGGAAACTGAATTTGGTTACTTCCTGATGTACGAAGAAATTTGAGGGTTATACCTGGATGTACAAATTTTTGGTAAGAATTACTACTAGGTCGTGTACATGAATTGGCGTATGTGTTTTGTACTAATATTGGAAACTGGGTACTAGTAAAGTTTTTTTTTATACTTTAAAGTTTAACTGTACTTTTATAAGTAATAAATAACACATATATATGTTTAATAATTACATATATACATATACGTAACTTTTCTTCAAGTAAGCAACTCTAAACATACTTTAGAATATTTTGTAGTACTAAGTGTGAAAAGTAAGTAATATAAATCAACTTCATTTTGGAGAGGTTAAACATTTATTATGACAAATGTGTTTCTTTAAAAACGAGTTTTATTACTATTTTGCTCTTCCTACTGACAGATAAAAGAATTCTTAAATAGAAATATTTGAAAGCCAAAAACAGGTTTACGTATATAAATAATAGGTAGAAAGTAAATGACACGAAATAATTCTTCATAATTATTAAAATCTTTTCCATTCTTTTGTTATTTTTAGCAATATAGGCAACTAACATAAATATTACCTATAATTAATAGCATTGCTATGCTAACTTTCCATAATTTTGGTGAACTTACCTTAATATCTACTTTTTATGTATTTGTGTTGCAGTGCTTCATGTAGCGGTTATATTGTATATAATAGTAGTGACTTTAATTTGATTTATTCTCTTGTACTTACAATTTGTTCTTTACCTTAGTATCTAAGATTTATTCTTATATATCATGATAAACCGCAATACTATTGACGTTATACTACGTTAATAAGTATTGGATAACCCTAATCTGTCAAAATGACAAGAATAGTCTAAACTCTATAAAGTACAGAGACAGCTTAGAAAAGTCCCTGAATGAAATTAAGTTTTTGAAAAACTATGATAATGATAAAGAATAATAATGATGGTTTGAAGAACACTTAAATAAAGATTTAAAATAAAAATATAGGTACTCAGTAAATAAGGTAATAAAATATGTGTAGAGATAAAAAAAATAGGATGTCATTAGTTAGATAAAGATTATTAATTAATAAATAAATAAAAGAAATGCTGTTCTGAACGCCGCAGAAAAATTGGTACTGGTAAACCATTAGTAACTTGAACAGCGGTAGCGGTAGTAGCATAATTATCTAAGTAAATAACTGCATAGATACCATTCCTTTTTGTGAAGGGGTTCAACTCGATTTTAAATTGCTATTTGCTTCAAACCTTACAAAGTCTAAGCAGAGCGAAAATATACTATATGTTGTTAGTAAAAATTAATTATATTTATTCATACCAATCTTTTAAAAATATTAGTAGTAGTCGAATTGATTAAAAAAGAGTAATCTATCGCGCATTTTTGAGAATATCGGTTGTATTCTCCTTTAAAAGATAATTTTCTTCTAGCTATTGTTGAATGTTCTGAATCATTTAGGAAATCTAGAAATTTTAACATGAAAGAAAATAAACTATATATACTATATAAACACTATTAAGATATTATAAATAGATTAAAAAAAAACTTGATAGATCAAAACTTTAATTATTCGAATTGTTTTGCACTTTCCTTGGGATTCGACTGTAAAGATATTTTAAATTTATTCTAAAATTTATTAAAATAAACCGGGATTCCATACATTCTTTTTAAAAATTTGCTTAAATAAATATAAAGTCTTCCTTAAATTTTCTTCACTTTTAGAGATGAGATTTATTAATATTCGTAAGAGTAATTTTCTTTTTTTCTTTTATTGAAGAAGATTGTTTGTTTGTCCTAAAACCAGGTTTTATATTAGGGTTAATTTGATGGAAGTACATAATATCTAAAATCTCTGTTATCTATAATTTTCGGCTCTTCACAGTTTGTTTTGTTGCTTGGATATGTGATATCCGATATATAAAAGTAATATTTAATTTAGAATATGTGTGGGAAATAAACAATACCACAATAAATGCTGCAATAAAATAATTTTTTATTGAAAATAATTATTTATTTGCATTACACATCAAAAAGTTTGGTCTTGTCTTATCTACCGAAGTGAAATTTCAAATTAAAATTTCTTTTATGAGTACTTGCTATATATCTTAATTCAAAAAAGCTTGTACGGGTGGTTTAGAAGTTTCTCACTGCTTACTAATACAACACGATATGCCTATCGTACTATAAGTAATATATAGTAAGTAGTGTTATCAATGTATACAAAAAAGCAGTTTAGTAAATAAAAACCAACTGAAATCATTTTAATATTTTCGAAAAACCAAAAAAAGGCGAAATAAGTCTAAAGACTTATTTGTTTTTTTTTTTTTGAAACGTCATGTTTTGGTCGTGAAACGAGAAAATTAATTTTTTTATGTGCGAAATAAATATCGTGATAATATGCAGTAAAATTCTTTATAATACTTAAATACAAATGCTAATATATATATATATATATGAGTTAGAAATACTTTCAATTGAAATAGACGTGTTGTTTCGAAGAGGTTTTTTGAAGACTTTGACACTTGAAGGAATTCATTTGCTTAGCCAAAAATATTTCTCATAATATATTTTGTGTTTTATATGTTAAGTGTATGTGTATAGTAGTAATACACACATAAATACACACATAAAAATATTGGAATAACACAAAATAGTAAGTCTCAATGGTAAGAACAAAATAGAAAGGGTTAAAGGGTATGAGGGTAAAATGTTTGAGGCGTATAATGCAACATCTTGAAATCATCTCTTATATTTCTAACATTCATTGATCATGTAGCAAAATCTGCAATTAGTGTTAAATGTCGTAATATAATCTGGAACTCGTTACAACTAACTATTTGTCTTGAATGTCTAGATTTGGTCGAAAAATAAATAACTAATCTGTAAAACAATTATGTGATATTAATGCTGATTCAAAAAAAAAAAGAAATTAGATCCATTGACAAATTTGATGAAGACGAAGAAAATATGTACGCAATAATTTGTTTTAAATTTCTCGTTTAAGCTATGCGCTACAATCTATGAAAGTACATACTAATCAATTTCCTACATCCAAAAAATATTGCTAGGAAGTTCTTTGGATTATACTATATCAAACATTATTTATTTACGAAATAAATACAATTTTGGCGTTCAAGTTTTATGTCACGTAGGTGAGAAGTTGAATCTTTTAAGGTTGCAAATTTTTAGTACTATTTTTGCAGGTGTGAAACTTGGTTTCACAACCAAAAGAATAAAAAACAATCTCCGAGCTTTTGTAAATAGATGTCTGTAAATAATTATTGTTATATTTTCAAATCAATTAAACATGCGTGATATTAGAATCATATAGTTAGAAGACCGTTTGGATGAATAATCATACGGTACTTAAAAAACAAAGTGAAATATATTTAACAACTCTTCTTGATACCCGGCACATTTTAGAAGTGAGGATTATATTACATGGCGGTGCTCCATATTGGCAGATATAAATGCGATATACATATATTCGACGAATGACAGAAAGTACAACTATACTGGTGTATATGTTGATCCTTTTTTCGAGTCAGCGCAACTGGGCAGTTTTACTCTTTGATAGCTGAGGGTACTATAGGGTCCCACCCATCTTATTGACTAATTTATGTATTGCCTATAAGCTTCATGATTATTCAGTGATTGATCTAAGATTTGCGTACCTCCCCGTGCGGAGAGTGATAACTTTAAAAGTAGATAGTGGTATAGTGAAAGACATAACGAAAGCGATTTGATAAAGACTATTCGCACCATCTTACATTAAAATACGTATTTTTTATTATTAATAATATAAATTTTATTTCATTCAAGTCAATAAGTTGAAGTAGTTATATCGAAAGTACAGGTTACATGCTTGCGCTCCATGTTCGCAGATATAAATGCGATACACATATATTCGAAGAATGGCAGAAGGTACAACTATACTGGTGAAGTGGAAGACATAAGACATCGATTTTATAAAGACATTTTAGAGCCTTTTACACTAAACAACACATTATTAAACAACACTATTGCATTTTATTTCATTTGTTCTTCTTAGTCTGATTTATAAGCTTAAGTTATATCGAAAGTATTAACAATTTAGATGTCTGTTCATAAAAGCAAATATTTTAAAATACTTTATTAAATGTATTGTTTGAAATGTCCATAATTAATATTTAATAATTTAATAACTATTTTGATCACATACCCTAGGCATCTTTAGAATTTTTAATCGTTGACTTATTTCCGTATTTAATTTTGTCACAATTTTTCCGGATTCTTTTTTCGTTTCAACTCAATACCATAATATACATAAATGTATATATATTCAATATCAAATGATATACATAATATAAATGCTGTCAGCGCTAATTTCAGAACACGTTCAATATTTCAAAACCGATATCAAAATTTTCTTATATTCTACAAATTCTATTGATATTTGCAATTTTTGTAAATGTCAAATAATTCTATTTAAAATAAAACTATAAATTGCCAAATAGCACCAAAACGGTAATAATACAACAACAATAAACAGAATTATTTCATTAAGAAATTGAAATTCTTTAATACTTTATTTAGCGTAAAGCAACACAACACACCACTAAATTCAAAAAACAACTAAAAACAAATTCTCAAAGCCAGTGGAGTGTGGCCAAAATCACTTGAGTGACCCCATCAAGAAATACATTTTCAAACGGTGTGAGTACATTGAGTAACGAAGAGAATTTTAAAACATGCACGCATTGATCAAAAGCAATCAAAACGCATATATAATTGTTATTGTATTCATTCATACACAAAAACCAATAGCTTGCGTTTGCTCCCCAACATAAATATTTACGTCAATTTACTGTCCCCCACACCCACATTCAAAACCATTAAAAAATATTTCTTTCCTATACCTGGTATATTATTGTATTAAAACTGTACAAATTTTATATATGTAAACTATAGCGAAATATGAAGATTTTTACTCACACACATACACACGGTTCTTCTGAATGCTTACGAATGTGAAGCAAAACAAATCAAGCAATAAAACAAATTTAAGTGAGAACAGTTTTTTTTACTCGAAATAATTTTACATGCCATCACAAAAACAATGTAAACTACAGACTGTTCATGGTGTGATTAGTTTTTTTGAATTCACCATGTACTAAATCCGGTCTTGGCTTAAGTTGAAATTTATTTGAGAATAATGTGCTGAGAGAATATCAACCACTTTCAACAATGGGCAGAAATATGTCAATATCCATGGACGCTACGTCATGCACAGCAAACGAACTTATACTTTTGTTGACTATTATAGGTACATACATAAGTAATTTTGTGATGCGCTACATTTTGGTGGAATGTGGACGGAATTTATTATAAGCGTTTGGTTATATATCATTATATGTCGGATATAATTTAAATATTGTATCTTAGTGGCAATTATTCATAAATTAAGAATTATACTGTGTTTAGACAGCTAAATTTTCCTAATTTGGTTAAAATTAAATTAAGTTAATTTAGAAAGTGTTCATGCTGCCCCAAATTAAGGGAATCATATGTTTTTGTTTACAAATCGAATGTTAAAAATTACATGCTCCAAACACCATTTCTATCTGGGATATTTTAAAAGCTGATTATTATAACTACCATACAAAGGCTGGCATTCAATACTTTTATTAGCTTTAGAGGATTGCAGGTATGTGAATATAATTTTTCACTATATTTTAAATTAATAACAGTTACAGTTTTTTCTCTACAATTAAATTTATAAATTTGCACTATTTTCAAAATATTTCCAAATATTTATATTTATTAAAGTCAACTGTCATTGACATTTATATAAAAAAATTGTCATTTTTTTCTTATCTCAACTTTATCTTTCGCTTACAATTTATCTTATGCATACTTGCATTTGAAATATCCCTTAATATCAGCTTTCGCATCAATGAAATTAAGGTCATTTTCCTTAATTTCAATCTAAACTCAAAACTGAATTTTGTATGGAAAAAACAACTTAATTTCGTTGAAATGAAGATGAAATCAAGATTTTTGCGAAATTAATGTGTGTCTGAACATAGTATTATTGACAATTCAATTAAAAATGAATTGAAGTAGGATTGTTAACACATAGCTTTAAAAGGAAAAATAGGCAGTGATTAAAGGTGATAATATTTTGACTCACATACAAATGTCAAATCTAAAGTTATTAAGATAAAAAATATGCAAAAGTTTTCCACGGACATTTTTGGTGATATTTTATTTTTCACCTGTTTTTTTTATGATCAGATACAAGCTACTTGTTGGTTATAATGTAAATAGTTGTAGCAATAAACAAAAAAAAAATCAAAAATTATGTGCGGACTATTAACTAATTAAGAAATTCGAATATTTCCTAAGACCACTGATGGTGACATTAAGCTGTTACTGTTTATTTTTTGCGCTTTTAGCGGTTTTGTGTGACATTTTGACTATTATTTATTTTTATGTTTATACTTAAAATAAGTTGAACACTAACTACTTACGTGTGTGGAGTAAATAAGTCTACTTTGTAATTGATTTGCCTTAAATTTAGTAGAGAAATTAACTTGGCGTCTACACTGGATAGATTTTGGCAAGTTTTTCATGTTCGAATCGAAATATATATTGTTTTTAAATTTCGTCTGTGAACAAAAAATTTTATTTGTCAGTGAAAAATTGGAGAGTGTTTCCAAAAATTAAATGTTTTATTTTGTTTTATTTCATTTGAAATTTATTTGCATCATCAATATTACAACTTACAAATTCAACATAATTTTTACTGAAAGAAAATATTCGATTAAAGTTTCATATCGTTTCCTTGCCACATTGACAATGAT
The DNA here is from genome assembly GCF_002237135.1 of Teleopsis dalmanni. Classification (NCBI taxonomy): domain Eukaryota; kingdom Metazoa; phylum Arthropoda; class Insecta; order Diptera; family Diopsidae; genus Teleopsis; species Teleopsis dalmanni. The sequence continues at coordinate 51,867,449 of NC_051846.1, read as the reverse complement.
GTTACGATTCTCAGATGTTCTCCTTGTAAATTTACTGGTGGAACGTACTTGTGTATACTCATAGTTACTTGAAGTTGCAACGAGTAGCTTTTGAAATATACCAATTAATTCACTCTTTTCTTTTTATGTAACAAAAACACTACATAAGTATATTATTGCTCAGATATATGTTATATATTATTAAATATTTAATTGTGATTAGTATTATGGGATTATAAAATTAAAACTTAATTTAAATGCTTATAAAGTAACATGATTTTATATTATAGTCTTAAAGTTGGAAAACTTGTCCGAGAAAAATATAAAGTTATTAAAATTATGATGTATGTACAAAAAAAAGTATTTATGTATTACCTACATACTACAATGGAGAAGGAAAGGTTTTGAAAGATTCCTATCAATTGTTTTAATATATCTTTAATATAAGAATTCTAAAAATAAACTACTGTTTCTATCTAAGGGTTATACGCAGATAGTCTTAGTTTATGTCTTGTAGCCATTTATCTTTTTAGAACACAAAGTTCAGCACATCGTTCCTAACAGACGTTTAAAAAGCAAGTTTCCTATCTGGGTTACAACATCATTATTAAATATATGTATTCCTTGTGTTTTGGTGCAACTTTTCTTAAAAATTAAAGTTTTATATTTGTTTTTTTGGTTTTTCTTGTAATAGCGAAATAAATATATTATATATAAATATATTATAAATAATATATATATAAATATATATATATAAATATATAAATAAATAAAAAAATAAAAATA
>NC_051846.1:51854932-51866584 GCF_002237135.1 Teleopsis dalmanni | reverse complement strand
TTTTTTTTTGAATTTTATTTTGATTTTTATTGAATCTTCTAAAAATCAATTTAGAACTAACAATAAATTTTCGCTGCTAATTGCTGTATTAAAATATTTGAAAAAAGAAAAATAGATAATTAATTGTCCTTAGCCAAAGCTTCGTCCAATTTCGTTACCATGTCGGGCGTTATTCTTGAATAGCCGGGTTTATATAGTTTTTTTTGAGTCGCTGTGTACCAGCGCTTTGGGTAAGGTTGCTTGCAAGTGGATTTTGATGATTCCTGAGTTTGATTTTGTACTTTTGTGTGTTGCTGGTAATTACATCTGTGAGTGTGTCAATTTGAAGATCTCTATGAATATTTGCGTTTTTTATATACCAGGGGGCACCGACTATTTGCCGGAGGATTTTTGATTGAGTTCTTTGAAGTTTTTCAATGTTTGATGGAGAAGCAGAGCTCCAGAGTTCAATTCCGTAGGTCCATATGGGTTTCATCATTGTGTTGTAAAGTTGCACTTTATAGGTGAGATTAAGTTTAGAATTTTTGTTTATTAGCCAGTTTAGTTCTTGTTGTTTGAGTTTAATTTGGTTACTTTGGTTTCTATATGCTTTTTCCACGTAAGCCTTCGGTCGAGGTGCATTCCTAAGTATTTTGTGTCATTGCATTGTGGTATTACTTTTCCATTAATACGAAGGGCAGGGCAGGTATCTCGTCGTAGAGTGAAGGTTATGTGTATATTTTTCGATTCGTTAATTTTTATTCTCCAGAGATCGAGCCATTTTTCAGTTTGTTGAGGTGGTCTTGAACTGATTTTGTGGCTGTGAATGGGTCGTCACTCTGGCTGAGAATGGCAGTGTCGTCCGCAAATGTTGATGTTGTTGTACAGTCACTGGTTGGCATGTCTGCTGTGAAAATCAGGTACAGCAAGGGGCCCAGAACACTACCTTGGGGTACACCGGCCATAATGGGGAAGGCATTGGAGACAAAAGAATTTTGTTTTATAACAAATCTTCTATTTGAGAGGTAGTTTTTGATAACTGAGGATATATTGTATGGTAAATGTTTCTCAAGTTTCCAGAACAATCCTTCATGCCAAACTATGTCAAAGGCTTGGGTTATGTCTAGAAAGACGCCTGAACAATACTGCCTCTTCTCAAACGTTTCCTTAATTACTCGTACTATGCGGTGTACTTGTTCTATTGTGTTGTGTTTTTCTCTAAATCCAAATTGGTGGTTAGGTATTATTCTTTTCTTATTTATATATGGCATTAGTTGTTTTATAAAAAGTTTTTCAAATAATTTTGAAAGAATTGGAAGCAGACTTATGGGTCTATATGAGGTGACTTGAGCGGGGTCCTTTCCGGGCTTGGGTATCATCATGATTTTGGATAGCTTCCAGTCGTTTGGAAAATATGCAGTCCTTAAAATAGCGTTATAAATAAAAAGTAGTTGGTCTTTGGCGATTTGTGGGATCTCTTTCAGCATTTTCGCTGTAATTAGGTCGTAGCCTGGAGCTTTTTTGGTATTTAAATTTTTGATTTCGCTTTTTAGTGGTTTTTTACTAAAGCAAATTGTCATATTGTCGTTTCGTGTGGAGTAAGGCAGAGAGTCAAGTTTTGTTAAAGTAGAGATTGGGGTAAATACATATTTAAGGTGATTTGCAAAAGCAGCACCCTTTTCCTCATCGCTTTTAGCCAGTTTCCATCTGTAAGTCGGAGGGGTGCTCTGTGTATAACGGGCTTTTTCTTGAGTTTAGTGGCTTTCCAAAGGGAGTAGTTTGTTGTTTGCGTTGGAGACAACTGTGAAATATAATTTTCGTATTCTATGCGATTTTTTTCTTTGAGTAATCTCTGAAGTGCTTTCGTCAGATTCTTGAGTTGTTTTTTAATACGGGGGGATCGTTGTTGTTGCCATTGGCGTCGTACTTGTCGTTTCTCCTGTATAAGGGTTGCAATTTCGTTCGATGTATGGTAGTTTATAGGTTTGTGGGGTATTGGGAGTGGGGTTGATATTCGAGCGGCTTGTTGAAGTAAAGCTGTGAAGTCCTGGACTGCCTTGTCAATTTCAATATTTGATTTTAGGGAAATGTCGGTGTTAATATGTGAGCTAACATATTTTTTAAATTTTAGCCAATTTGTGGGCTGGTTTGTGAGCTTTTCATCAGATTTTGGATTGACTATTGTTGTGTTTCTAATCAGAATAAAAGTCGGCGTGTGATCAGAGGAGAGTTCTAAGGATGCCTCGGTAGCAATTTGATCTCTTTTTAAATTCTTTGTTACCGCAAAATCAATGACGTCTGGAGTTTTTTTCCGATCTGAAGGCCAGTATGTTGGTGTGCCAGTGGAGGATATGTTAAGGTCGAGTTTTGATATCACGTTCATCAGGGATTTTCCTTTTGGTGATATAAGTCTTGAGCCCCAGAATGTGTGTTTGGCATTGAAGTCGCCGGCCGCTATGAACTTGGGTCCAAGCTTTGTAAAATATTCTTCGAATTGAAGTTCCGTTATTTTATACCTTGGTGGACAATAGATTGAGGTTATAGTCAGACCTTTTATGTATTCTTCTAGACATATGCTTGTCGCCTGCATATATTCTGCTTCAAGGGTTTGAGTTGGGAAGTGTTTAATGTGGTTTTTTATGAGGATAGCAGATCCGCCTCTTGCTCGTCCACTGGGGTGTTTCGAATCGTAGAGTATGTAACCAGGTATCTTAAAGTAGCTTTTCTCGTTAAAATAGGTTTCTGAGATCAGCATGACGTCAATTTGATGTGATTGTAAAAACAATACAAGTTCGTTTTTATGTTGGCTTAAGCCGTTAGCATTCCAGAAGCAAATTTTGATTGCATTCATGGTTTGGATAGGATTGAAAGTAAGATATTTTGATTTTGAATCATTCCCTGCATCATATTTTGCATGGTGTTCATAAATTGTGTCATGTTTTCCATAAACAGTTGGATCATGTTTTCAATATTTGAAGATGGTTTAGTAGAGTTTTCATTTTGGACGTTGCTTGGGCCAGTGAATCCTCTAACAGCGTTTGCATATGATATTTGTGTACACGTATTGTTGGAGTCAGATGGAGCATTTGGCTGAGATCGCATTTGAGTAGGGTGTGGAGGGATTACTGACTGAGAGCGGGGACGCAATGCTGGAAACATTCTTTGTTTTTCGGTAGTGTATACTACACATCCTTTATAATTAGCGGTGTGGTTGCCTCCACAATTTCCGCATTTTTTTGTTGTTGGGTCCTTCTTATTTGATGTGCAATCCTTAGTGCGGCGAAAGTCGCCACATGCAACACAAACACTACGAAGTGTGCAATAGGACTTCGAATGTCCATATTCCTGACAATTAGTACACTGCACCGGGTTTTTACGCTTGTGCGGTTCTTCTACTGATATTTTTCTGTGTAGTAGGAATTGTAGGGAATAAATTGGATGAGCCTCGTTCGATTTGAGTTTCTTTCCTTCAGGTTCAAGCTCTATTTTATAAAGTGGTGTCGAAACTTTATCGCGGTTTTTAATGTTGTATATAGATTTTGATTTAAATCCTTTTTGTTCAAGTGCTTCTTTAATTTCTGCTGTATTCAAATCTGGTTCTATTCCTCTTATAACTACTGTTAATCCTTTGGCACTTTTTAATTGATAGGTGTAAAAATTTTTTCCATTTTTTTCGAAGTTGTTTACAACTGCTCTGTAATGTTTTTCCTCGTTGATCGAGATTTTTGTTTCATCGACATTTCCTTTACGAAGAGGCACAACATGGAATGAATCTTTGCCAATAATTTGTGTTAGGGAGTATAAAAGAGCGTTTGAATTTTTTTCACGCAGAAATATAGGTGGCGGTTTCTGGGTAGGGGCGGGTCTGGTATTTTTATCGTCTTCGGCTAGAGCGGCAAAACGATTCGCTGTCGAAATATTTTCTATTTTTCGAGTTTTTGTCGAGATTGCATTGTTAGCATTTTCTTGTTTCGGGCTACGTTTTCTTTTTATGATTTGAATATATTTATCCATGCCACGGACTTTGGGTGAATCAGGATTTTTTGCTATGTTACTATTCTTTTGCAATATATTTGGCAATATGTTAACATGTTGCGCTGATGCTGTGTTATTTTTCGAAGATGTTGCTGGACTTTGCGGTTGGTAGCTTGATTGTTTGCAAGAATTTTCACTTACCGAGTATGAGCGTTGCCTTTGGGTTTGGTTGTTTAGCATTGTTGTTTGGTTCGTAGTTGGCTTCTCAGAACTACCATCTGCTGTTGGGTAGCATATGGGTGAGTGGTTTGTGCCTCCGCTATGCGAAGGCGGTGATCTATTAATTGGCATATCGTGGTAGGTATCGTGGAAGTTAGCTGAGCAGCCAACTGTCTCTGAGTAATTTGTTGTGAAAAAGAAGCTTCTACTTTTTAATTATTTAATTATAAACCTTTAGAGTTCTGTTTTAAATGACACGAGAAAAATAGTATGTATTTAAAAAGAAAAAATATAAATATATATTATTAATATAAGTATAATATAAATTTATAATATAATAAAATATAAATTTCAATTTTTCTTAAGATTCTTAATTTTAAATGAAAATCCGAGTTAGTACAAATTTAGTTATCACAACTTATAAATTATAAGTCTTATATTTATACTATATTTTTAAAAAAATATAATAATAAAATATTAAATATCATACATACTTACTTACTGCAGTCCTCTTTCCCAGTGGAGCCAAGGGCCTCATACTCAAGCATGTTATGAGTTTACCATCTAATCAAGAATTAATTTGATTCTTTTATATATAATGAGTTAATATAATTTAATTCACGATATTTGAGAATTAAATTTATAGTACATAAGAATTTAATTGTATTATAAATCAGAACAAAGACTACCTATACTCGAATATTAAACACTTCACGAAAATCTTTTAACCTATATTTTACTATATCGTTGAAATATGCTATTTATAAATACAAAAGATGTTAAACTTAACATTGAAGTACATTACATTGTATCAAATCATTTTAATATCTATGTATATGTTTTTTGTCCGATTCTTTATTCAAAGCACTGACATAATAAATTAAAAATGAAAACATCTATTATTGTATTCTGATATACATAGAAATAAATTTTATTTGTTTCATTTTTTGTTTTTTAAATTTAGATTGATTTGAATTATAGGAATATAGCTGAATCAAATCATAATTGTTGTTATTTAAGCTGCTCTGATTTTAGTCAATAGGATTTTTAAAAACCTTAATATGTCAGCAACTTTACGCAAGATGTGTCAAAAATATTGTATATTATACAAGGTTTGCTTTGGAAACATCTTGTGATATCCAGAGACACTTCCTGGTTTCATTTTAAAACATAGGGTCCATTCTCAGTATTAACCGAGAGACACGGTGTGCAGGAAAGGTTTACTTGAAAGCTAAGTTCTATTAGAAAACCATCAATAATTCATTTTAATAGTTTGTTTAATTTTTAGATTATTAAAATAATTTTTATGTAATATTTTAAATATGTTTATATTGATATGGGTTAGTAAATTATAATAAAAGTGAATTCCTTTTAAGAAAATTTTGATCATTTTTAAGAACATTATTATTTATTTCAAATTTTTGGTTTAATTTAAAATTGATATAGATTTTTTAATAATTTTTTATATATTGATATGTAAAATTATATCGAGAACATTTTTTTGTAAAAAACGTTTCTTCTCTAAAGCACAGTTTATCCATAATAGAGAGCTGAATTTGTGTATTGAAGACCATAGAAACTAAAATAGTATGTCTTCATTAAAAGATTGATGATATTTAAATTTTGTAAAAAAAACAACATTTATATCCTTCACTTATTTGTATACAATACTTCTTTACTTTTTTTTATAATTCTGAATTATTTATATTTATATTATTAATAACCTTTTCTTGTTCACTCAATTTATTCATGCTTTGCCTTGTATATTACTATTAATTTTTTATTATTTCTTCAATGATATATTATTATTATTTTATTTATTATTAGTATTACTTTTGGTAGTATTATGCATTATTGTTTTCATCTGTTATAATATAATTTTATTATAATTTAAAATCTTAACCTAAGGTCGTCTTATACTAGTTTTTATAACTTAATTGTATTTAAGAAATCATTTTCGAAAATTTTAAATAATAATATACGCAATTATGATTTTTTGCCTATGCAAAAATATTGTAAATGATCTTAAATTGAATTGGCAACAAAAACAATTCACAAACAAGCTACAAAATTTGTGGTTTTGCTTTTTAGAAAGGTTTTTATAAATCGTATGGCTTAGACTTTCATGTATCATTGACCTTTCAACCAGCCCTCGTTTTAATATTATAAATATTGCTAAATTTTTGAAGTAAAAGGTTTTAAGTCTGTTTGTATTTATAGTACACATGTATAAAATATTATGACATATAACTTGTTAACTTTAGTTTAATTATATAGGCTTTTTTTAGGGCCTTCAATGAAAATTATAGCTATAATTAAAATGAAATTAAAATGAACAACAAAAAAGTTAAAACCTAATTTCATTAATTTTTTATACTAATATCTTTAGTCTTATACTTTGTTATCTAATAAAAGTTTCAGAGTAATATTATTTAATGTCGAAAAATTATAAACAATTTTTAATTGAAAATATTTTAAATTAAAAAGTAACAGTAGCGTAACTGACAGTAACTGCGGCGTAAAATAACAGCACAAAAAATTATTTTTAATTAAAAAGTATACGAGTAAAAACATTTTAATAGAAGCAATTAACCCAAAAGTCAATTGCAAATATGTTCAACAATCAGCAGCAGCAGCAGCAGCAGCAACAGCAATGAAAAAGCGCTAAACGACAACAGCAAAGGCAGCAACAACAATGACACTAGCAGCAATAATAACATAAACGTGTGACGCACATGTTGCCAACATGTGTTGTGTTGTAAAAGTATTTGGAGCAATCACTGCCACCGGCAATACAAAAACACAACATTTATGAGCAACATAAAAATCTCGCAAAAACTTACAATTAAATACTTGCAATAAAATTAAACATCAGAATTTTAATAGCAATTTTAAAAATTTTCTCATTAAACATGAACACGAATGTGTTCTGATGGTTACTTTATTTGGAGTATAAAATTTCGATTTAAATAAAAATGCATCCATCATAAATGCAATATATTAATCAAATTTTTAATATAATTTTGAATTGCATTTTCAATAAAAATTGTTCTAAATTTATTAAAACAGTTTTATTTTAATTGATTCAATGAACAGAATTTAATTGCAGATGAAGAACAAATCAATTGTATTTCTGATTTCAGTTAGCAAATATTCCAAATAAATAAATGGGTTTGTTTGAATTTATATATGCATATATAAATATACTGTCAATGCTCTGTAGACAGTTGTATTCAATTATATTCTGGGTTCTTACAAGAATACTTATCGATTGTTAACAATGTGAACCCTTAACCAAATAAGAGAACAACTTTTTCCCGAAACCCGAAACGATAATAGCCATAATTGTTTCTTTCAGAGTAGCAAAAAAATACTAGCACGATAAAAAAACAACAATGTGAAGCAACAACAATGCTCTTAAAATTTTCAGAGTTAGGATTTACTCGCCAAAAATTTTACGTCTTAACTTTCAGTGCAACCAAATTCAAAAATTCTTCTATTGTGAACGTTTACTGGAATTATGTTGCGAAACTCCAGTCATTCATTAGAATCAGATGCGCAGAAATAATAACAAATTGCAATATATCAAAGCAATAAGATAAAAAAATGCTTACCATTGCTCTTCTATTATTCATTTTGTTGTTTTTTTATTTATTATTAATGATTTTATATTATTATTTATTTTATATTTCATTTAACATATTTTAAAAGTGATGCCAATTTGTTTCAACCAGACTTAATACTGTTTCTTTACAACTCTGAAAGAAAAAATTACGACTAATGTAAACGTTTGGGAACTAGAAAAGTTCAATAGTAGAAGTTCGTAATGAAAACATGGTATAGTACATTTATATATACATATATACACGTAGAATTTGTCACTCCTGATTGCAACCCTGCAATATTTGTTTCCGAAGCTACAGCTGTTGAAAAAAGGCAAAAGAATACAACGTTTTTTTTTATTTGAGTGGTAGAAAAAAAAAATAGAAAAATAGACGAGGTTAATGAAAATGATTGTATATAAATTAATAGATGTATTTCAATAATCTTAAATAAAAAATATACTGTACACACTAACACAATAATCAATATATGAATTATAAACTTCAAAAGAGTGATAAAATAAATAATAAAATAAATGCTACTTAACTGCACTAAGAAACAAAATAAAATTGCACCAAAAAAAGTTTTACAAAAAAGCAAAATGCAGTAACATTTTTGAAATTAAAAACAACGAAATCACCAAGAAAATAATATATTTAATAGCATTTAAGTAGGTTTTCCGTTAATATTGAAAAAAGTGCATACAATTGTTTTTTGTCAAACATAAGCTTATGATTATCTCAAAGATATTTTCCTATAAGTTCCAACAATTGAATTTTTATTAAAATTCAACATGACAAAAATTATTTTACGAAAAAAATAGTCTTAGTGATTTATTTTATACCACGTAATTACTAATATATCTTAATTTCTGTAAATTTTTTTCTTTTACGTAAAACAACTTAATTTTTTTTCCATTACATAGGGTCTCTGTCCTGGCAATCGTCTACGTATATTAAATTCATACGATTCTGGTTGCTTTTCACCATCACCAGCATCATCTCCAACGCCATCACTCGCAGCTAGCACAGTCACATTGAACAGTTCAATTTGTTCAGCAGAATATGAGAACTCGTCGATAATCAGTGGCACTGGTAGTGGTAACGGTAGTATATGTGGAAGCGCAAATGGTTCCATCAGTGCAAGTCAAACATACCTGAATCAACCGCAGCCACAAACAACACAACAACAGCAGACAACACAATTCATGCAACAGCAGCGTCAAGGCACAAGAAGGTCATGGCATGTGTCGCCAAACAAGGTACGTACGACATGGACTTGGCTTGGTCCATGAATGAAAATATTATATCTTTTTATGATTGTACTGACCGTGCAACAACATGTGACCATGAAGCATGCAGATTTGCATACACGCACAACCAACCGCTAAACTGTTAAACTGCATTGTAAGCAAATTTTAACGTTGCAAAGCAGCAACTGATTTGCATGCATTTTATGGGCATGACTCAGTTTACATAAACAACAAAATTCATATACGAGTATTTTTTTCCGTCACATTCCCGCTTACTCAATTGCACTGCAATGTGCAAAGTTAAATTTCTTAATTTTATGCTTCGTCTGCAGATTTTGCTGCAAGCTTATTTATTTAATTAGTCTTACGTTTTTCACTCTCTCAGACAAAAATGTCTGAGGGGGGCTATGGAGGGGGGTAATACAAACTACAACAGACTGCTTAATTCTATATAGACTTATTAAATCTCGTATCTTCTATCTTGTCAGTGGCACATATGTGTATCTTAGTAGTATCTTAGATGCCGCAAAGATCTGCAACATGTGACTGAGAAATTGATATTGTTGCATCGACACTGCTGCAATTTTTTACATTCACCGTCCGCAACATCCATAATCAGGCGAACATTCGAATGGGTGTCGTGCGTGTTCATGTCGCGCAAGTGAAAGGAAATTGTAGAAGTTTAATCATTTTCCGTAAACATGCAGTATTTACTGTAATTCGAATTTTAAAAAAGAAATATTATAATTTTTTCCTTGTGCTCCTTCAACTTTTTTTTGAATCATTTTAATCTTACACACAACAAATACACACATTTTGATGGTAATTTTATTTTGTAATTGTGCATTTAATGAAATTTGGCCTGTTGCAGTAAATAAAAATTTCACATTGACGTGTTTTCCCTCTTCGCGGTTTTAATACCGTTGAATATGCGCTATTTTATTATTATTTTATTTTTTTTTTTTTCATTTAAGTTGCAATATTTATCAAATAAATTTGTTATTAATTTCCCCTGCCATTTCCTATTAGATATGGTTTTATGGGTTTTAGCTTTAATCTTTAAGTCTCCCATTAAAGTCTAAGATGACTAATGAAAATTGCTAACATTACGGCTAAAATACTTGAGGAAATGTGATAGGCGTTAAGCATATTAATCTTTTCGCTAGACAGGAAAATTTTATTTAATTAAATAAGAAATTTGATTGATTTATGGTGAAACTGATATAACGGCATATATAAATTTCTTTTTCATTTAGGAAATGCTTTTTACAAATCAATAGAGAAATTATATTAAAAAATGTGCTTTAAATTCTTTCAAATATGAAAGATAATTAATTTTATTTAGATTATGATTACTTGAAGAAAGTTGCAAAAAATGTTTGAACTACGTGTCTTATTAATGTAATAACTAAAACTTTAAACTATATATCAGATAGATATCCCTTTCAAGTTTATCACTGATAACACATTCGATTCTCCATGTATAGTATTGTTTTCCACATATATTGGATGTGGAAATCTGTTGGAAATTCGAAATAAATTACAGAAAGACTATTAGATTTCTATTGTGTACTTACTCTTAGCATTCTTTGAAAAGTTGCTAATTGAAGTAATAATAAAAATATAAATAATAAAAATAAATAATAATAAAATAATTGAAGTAATAATAAAAATATAAATAATAAAAATAAATAATAAATAATAAAAAGTAGATATAATATTAAATAATATTGATAATTTAACTCAAAGTTCTACTACTAAGTTTATAAGCAAAATTTTAGCAAAATTAAATTCACTTAAATTGGTTTAAACCTTTAAAACAATAGAATTACTTAAAATACTAAAATAAATTGAAATTGAATAGTGTAATATTAAATAAATAAATACACGTAATTTAGTTTGAGCCTAGAAAAGAATAAAATTAATAAGGTGATAAAATGAAGTTAAATGGATTAGCGTAGTATAAAATGATTAAGAATATTATAGAACAGTATAGTGTAATACAATAGTATAAAATAAAATTGAATTTGACAGGGTTCTGGACTCTTAACAAAGCGAAGCACGGAGACCATGATAGATTCTAACAAAAAACATTTGATCTTTTAAATGAAAATCGAAATGTATCTTATAAACGATTTCCTAAATTTAAAATGACTTGAAAACTTATAGGTCAGATAAAAGCCAGATAATCAGAAAAAATGTTATTAACAGTCTCATGATGTCGCGTAATTAACCTACTAAGGAACCTTACAGCTTTGTTCTGCTGAGAAGCACCATTTCTTCATAGTTGTATTGATAACTCAGTTCTTTAACTCAGTGGTTAGCAAGAATGTTGCACCAGTACTCAAATATTTTGAATAATGTCAATTTTTTTGGAAATAATTAGTTATGTACTTATTATGAAATATGGCAAAGGCTAACAGAATTATAGGCATAAATCGGTTTTTACGATATTATAAATAGATACAAAACTCCGCCAGAAAACTTAAAGGAAAAATTTAAGTAAAAAATTTAAGGCATCCTGCTTGATTATCCATTCAAAAAAGAAAATGGACGTGTTTTAATTCTTTAAAAAAGTTGACTCGAGCGTCAAGGCTTTTGTCATCTTCTCTTTAAAAAGAATG
>NC_051846.1:51767131-51854832 GCF_002237135.1 Teleopsis dalmanni | reverse complement strand
ATTATTTAAATTTCACTTTTTTGTTTATTACATTCATACATATCATATTACTTAAACCTATAATTTTGTGTGTACATGATGCTGATACGGAACCCTAAAAATGACTACTAATTATATTAACATTTATACATATATTTAAATATCCGAAAATAATTTTCAAATAAAGTGTTTCTTATATAAGCAATAAGTAAAATAACCGAGTCAAATAAATGCTGTTAATCGGACATGTGCTACTTGCACGTTATAGCTAAAATATCTTACTTATCTTCAGACTTATCTAAGCTACGGGACAAAATTTGAGGGTGAATTCATGTCATTTATAACAACTCATGTTATCGATAGGCGCCAATGCAATACGGAATTGAAATACAAATCGCAAATTGTCAATTTTGTTACTGCAATAGAAGTATATCCTTACATCAGTTCATTAATTATCTACGAAAATTGGTTAGCAGGATACGAGGGTGGCAACGGACTTTATTTGCAAACACGTGCGCCTGATTTATTATATCAAATTGCAATTATTTGCAACAAATTGAAAATTATTGTTAATATTTACTTATATATATTTTATTTTATTATTAGAATTATTTACTATATTATTGCTATGATATAGAAATTAACGTTTAAATGACAAATATACACAGTAAAATAGAAAAATAAAATAATTAGCAAATAATTAACAAAATGTATCGCAACTCCATTTCCGTTTTTTTTTTTTGAGAAATATAAAAAATAATAATTCAGTAAAAGATATGTATTGTTTATTTATTAAGATAAAAATTGAAGATGTATATATATATATATATACTCGACTGCAAATTAGTTTTAAACAGTTATCATTTTTTAAGTACGAAACAGGTGAATTTTTAAATGAATTTAATAATTTACGTATAATAAGAAATGATTCACTTTTCAGAACAAAATGAAAACAAAATCGTCTAACTAAAAAACAAACAAAATTTTGTTAAAATAAAGTCATTCTCAAAACAGCTTCGCAAATATTTTTTCAAATAAATGTACCTTCTTTTTTATAAATTCATCCCAAGGGGCGATTTCCTAATATACACTTGTGGTCTTTAATTTTTACCACAAAATACATTTTAAATTCTGAATTTGCATAAAAGCCGTTCAATTTCCTTATTTAAAATTCCGTTGACGTCGTGGTCAATCAAAATTAATTCAATTTAAAAATTGGTTTCTGTTTATTGTTTTCTTTTGAGTGTAAATGTGTCTCAAGTTAAATAAATTCCTTGAATTTTATTAAAAAAATTTGTAAATTCAATTGTAATATTTGTAAACCACAATAAATAATATTCAGAATTATTTTTAATACTACTAAATTTATGAAGTGATCTCATTCTATTCTTAATATTATGTTAAGAATATATTATTAAGTAATTTTTCCTTAATATAATATTTTAAATACAAAACATACTTTAAATTGCGGGCATTCAAATATCTACACCAAGCCAATAATGTTAATCTCGTGATAAAGCTTGTACAGCCCTTGATTCATTCGTATGCGGTAGTCATCGCCAACTCGTAGAGGACGAGTTCATTTTACGATGAATTTTTCTCTCGAACACTCCCAGTGTTGCTTCATCATTCTGTGATAACGTCCATACAGAAACACAGGAAGGATGAACAACCTATAAAGCGTAAATTTTGTTTGTCGAGAAAAAGCTCTACATCCCAATTGCTTACTGAGCCCATAGTAGCACCTATAGCAATGATTATTCTTCATCTGATTTCCAAGCTAACATCATAGTTGTTTGTTATAGCGGTACCAAGATAAATGAAAACCTTGACAGAGTCAAAATAGTCACTAGCTGATATAGTTGCCAATCACTAGCTAGTAGTACTAAATGTCGTCGGCGTAAGGAAGCAGCTTGACGCATTCATAATATATTGTTCCATTACGAAGAACACTTGCCCTGCGTATTTCCATAACGAAATTGAAAAGTGATATTCTCAATTGATAAGGAATTACCTTATCTAAAGCCTCGTATGGTAGCAAAAGGTTCGAAGAGACTCGATGATACCTTGACGGAGCTACTGGTATTGCTTAACGTCAATCTGCAGAATCATATTAACTTTGCAGGGACACCATGTTCAGACATTGCGGGATAAACGCGATCCCTTATGGGGCTATAGAAAGCTGCTTTATAATGGACAAAAAGGTAGTGAGTGTCTATATCATGTTCGTGGGCTTTTTCCAGGTTATGTCATAGTGTGATTATGTAGTCAATGGTGGAGTGGCAATCCTATGCATGACCTCTCAAAAATGTCCATTGTTGACCTATTGCATGTTTTTGGTGGTCAATTATATTTTTCACACAAAACGGGATATTACACATCCGGAAAATTTCTAGCTCATAAAAGTCAAAACACGACGTGTTGTGTGGCTTATGGCACTGTTCTATTGAAACCACGTTATCTCTAGTAATTACGTGGTTTTACCAATCAAAAACAAATCACAGGTTCTTGTCATAGCTTTATTATTTTCAAATAACAACAGGTCTCTAACAACTCCAAAACAAATGTCACACCATACACTAACTTTCTGTAGATATTATGGTCTTTTGACAGTTACTTGTGATATTTTACTGTCCAACAAAAAATGAAGGAAATTCTATACAAAAAATCATTTTTATATATAGTCAACATTAACCTAAACATTTGATGTCGTGTATAATAAATTAAGACCCCGAAATGGATAACCTTTTTTAATTGAATCATATCTTAATTTTATGTCATATTAAACGTTATACTTATTTCACAAAACTACCATATTTTTTTGGTTTCATAAGATGTTTTTTAAACCAAAAAGTTTTTTTAATATAAAATTTTTTATTTATAGGCATGATGCATGATTTATGATCAATTTTGAAGAATTGTGTGCATACTAAAAGCTTAACTCTTTCTGTGCATTCTTTGTTTATATAGAACAGTAAATGGAAGCAAATGTCACTAGAGTTGAGTTCATTTCCATTTAAAAATTTAATATTTGAAAAATATCAGAACAGATTTATTTACCATTGGTATTTGTTTTGGTATACGCCGACCTCAAATACCAGAAGGCAATGACATTTTATACTTTGTCACTGAGTTGCACACAGGAAGAATGACCATGACCGCACAGACAGTTAAACTCTTTTTATGACTTTTTATTTAAAAATGCACGGCACATACAACATTTTAATATTTCATGTCTGAAAAGCATGAAGTAGCAACAGATTCACTTAAATTGCAGTTTCAAATTACATAACATAAAAAGGACGTTATTGCTGTCAACCTTTTTTACAATATTTGTATTCTACTTATATATATTGCACACAAAAAACAGTAGATTACGTTATATCTACGTATATGTTTACTTAAGGGTCATGAGATACTTTTATTTGATGAACCTGATTTTGAAGTTTGATATGCTCCAACTGAAGAAAGTATTCAACACGGGGTCATGCAGAGCTAAAGGAAGTCTTAATTGTTTTGTTTTGTCTGATTTAAGTTGTCCGTCCTCATTTAAGTTGTCTGTATGTATTTGTATCTGTGTTTGATTTGTATGCAGTTGAAGTTGGTTGATTATGTTTAATCTGTGTATAATTTATAAAGCGACACTCCTCGCTTCCACTTTGATATTTTGATATGAAAGCGCTCACTATTGACATTTGACATTTGCATACACTTCTATTGTTAAACTGACATTTTCATTTAATTCAAATTTCTTTGGCATTTGCTTTATGGATTTCGAAATCGTTTCGGTTTTATTGTTAATGTTCGATTGGTTTTTAATGATGAGTAAAAAATAAACCGCAATCAACAACCCACAATGCGGTTAGGTTATCGAAAGTCTTTCAATGGAAATGTTAGAAATTTTACGAAATTCTTATCTAAATTACAAGCATAAAGATTTTTTTATTTTTTTATTTTTTTATTTTATTTCGGCTACGCAGTCAACAACAATGAATCAGTTCTCTTGGTGTGTAGGTAGAAAAATTGTTGACTTAGTTTGAATGATTTTTAATACTATTACAGTAACATTTTTGATAGGTATGCAAATTAATATATTTGATTAATAAAAAGCAAATATACAAATTGATACATATTAATTAAAAAAGCAATTTGATGGCACTTTAAGTTATTAACTTAATATATAGTGGTATTAAAAGCGCTCAAAAATTTAATTCGCTTTAAGCCAGTAAATTTTTTATTTTCTATATTATATTTTTTTTATAACTATTTATATTAAGAAATAATTAACTATTAATCCACTTGCTTTAATCTTTCTAAATTATTAAAAAAAAGCCTACACCTATTTCCTTACAAACAATTAAGCGGTCATTTATAGTTAAACTCTTAGAAATTATGCTTTGGCAAATTGCTAATAGCAAATTAAAATACAAAATACCTAATTATGTTGAAATTGATAGCAATAAATGTAGAAACCACCATACATAACCGATTGAATCCTAAAATTCTGTGAATCGACACATTATTAGCCGTAATTTTTTCTTTCAGAGTTGTGAAAAAACAGCATTAAGTCTGGTTGAAAGAAATTGGCATCACTTTTAAAATATGTTAAATGCTTATTTTAGACATATGTTGTTTGTTGTGTTATGAATAATATAAAATAAAAAAATTGTAAGCAGTAAAAATTAATTAATTCAAAAAAAAAATAAAACGAAATTAATATTAAAACGACAATGGTAAGCATTTTTATTTAATACATACATATATTTATGTATTTGAATTTATTAGTAAATGAAATGCTTATATGATTTTAACGTATTACTGAAATTTTGCTACATATTTCCAGTAAACATTTATAATAGACTAATTTTTTAATTTGGCCACACTGCAACTTAAGACGCAAAATTTTTTGCTAATTAATCCTAACTTTAAAGATTTTAAAAGTATTGTTGTTGCGTCATATGTTTTTTTTCGTAAGTTGTGAGTATTTTTTTGCTACTCTGAAACAAAAATTTAGGCTATTGTAGAATTATTTGATCCATAACAGTATCGCATAGTACTATATAGTGAGTAAACTTCGAATGGCGCCGCATACAAAGCTGGTTCGCCCCTTTGATTACAAAAGGACATATCAGCTCAATAGGTAAAAGTTGAGACTGTTAGTTAGTTACCTAATAGGACATCAGATCATTGCGATCCGGTAATGAAAAATATTTTTACGAAATTTTAATCCGTTTTTTTCAAACACATAGTAATTTTATTAAATAACCAAATCGATTATTCTAATTGGATTATCTTGAATTTAATGGCTTCTTTAATAGCTCTTTGCAACTTTACACAATTATTGACAAACTTTATAAACCCTCCTAAAATAGCATAAGTTCAATATGTATATATGTATGTGTGTATGTAATAATTGCTTTGGCTCACTTCATGATTTTTCAATTCGTAAACCCAAAAATGTGCTGACATAAAGTACTTCCACACAACTTATAAAACTTTAGGAAGTAGACCAACACACCTAATACTTGATTAACAAAAGATTTATTTTTATTGTTTTGCTCACTGAAACGTGTCAACAATATTTGCATAAATTGCAAAAATTATAAAAGCAATTTAATTTACAAGTACTAATATCAACCCTTTCGTTTGTATTATTTAATTATATACGAATTTTTTTTAATAATATTTTAAATTACTATTATTTTTTATATTTTATTTTATTCAATAAATTTTTTTGTATCTACAAGTTGACGCACGACCAAAAGGTATTTCCTTTTGTTTACAAATCAAACCAGTTTTTAAATCTTAACAATAAGCAGAAAAAAAACGACAAAAAGTAAATGTTGCTGACAATTGTCATGCCGTAAAAAATACTTGAACACATTCACACTTCAGAAAAATACAATGCAGAAATACCAGGAATCCAAAATTCGCCATTAGAAATTTTATTTTTACTTTGCTTTTTATATTCCACCTACTTTTCGCATAATACAAATGTCCTGTTTCTTATTTTATTTAACCTAAATAGATTTACTTAAAATATATCTTTCGTTACACCTTATAAAACAAATTTTCTGAAATTTTGATTAGGAAGCAATAATTTTTATTCTCAGCGAGTTGTTCCACAAATATGTTGCAAACAATTCCAGCAACATGTTTCACGTTCCACAAGAGGCTTGTTGTGGAAATCCTGCAAATTAAGGATTTTAAAATCGGATTGCACAATTGCTTTAAAATAATTAATAACTTGTCTTTTAAATATTAATTGCTATTATATATTCTTTGTAATGTGAAAGATGGTAGGGTTCATTTTGATGCATCCAAATACTTATCAATTATATATTTATTCTGCTAAATAAATTTAGAAAAATTAATAGATTAATATTAAAATGCCGAGTTACTATGTGACTGTGACTGTAAATGCTTATTTGAATGAAACGCCAAATTTTTATAAAATATTAGAAAATTATGTGACTTGTACTCTTCTAAACAAAATAGATCGATTAAAAAATTATCTTTTAGATCCTTCTCTAAATAAAATAAATTCTTGTCAAGGTGTCTTACTTCAGCTGCTAACAGAACAAAGACTATATTTATTGCAGAGTCACTCGCCAAAATCGACAGCCCAGCGCCACTTATAAGCCGTATATGGACTATGACAAGAACAACAATGGCTTTTGCTTCACACAAACAGTATTAAAATACTGTTTCAAGTTCCTATAATCCCTATCACAAATATATTTATTTTATATATTGAATATAGCCATAAATAAAAGTGTAATAAAGATTATTAAATATAATTTTAAAAGAATTATTTGAACATCTGTCGTTTTAAACAACACTTACAATTGGTCGGCAACCTTTCCGTGACCATATGCAACGGACAAATATATTGAGTATAATTAATATACCAAAATCTAAATAATATAGATATAAATATATATAGTATATATAATTAAATTTATATAATATATATATATATATATATATATAATTATATATATATATTATATAATAAATATATATGGTATATATATACTAATATATATATACATAGTTTTGGCGTGTGTAGTTTTTTGTTTGTGTAAGCTATTTACACAAGTTTAAATCTCGGAATCTCGGAAATAAATCGGCGTACATTGTAGTGAAGTTATTAAATTGTTATATCCTCTAAATTGCAATCGTGCTATATATGTTATATTTCACTATATATAATTAAAAAAAATATATATTTATACACTTAAGTATTTTAAACATTATTATTTTATACATTGATTTTTATCACACTCTAAATTAATTCTTCAATTTGAAAGTTCTGAAAAACACTAAAAATAATCGATTCATAATTAATCTCATTTTTTAATTATTTTAAAATTTAAAGATATTTTTAGAATATAATATGAAAAAAATCTATTTATATACTTCCATCAATCAACTAAAAATGCATATATTTTATTTTTGTAATTTTTCGTTATAATTCATAATATATTTCATAAACAAAACAAAAGCCAAAAATGCTAAAAATTGATTTGAATATAAGTCCAAGTTTTTTTACAATATTAAATTTATATTTGTTATCTTTGACTTGCACGCCTTAATTTTTTCATATATAAATATTTTTAAATATTTAAGTTATATATGACTTTCACATGATTTCTTTCGAAGATTTCTATCTTTTTCGATTATATTTTATAAAAAATATATTTTAAATGCTATTTATACTATTTTATACAGAAAATAAAATTTTTGACTCTGTTTTACTAAATTTATTGGTTAATTAATTGAAAAAAAATATAAAATAATCAATCATAACGCTTAAATCAGCTTAATACCTTAAAAAACATCATTAAAATGTATATAAACATTTCATATCAGAAAACTGAGCAACAAATGTTTATAAGCACAATATCGTGTTTAAAAGACACAAAACACAAATCGCATCAACAAAGATACTCGTTAACATTGTTTTTACCCTCAACAGATTAGTTCCATGAAATACTTGCTGCGTTGTGGTATGTTTTGTGAGCGAAGCGCTTAAATCGCGGTATTTTTCAACTGAAAATAAAAGAGATACTTTGTACGACAAAGTTTCGTGTGTGTTGTGTTTTGTGTTTTGTTTTTGTGAAACGGCATTAAAATACGAATTAGTTCAGCAGTTTTTGGCAATTTCTTTTATTTTTATAAATGAATTGTATTTAGACGTATTTTTTGTTTTTGTGAGTTGCTCTTCAAGCTAAACTTGATTTCAAGCTGAATTTGCAAAAAATAAATATAAAAAAAATTGTTTTAACAAAAAAAGTAGTAACAATAAACACAAAACAAAAAGGTACAAGTTGATAGCCATATTTCCGACATAAGAAATCTTAAATATTTTAAATATTTTTAAAAAAATATTGTAAACACATTTGAGAAGAGTGTTAAGCTGAAAATATAAATTAATTAAATAATTTTTAAGAAACCGAAAATACAGTTTTTTTTTTGGCAACATATATTAAAATTCATATATCAATCAGATGTAATATTATTCAATAATATTAAACAAATATATTGTCCTGGATTAAATATATTTGTATAATTTAAATAATATTTAAAAAAATTATAACCCAGAATAAAAATTAATAAACAACAATACATTATGTATTTTCACAAGTAAATTAAAATTAATTTATTTAAACGAATTTTGGAAAGTTTGATACTATAAACTTAATTTAATTGCACTGAAAATAAAAGATGTTGGATAAAACAAGCAGCTATTGTCCAATGGACTATGATGTACCCATAACAAGACCAATAAGGATTAAACAGGTTAGTGATGTCAACAGCGAAGTATTTTTACGGATATGTTTTTCACAAATTTTAAGACACCTTGGACTTATTTCTTCAGTTTATTAATAATATTCTGGCCTTCATGAGTTTTGCTACTCTACTCTTTAACTGTTAATTAAAATTAATAATAACATTTTCTGAGCTAATTGACTCGTTCACTGGGCTTAAGTATTTCGCTTGGTTTCAGCGAGTGCAACTGTCTTTAGTAGCTTTCATAAACTGTGTATATTATGCGAATCGAGATTAAAGTCAAGATTAAGCCATTGGCAACGTAATATTGACATGTGACACCATCGCTTTTCAGACTTTTATTTTTAATAGGCGCTTGCATACATAACATATATACATTCAGACACTGCAAATGCGACCAAGCAACTGTCTGTTCACGCTGGTGGCTGAAGCCTTTAAGAAGCTGTTTCTCTTGCATTGGGTAAATTGCATTTTTTAAATCGACGCTTTGTCACCAAGTTTTTTATAGTCTTTAAGGTATTGTCGTTATTGCCTTTAGTTTGATTATAAATTGATAATGGAACTGCATTAAAACGGCAATTTTTAAATGTCGCACTTACCAAATTGGGTAGCTAAAAGATAATTTTTTTTTAATATTACATACGTAAGAAAAAAAAATTTATGTTATATAATAATCCCATAAATATCAAAATTGTATTCTATTTGTATGTTGTAACCGTAGAGTCAATAAGAAATGACAACTTTATGCGGTCATCGTATGAAATAAATTTTAAAGTTTACTGCAAAAAAATCGTGAATGCACCCATAAGAGAATTTTGCAATGATGAAATAATGTTTAAATATAATTAATTTTTATGCAATTTAATGAATTTTATTCAATTTAATAAAAATTTTCTTTATTTATTAATAAGAACTTAATTTTAAACATAACTCTTGACTTTTAAATAAAAAATTTTATTAATATAAATTTTTTGTTGAATAAAACACAATACTATATCTTTTTCCAATAGTTTTTTTTTATATAAATTATAAAAATTCCCTTTTTTATTAAATTTTTTTCTAAAATTATTAGCTATAAAAATTCATATTAAAGCAATAGATATTTTAGTTTTTCGATATAAAATATAATTAGTTTCTCTATATAAGATATAAATAAAATAAGATAATAAGATATGATGAAAAAAAAACAAAAACATGATAAAAGATAAAATATGATAGATTTTATCAACGTTTTTTAACACATTAAATTTTTAGACAATGAGAACCCATATTCGTAATTCGGAGTTCGGATAATTTAATGTGGATTTTGTTTTTCAAAATTATTGACTAAAATCAAATTATACGTAAAAATTAACCGAAGTTACTAAATTACCAACGATTTTTGTCTGAATACTCTTATCTAATATCTATGTACATGATCGGTTTCCTTTTCTCATCTAATATCTTGATATGTATGTACATGAGATTGATTCCCCTTCCTTACAATCTAAAATTTTTTAATATAAAATTTGAACTTGCTTGATGTTAATGCTCCTTCTGGTGTTCATTTTTATAAAATTAACATACCATACAATATAGTATGTAATATATCAGTATATAACTCATTTTCTTATCAAATTTCATATAATTGTTAACCAAATATCTTATTTTAACCAATAATTAAAATTATCATATTTAAAAAAAAAAATAAGTTTTGAAAACCACGTTGGCAGTGCAAACATTATGATTCAGTCAACTTTTATATAGAATACAACTTAACAATAATTTATATTGTTCAATTTCACCTTCAGAAATCCCTTAACAACAGTTGTAGTGACTCACATATATAAATAATTTTTTTTTTAATTATCAACTGTTAATTTGTAGACTGTCAAGCAATTTGTACAAGTTAAAAAATAAAAGAAACAGCTGAACAGATGTATTTTTTAATAAATTCTCTCTAACATATATAATAAGTCAAGTTATAAATAATAGTTTTTGCATAATTTGTAAAAAAAGATGATTAAATTAAAAAAAATTAAGCTTTTTCTGTTGTTTTTACACTACTCAGGAATTTATTATTGAGAATTTTATATTTTACAATTCAATAGTACTATCAAATATACTAACAATTTTGACAAATATATAGCAATAAACATCAATTTATATATAAAACTAATTCGAAATGTATACAAATTCATTAAAATTTTTATACACTTTTTTTGTTGAACAAAAAAAAAAAGAGAATTATAGTTTTCATTTAATCAAGAAACATTTTACTTTCTAATATTTTTAAACTAGAATAATAAATACAATTATTTATAGTAATATGTTATATAAGAATACAAGGATATTTTGCATTTTGAACACTTTTTTTAACTTATATTTTCCAAATTATTGCAGTAAACGAAACGTTTTAATTTATTTTCTTTCATCTTAACTTCATATGATATGCTCAATGCAAAATTAAAAATTGAAAAAAAATATGCAACAACATTGATGTTGTTTTGTGTACTATATAGTAGGTGTTTTGTAAATAATAAACTATCCGTTGCAAATAATTTATTAATTATAGAAATGTTCTAAGTTATATACTTATATTTATGTGAAGAGTAATAAACGCATTTTTAATATTAAGTATATTATAGCAATCTTTTAATGAAATAGATATAAAATGACAATTATTTGAGTTACAGATATTTATCTTCTTTTACCAATGCAATATATTATTGTCAACCTTTAAGTGATTATAGAAAATATATTTATAACAATATTTTAGAATTAAATAAAAAATAACAAGGGTCTGAGCTTCTAGGTGAAAGTAAATTCAATATTTCAAATAAAGTCCAAAATGCATATACATAGTTAAAAATTTCTAAATAACAGATAGGAATAGAAGTTCTTGACTTAGTATTTTTCTTCTAATTCTAGATCACCCTTAAAGAATGTCACAAT
The DNA here is from genome assembly GCF_002237135.1 of Teleopsis dalmanni. Lineage (NCBI taxonomy): Eukaryota > Metazoa > Arthropoda > Insecta > Diptera > Diopsidae > Teleopsis > Teleopsis dalmanni. The sequence continues at coordinate 51,843,123 of NC_051846.1, read as the reverse complement.
TTTTTTTGTTCCAAAACTTTAAACAATAAAGAATATTACATACTATTAAAGAATATTAAAGTCCAACAATTAAGTTTAGTTTGCCATATCATAACAACACTAGGACTTATATGACTCCTAACACCTTTTGTGGTCGCAAGATTATCTTTTGTTAATTTATTAAAAATCGTTTCATCTAATGTTAAAGCTTTCTCAAAAATTTGTTACTAATCTGCTATACTACGTAATACTAACTTATTTAAATTACAGTATTTTTCCTATACTTATATATTTCATATAATTCCTACTTCAGTTTTAAATTTTTAAAATGAAAACAGTCTATTTTCTATTACATATTTTGTATTTCTGAATAAGAGCAATAAATAGATAATTAATAATTAATTGCTAATTACATGATTAAATAGCAATTAACATACTTACAATTATCTACATTCTTGTAAAAAACTGTAATTAGTTCTAAAGAAACTTGTACTTGATATACTTAATATATGTAAGGTATGTACACATATTTAATTAGTGCTGAGATAAACCCAAACATTTGTTTAAATACTATTAAAATCGTATAACGCAAATAAGTCTCGATTAGTTACACTTCATATCAGCCGATACTCATGGTCATAACAGAGAAAAATTTGTGTACTACTCACGTCTGAGTAAGACTTTTATACCCATACATTTAACCGATAAACACGGAGTTTCAATTACACAATTCTCGTTTTAAGCTAACAGCTGCTGACACTAAGTACGCCATAATTAAAGGTAACAGCGACAGCAACAACTACAATAACAACTACAATGACAGTAATAATCATAGCAAATAAATTGTATCTAGTGATTTTGTATCGAATTGATATACACATATGCATACAAACATGCATACAAACAATGTCTGTAATCGTAAATTATTGTATCGCTATTTTTATACTATACGATCGATTGCTGGAATTGCAGCTGCTGCTGCTACTGATGCTGTTGCTGTTGCTGATGCTGATGCTGCTGGTGTAGCGAAAAAGATTTCTGGATGTGCGATATAATATTTGCAAGATACTGAAACTTACAAATCAACAAAGCACGTACAATTCAGTGATGGCTAAGAAAAACACAAATAATAATAATAAAACTTACTAAACAAAGTGAGATTTAAATGAATTTGCTCCAAATGTACAATTTGCAAGAAAAGTAATTGATGCCGCTCGCTAATATTGCTGCTGCTGCTGCTGCCGCTTATGGCTCAGTCATTTTCAGTTGGAATTAAAGATTATTTTTAAGCGAGCGCATTTCGTATGTATCATCTATGCATCCAACTGACCAACAAGTAAGACCGTTCATCTGTCAGTACGCAGATACGTTGCTATCAGTGTTGGCTTAGTTTCAGTTTTGATCTGTTGCTCTGTTTATGTATATGTTTATGTATCTGTCGGGTTTGCTTGATTTTGCACAAAGTGTATTAGCATGTTTGAACATTGATTTTACGACTTGACTTGTCTTGAAAGACTTTAAATATAGCTTAAGTGACCGACAGAATAACTGAATGACGGACAGATTGACAGACCAGCCAGCAACTTGCTGTAATTAATACACTTGTGCAAATTATAAGAATTCAACACAGTTTACTGGCATTGCTGATTGCCATAAATGGACGTTTATTTTAATTTTGCATGCCAGATACTTTTTATGAATTTCTTTTAAGATGTTAACTATTTTTCATTTTTTTTTTTTGTTTTATGCTAAAAAGAATCTTTTACATATTTTTTGATTAACTGTTTTTTAGCGCAACTAATTTTTTGTGTTCGCAAATCTTTTGGTTTGAAGAATTGTCAGTATAATTGATGGTTTGAACTATAAACTAAAAACGCATTATTAACAGCTTTCTCAAATTGAATATAATACAATATGTTATATGCTCACTATATATTATGTTATATAAAATATAAATCTATTAACAAAATATGTATAAATAAAATAAGAAACTTAATAATAATAATACGTGCTTGTAAGCATGTCTATAAAAAAATATTTTCTATTACAATGCAAGAAAATTTTAAGTAACAAACCCCGAAACAAGCACATATTCTTATCATATTTCTACTAAGTAATTCTACAAAATATATAATTTTACAAAAAAAATACGATCTATTACAAAAACAAAAATATTTTGATAAAATTTAATCAATTTTTTTTTTAAATATTACCGAATCTAATCTTTTTCAATTGACCACATTTGTCATGCTTGCTTCGATAGTTGGGTAAGTAGTGAAATATTATATAGAACACATAACCACTTCAATAATCTTTCTGCAGATAAATATAGTACTGCGAGCAATGTAATTTCTCTACGAACATAAATGTATTTTCATTTCTCTTACTGGCCATATATAATAAATTAATTTCATTATATCTACACAAAGATGTGGTAAAATTAATCAACATAAAAGTGTCCCTATTTTAGTGGAACAATCAAATTTATCTTAATTTTAAAAATAACAAGCATAAAAATAATATATTTCTGAAAGTGCCATAAATGCTACTATATGGTTTGAGGAAACTATCTCTCACATATAATTTCATTTTAGCTGATTATTTGGCCTTACCATGCCTTACCATGTGAAGCTGAGTATCTTTTATCTTTAAAGGGCATTGCTTTGCGGTTGGTGTCATTTTATGTTTTGTAGTTTTTGTATTTGATTAAGTAATGCCTCCGTGTTGAAGGGAGCAATTTTTTATTATTTTAAATAATTGTCCTTGTCTAATTTTTTTTAATGGCGCCATTGAACTGCATTTCATTAAAAACATTTTCAATGCATAAAAATAAAGCAGACTATAAAAATTTATATGAGTCCTGAAATTTGAGAAATTTTTATTGAAGATTTGTTTGATAATTAAGGTAAAACAAAAAAGGAAAAGTTTAAGTTGTTATATTATAACAACTTATTTATTATCTGTAGAAAGTTACAATATATATAAAACATGTTACTTCGTTATTGTTTTGAATGAAAGTGGAAACACATTACGATAAGTTAAAGATATTGCTTTCTAAATACTTATACTTCGAAAGTATTTATTTTTTTTTATTTTTAAATAAATGACTCAAATGAAATATACAATCAGCGATATTATATTACGATTGGATTCTATATTGCCATATACAGTTGTTCCAGTGCAATTAAAATACTTCAACATATCTAAGATATATTAGTGGTATTCCATCCACTGGCTTTCGCCAGATTCCATCCGCACTCAGAAGGCAACTTCACAAATATTAAAACATAATTTTTAAAGTCTTAATAAAATAATCATAAAATATATTAAAATTATCTAAGGATAGATATCTCTTTCAAAATCTAGAATTGATAACATCATAAAAATTACTATCATAAAAATTACTATTTAAAATATTTATAATAATTAAAATAGCATTGTTAGCACTATATCAAATTATTAAAAACACATAGATATACTTTGTAAACTATATTTAGAAACTTTTAGAAAATATTTTAACGCTCAAAATTATTTAATAAAAAAAATTTATTTTTATTTTTTAAATTTTAGAACTAATTTTGTTCATATATATAATATCTACTTTATAAACTTAATTGTTTAACTCAAAATACCACTTGAACTATAAATTTTAGATTTCTATATGATATTTTCTAATTATTTATGTATTTTCCATTATAACGCGAGACTCTAGACTTCACAATTTGCATTGGTTTTTTTGTTTTTGTTTTAATTTTTAAAACTTACTGAAACGGAAACCGAATAAATGAATAAAATCAAAGCAAATGCCATTTTTAGTTCACAGCATATAATTGTGGTATTGAATATGTCTAAACTGATTTAAATAATAATATCAAATTAAATCATTTATTTCATAATCAAACAAGAATAATTATTTTGAACAATACTAACTACAATATTAGTATTTGGATAAAATAAAACTAGAACTATAAAATCAAAACAGTTGCCATTACAAAAACTTTACACTACATTTGGTCAAAACCTTTATTAAACAAAAAATATGTGGACGAATAAAATATATTTATCAACATAACATACCTATATATTGCTTTTAATACTACATTATTTTTCAATATCATTATTTAAAGACTCAATGGCAATATTGGTTCTAGAAAAGTCTTTTTTTACAAAAAGCTTTTACTTGCGATTATAAAAAAATACTGAAATAAAGCACAATTGTGTACTTGCATTGCTAACTCCATTATTTTTTAATCCATGTATAAATTTATTTTATTTGTACTAGTTTTTGAAGGGACAAATGTTATATATACATAGCGAGAGAGAGAGAAGTACGATAATATTTCACAATATATCTCAAAGTGTTTTTTGATAATCATTACAATATATTTTACATAATGCAAAGTTCCAGAAATCTAAAAATTATATATTAAAAGTACATTTAACACATTTGTATATCTTTAAGAAAAGATATACGATAAGATATCTTATATAAAAATGCTTTCCAGTAAAATGTGCACTTTGACAGTATTTGATTAATGATGTTATATCGAAGTTATTTTTCCGTGTTGTGATAACTGCTTAGTGATACAGTTATTTCTTAACAAATGTTTCATAGCTCATAATTTTGGATGTATTGAATTCTTTCCCACTTTTACTCTTCCAAATTCCATAAACAAGTCTCTAACTATAGATATATTGCTAATATACTCGTATACTGAGATTTAAATTAAAAAATAGATACAAATTTTTCAGATTTCACAACTAGTTCTATATGACTCTACTAGCTAAGAAAAAAGTGTTGATATAACGCATATTTGTGCAATATCACTTACTAAAAAAGATAAAACTATATGCAAAGTATAACTTTCTTATGAGTTTCCTAAAACGCTTTTAAATTTCTTAAATTTTAGATTAGAAATAAATATGAAATATTTTATAATGCTATAATATTTATATATTATGTATTGCAAATTTTTTTGGAGTGTTTATTGCATTTTATATATATATTTTTTTAAAATCACTCAATACACACAGGAATAATTGTGTTATCCATATAATTTCGTTTTAATAAGTTGTATAAGTTATCTTGTATTGTATTTAAAAATACTGAAGTGTATATTTTATTACTTTCAACAATTACGTTAGCTTAATGTTATATATTTTATCTTATCAGAAAGGAAATAAAGATTAATTTTATTGATTATTCTTACGAAATTTTAAAAATATTCAAGTATCAATTTTCATGGAATTACTCTTCAATTGTAAATGTTTTTTTTAATTTCCTTTCTCATGGAACTATTTTTCAATTGTAAAGAAGTTCTTTTAATCTTTCAGAAGCATACTTATTAATATGGAAAAAATTACACTAATTATTTAATTTTTTAAATCATTTAAATATAGAACTTTTTTTCAATTTATAAGCAAGAAATAATAAGAAACAATTGAAACTATAATATAAAAAAACCATGTATTTATTAGGAATATATAAACATTTAAGAAATTTCTCAAAAAAATTATTTTAAAGTTTTTAGAATACTACAGAGTGTATTAAATATACATATTATTACATAATATTTTATTATTCGAAGTGTACTATTCGAAAAATACAAATTTTTGGTTTTTCACTTTAGTCGGGACTAATTAGTTATACTCCCAATTTTTATTCAGATTATATTCAGCACTATTCAGATTAGAGTTACACTATTCAGACCAATCGAACTATAGTCTAAACTATTTGCATAATATTTTGAATTATTCAGATTCGGATTATAGTTCAGAGTATTCACTCTATTCGGATTAAAGTACCGGCTATTCGAATTTTTCCAGTATTCTTACTGAATTAGCCAGGTTTAAATATGCACAATTCTTTGAATGGATTTATCTATGCGCTCTTAACTTATATGTACATATATAATATATAATCGTATACGTAAAATTATCAAAATATTTTATATACTATAAATTCAATTTTTCGTAAATAAAAAAAAATTAATATTTACTTCATATATGACTATACTATACAAAATATTTAGGTTAAGACTTTAATAAGCTATATTACATACTTATCTTATATACAGTTAATAAAACATGTAAATAAAAAAGTATTTAAAGATAAATTTATTTAAAAAACAAAATTCAAAATAAATAAAAGAATGTAATATATTTACAATATGTGCAAAAAAATTTTAAAAATGGATTGCAATATCTTACGAATTTTAAAGCGAAATATCTTAACAATAACTTTGTTTGTACAGTTAATATCAATATTGAATGTTTATATGTATGTATATATTTTTCGAATTTTATTTTTTTACTATAGCGAAAAAAGCATGCAATTTCAATGCCGTACAACGTTTTTGCGGTGTCGCTCGTCAAACAAACAGCAAAATATATTTACACAACTGAAGCACCGTGCAATGTCGCAACCCTTTTAATAATTTTTTTTTCTTTTTTTTCTTGAGTTTTCTTGTTTTATTTAATTTAATTTTGTATATACATATATATATTGTATATAGAATACAAAGAAAAACAAGTTAAAAACATGGCTTTGCATTAATATTTTAAGTATGTAGAAGTTCTTGGGAAGCTTGCAGCAATACGTATCGTATATACTTGCAACAATTTGTCGCCGCAAGGCAACAATTTGCGGTGCAAAACTGTCGCATTCATATATGAGGCGACGTGACGTGACATTATAATTTTTGCATTTCAATCCTTTTAACAAATCCATTTGTTATGAAGTTTATAAAAGTCATAGAGTGCAAAATACCGTGAATACAATTAACAACACAAAAGATACATGTGTACTTTGTATAGATAAAAATTTTGTATAGAAACACTCCTTGCAATTCAACTTCGCGTGAGTAATTGCGTTTTTGTTTTTCATAAAAAAATAAAAATAATAATAATTACTACACATATTTTCAGGTATTTTTTTCTATATATTCATATATATTTATTTATTTATTTTCATTTACAAGTCGATTATTACACAGAGACGCCTTTAAATTACGGCGGCGGCTCTTATCAACTTCAATCTTTTTCAACGCCAAATGGTTGTAAAGCACTTACAAATTTTCGTGCTGAGTATCAAGTTTTTTGGAAAAAAGTGTGAAAACAGGTGTTTTTTATTTTATTTGTTGTTATTTCGTACTCAATTATTTTAAATTTTAGTCGTTGTTTTTAAATGTATAAAAAATTTGTCTTGCTTGCATTTAAAGTTAATTTAAGTTTAATTCCTGCCCTTCTCAGCTTCATATAGTAAAGATCTTTAAACAAATCGGATAATATATTATTGTTAGGGGATGTGGCACTGCGACCGTCGGGTCTATTGTGCCCCCTTCTGGCCTCAGAGTAGGTATTTAAACCATATCGCGTCAATAAAAAGTAGTATAGAACCTACTTTACAGAGTTTTATTGCCTCTTCCGTGAGAATATACATTCCTAGGAGTCTATTTCGTATGTGCATTAGCGCAGGGCATTCTAACAGCACATATGTGGGCGACTTCTCATTCTCTTCACAGAATCTACAGTTTACATCCGTAATTATACCCAGTTTTGATGGGATAATATAACATTCAAGTTATTTTAAAAATTCAACTACGTGAGAATTATAAATAAACTCTTTTAATTCAATATATCTTTTGATATTTATCGTATCTCTGAAATTCGAGTACGATGTTGTTCGCGGATAAATCCAAACCCACTATTGAAATGAAAGCAAAATGTGTGAACCCTATACTATTGTATTCATATGTGTATATATACTTATTGACGTACGAATTTTATATTTTAGATTTATTTTAAGTTTAAGATTCGAATTGTAACGATATGTAATGAAGCTATATAGACTGTTAAAAATAAATCAAAGTTATATCAATTTTTTTTAGAAAAATGTTTGTGGATAATTTTATTGTTTTTTCATTTCAGATAGTAGAATTTGTAATGGTTGCATAGCCTCTGTAAGATTACTCATAATTCTTATATCGCGTTCAAGTATTGGGTCATAATTTATTATTGTTATTTTTTATGTTTAGTTTGTTTTAAAAGCTAGATGATAGATGGAAAATTTTTATGATGACGGTTCTTTGTGACACTAATTCTGATCAATACTATATTTTAAAGAACATTTCAAGTCAATAGGCCTAAGTGGATTCCCTAGGTATCGCTGGTGTAATCTAACCTAATCTAAGGGCCATGTTACACAGACAGCCATATGACGGATAATAACAGCAACTTTACACTGTTTTTAGGCATGACCAAAAGGCATATTACGCAAGCCATATTACTATTGTCAATTTCCTATTACCTTTACTATTATTTTGGTAATTTTTTGTTACTAAATGTAAAAGTTACTAACATTTCGTGAATATTTAGACAAATATTGTATACATGTTGATGCTTATTAGGCACAAATTTTGACATTTTTCACAAAGTAACACTGTCTGTCTAACGCGACGAGGCACGATAAGCTTTATCACAGTGATAAAATTTTAATTGAAATTTTTGTCTTTCTCTGATATTCTATTCTATTTATTTAATTTTTTTTTAAAACAACAACATTTTAACACTAAATGTGACCATGACTGTTTGTATGACATAGTCCTAACCAGTAAACATATTATAAGAAGACATAGAATTACAACATTGCATATTTGAACATTTTCTATTGTTTTAAAGACTAGTATTTCAGATTTACCGATAACTAAAAGTGGAAAAATTGGAACCGGTAAATAGTGTTAATATGTATTAGTAAAAATCACAAAATTTTACTATAATTTTTTTTAGTATGGTAGTTTATAGGCTATAAAGTACCATACTATAAATTATAGCGACTGTCATAACAAATTGAAATTCTAAAATATATTTTTCTGCAAATTTTACTCTTTTCTCTTTAAATGTATTTACAAACAGTCAAATTTCCATGACTCGAAGTACTATTTTGCAAAAAAATGGTTGGACTTATGGAGGCTTCGAGTTAAAAATTGTTTTTGTGATTGCAAGTGATTTGCTCTCTAAACCCTGTTTCTTTTGCAAAGAAAAGGTTCGACTTATGGAGACTTCCAGTTAAAGAATTTTTTTGTGATTGTATGTAATTTGCTCTGTATACCCTGTTGCACTCTATTTAGTTCAAGTTACAGAAAATTCCAGTTATAGAAGTTCGAGTTATGGAAGTTTGATTGTATAATTATATATTTTTGTACTGAACTTGTAATTAATTACAAATCTTATAAATGATATTTTTATAGTAATAAATAATTATCACAAACAACAAAATTTTATATTTCAATTTGAAAAATAATTCCATAAATAAAAATTATATATCAATTTTTACCATTATAAAAAAAAATTATTATTTACTTATTAATATACAACATTCTTCATTTATCACAAAATGTTAATATTAATGTATAACAATTTTTTTAGAATAACCGACATTTATTTAAAACTTGTTTAATTTCTGCTACGCTGTAGTGAAGTATCTTTGTATTTGATTCTTGGAAAAACTGATATCTTAATTGAAATATGGCGTGATTTATATCACTGAAGATGAAATGATTTTATTGCGTCAACGTAAATTAATACAAATTGTTAACTTAATGCAATTTAATTGCTATCATTTGTATATCTTTTAGTGGCAACCAGAAATCAAAAATTTTTATTCTAAAACATTACAACCCCTTTATACACTTCGTAAACTTCTCTAAATCAAATTTTTGCAAAAATGATTTTTATATAAATGACCTTCAATATAAACTTGCATACGAGACAGATACACAACAACAACAATTAACATTTATTATATCACAAGAATACAAGCAAAAATCAATTAACGTATTGGTAATTTTGTTAATATAAATTTATTATCACGACATTTTTTACCAAAATATTAAAGCGAGATAAAAATGTTATTAACAAAAAGCAAAAATTAATAAACTAAAAAAAAATCAATAATATAAATATAATAATGGCAACAAAAATATAAGAATAATGAAAGTCTAAAAGAAAAAATTGAAACGGTTTAAAGCCAATAAACAAAAGATTAATCATTTGATAAAAAACTACAAACAAACAAGATTTAAGGCAACAGCAACAACGTTTACTCAACCTTAAATACGATGGAATAAATCGAGCCAATACCAAAAAAAAAAAAAATGTATATATATATCTAGATTTGTATTGAAAATTGTAGAAAATGTAATAAAAATCAAAATAAAATAAAATAAAATAAATTTTATAACGTGAAAAGTACATAAAGCTAAGATAAATCATTGTCAAAGTAATAAAAATAAAAACTCCTAAGAGATAATATAACATTAAGCTTTGGGCTATCTGTTTTCTTTTAAGACATAAAAAATTAAATAAAAAAAATTATAATAAAAATCACCAAAAGTTTTACCGCCAATGTTCAAAGTGAAAAGACATTGCAAGAGAAATGTTGATCAAAGCACAAAAGCTTGCCATGCCACAAAAGAACCAACCTACCTACCTGCATATGTTAATTCGTCAACAGCATATTGCTGGCAGCAATATATCAAAAAAATTTGAAAACTAAATAAATCTCAAAAATTGTCTTCATTTTTCATTATAATAAAATATACTAAATATACTATATACATATATGGTATATTAATATTCATACTCAACATAAATGAAATCACTCAATCAATCAGTAAAAAAAATTACTAACATCTTGCAACTAACTGTTGCACCGCATTGCAATCTTGCTGCTGCGTTTATGTTGAGATGCGTCATATTTTCATTAACTCAGTCATTTTAAATATTTTTAACCGCGTGGACAAAAAGATGTATAACATTTTAAATATATTCATTAATGAAATTTTTCTTCAATTTTTCTTTGACTTACGTCACTTACAAATCAAACATAAAATCTTTTTAATTTCTTTGTCAAGATTATTACGGTTGAAATACTTCTCATACCTGATTTGAAAGCTTCCGTTCAAAAAGTAACATGACTAATATACATTGGCATCTGCAGCATCACCGATCAAAGTGCGTAAACAAGAGTTTTCTGTTATAACAGAGATAGACTTATTTTTATCTGGAATTTTTGTTTTTTTTTTTGTATTATTATTATTATTATTCATCAAATGGTCTAAATTTCCTCGAACGGTTTTTAAATTCTTTAACCGATAAGTCAGAGTAGACCAACATAAAAATGACCTTTGTAACTTTCTGATTGAAATAAACATATCCGACATTAATGTGATGTTGATGATAATCACAGTGATAACTTTGCCGCATTTTATCAGAGTGTTGCTCCCACATTCATTATTACACACAAAAAGCAGTGAAGAAATGAATGAAGTAAAATTTTCTTTTTTTTTTTATTAAACCTGACATTAAATTTTTAACATTTTATTAAGATACGCTAAAGTGGAAATTTAAATATAAAATAATAAAATTTAAAAAGTGTTGGATAAAATTTAGGACGTGTGCTAGTAAGGCTAAGTTGATGCTAAACCAAATGGAAGATTTTTTGGAATTGTTTGCACTGCACACATTTAGCCATTTATCAACACGTATCGACAAATCACTACATTATCGGCACAACTTAGAATTTCCCTCATTTAGAACGCAACTTACCCTAACTCGTACACGTCCTTAGCTCTCAACGTCAAATTGATCTCAAAACTAAATACTTAACACTTTTAGAATATTAAAATAATTAATTTTATTATTTATTAATAAGTAATTTTTATTTCAAAGAAGACTTTATATGCTTCTATATTATATTAATATCTCTTTTTATAATTATAAGATAGATCTAAGAGATTATTTTTTTAATAAAAAAATTATTAAAAGATTCATTTTATGTTAAAACCGTGTGCGAATTCATGTAAATTGAGGGAAATAGTAAATTATGTCGGTATGGCAGCGAATGTTGGTATTTACCAGAATGTCGAGTAGGGTAAATTAGTTAAAAATTAAGTAAATTATATGTTACAATTGTGAACATTTTATAAAATGTTTAATAAATAAATAAATAAATTAAAAAACTTTTAACCAAAAATAATAAATAAGTGCAATTAATAAATAAATAAATATTTATATAAGTGCAGTGAAAAAATCCCTAGGAAATTTCAATTTACTTTACCACAATTAACTCGAACTCGCACACGGCCTAAATTAACTTAATAAAAAAAATATCTATACATAATTGGTATATGTATAATTTTTATATATTTTTTTTATAATTATAATTTTATCAATAGTAATTTTTTCATTTGAGTAATGAGTTAAGTTCTCTTTTCACTTTTTAAATACTTATTTTTAATATTCAATTACTATAAGAGTACATAAAAATAAACAAAAAATGATGACAAATACTATGGAAACAAAATTATTCTACAAATCCATTCATCAATCTGTGTAAATTATTTAAAAATGAACTTGAACTGAAAACACTTGTCTTTGAATTTGACTTTAAATAATCACTTTTGTTTTAAATTTGTTAAATTTCCTATTTTGTGTTGTAATTTCAATTGTCACGTATGTCTTATTTTTACATATAATATTACGTTTCTGTATTTTTCTTTATTTTATATCGATTTTAACTTGAATTTAACAATGACTCAGATGATATTGGTGATTTCCCAAATATTGTTTAACCAGGCAGATTGAATATTTCAAGCAATTTTAAAACAAATTACTTTAAATATATAATTAACATTTTGCGGTTAGCAAAATCACAACAGATACAATTTATGTTTAGGCGATAATATTGACTTTTTCTTAAGGTTATTTACTACATATTAGATCGAATATTATATTCATACAAAAGTGTGATTTACTTTAAAAATATAAAACTGGGTTTTTATAAAATATCTTATGTGTTATTGTACATCTGTCTTTATAATTAATTATTAAAAATTTAAAAAAAAATCGAAACAATTGTGCTTAAATTAATAATTGGACTAAAATAAGTGTTAAAGTTGTTAAGATGTTGCTATTTCACATAAATCTCAAAAAATATTTAGTTAGTATTAAAAAAAGGAATATTAAATTAAAATAATATAGATAACTGAGTGGCATGGTTACAAAAAACTGTTCTACCTATAGTTAAATTCATAGTTAAGTATCTTAATTTGTTTGAATTTATATGTTATCAAAGATCCAAAGTTGGTGGTATTCATTTTATTGCTGTTTCATTTAGAGTTATATACCACTGTTGTAACTTATTTGATGATACTTAACATATTTTCCCTAAAATCAAACAAATCAAAGAAATTCAAATTCGAAATATATTTAAATACAACATTTTCTGAATATTCTTACAATTTAATAATTTGTTGATAACAGAATCAATTGACTATTTGTTCATAAATCATGAAAAAAATAGCTACTTTCATATTGTTCGATTTAACTAATGATCAGTATTAATTTAAAAAAAATAATTTATGTGTATTAGGATCATACTTTTGCTATTTGTAATTTTCAGTAATATTACAATTTAGGTAGTAGCTTCTTTTAAAATTCAAAAAACTATGAAATTTCATAAATTAAGAGATCTTTATATAATCAACAGCTTTTTTCGAATATTTCTAACTTCAAATCAATCATTATTGCAATTATTACCATAATTCTTATAACTATAATAACATAATATTATATTTAACTTAGTATAATTTAAAAAACATCATGATTATTAATATTATAATATAAGCTTTTTAAAGTACTAACTTATTTTTTTTGCAATTATATTATTTATTTAAAGAAATAAGTTCCATTCCATTACTAAGTTCCATTGCTTTTTACGTTTTATACAAAAGACACATATGTGTGTAATATCTGTTATTTTAATTAGTATACAGTTCAGATAACAAAATATTTTAATAATTCACTATGACTTTGACATTACCTTATTATCATATCGTAAGATATAAAATTTCTTTTGGGTAATACCTTGGCTTTGGATTCATCGGTAACCAATCCAGATACAATGTTCAATGTACAAAGTTCGATGGAATATTTATTTAAAAGTGACGAATTTATATTTATAATCTTTACATACAGAATTATTAATAGATATAGATTAAAGAAAATTGTTTGTTTTTTTTTTCAATAATTTCATTAAGAAAAAAGTACTTAAATATATAAAGTACTTTTTTATAATATTATATATTATTGAGTGTCTTTTCGCCTATGGTAAAATCTTTAATACTTTACATAATTAAAACAATAATCAGTAAAATGCCGCCAATAAAATGTTTTATTTAATATAATAAAGGAAACATATTTTATAGTTTTAGCGAAAGGTCATCAGCAATCAAATGATAACACTAGATTATAAATAGAGCAATTATTATTAAAAGTATCAGCTTAAATTGCTTTTGTGCAAAAGAGATTATTAAATATATTAAATCAATCAACAATAAAATAAATATAAATTTATTTTTTTAAAAACATTTTTAGAATGCTTTATTTTATTTAATAATTATTAATGTATTCGTACTTTTATAAGTATTTATACCAAAAGATAGCATTAATATTTACTCAAATACTTAATCAAACTTTAATTAAATATTTTTTAAATTTTGATTATTTCACTTTATTATTTTATACAAATTATGTTATATTGCCATTAAGCTATTAGACTATATTCTATATTCTATCTTTCTAAAAAAAGGAAGCAAGCAAAATACCTACAAAAATTTAGAAAAGAATGAAAATACAGTTAGGTTTAGCAATTACTGTAAAAATCTGTAATAAACAATTATTAAACAAATATATTGATATTAGTAATTCATTAACTATTTCTAAATTTTATTAAAATGAGTAAAAACAATAATAAACGATCACAGTCTTTAATTAAGATTTTAGTAAAGGTATTTATTCAAATGATTTCTTAATACAACAAAGTCCAACTAAAATTTTATATAATTTTACATATATAATATGAAACAAAGATGCAATTTTACAAAAACGTGGAAAACAATAAAAAAAATATTATCTAAAAGAAAGTCATATAAAAATGGTTCGAATAGTAATGAAAACACAACAATAAAATTTTTTAGGTTATTTATTGAAGTGTGGCCAAATGAACTAAAAATTTTTGTTGTTGTCTTTTCATTTTTATTCGAACCCTTCTAACCCTTAAATAGTTTTTTTCTTCATAAGACACATCATTTCCGGGAAAAAAATAACTTTATAGTCAGATAAGTTGATAAAACAATATTTTTTATTATTTTTTTAAATGAAATAAGTTATTTTATAATCTTAACCAATAAAAACAAATATTTTTTTAAATTTAATTTATAATCAAATATGCCAAAAAAATTAAAACAAGATTTTATTTTTTAATTAATTAAAGTTTTGGCTAATAATATTACTATTTCAAATAACACCAAATACTCATTATCAGTGATCTTTCGAAATATTTTTTGTTTTTAATTATTCGTAAATAATTTTTTGATTTGCTAGTACTAAGATTTGACAATTCACATCTCGCCAAATGTCAAATACCCGACACCGTACTTGACTTGGTTGTTCTAACTTTGGATTTTCGTCAATTTGTTGCTAAAGTTCAACAACAAATTCAGTTGTAGTGTTATAATTCGGTTGGTTTTAGTGGAGACGAAGATTCCTTTTCTTTCTAAATAGGGTTTAGATGCTGTTTTGATACCAAACATACAATCATAAAAGTCTAAGTTTTAAAACTAACCAAAATATCTTTTGAAGATGTATAGGATATACGGCAGGCTCATAAATTAGCAGACTACTATAGTGAAATATCTCAATCTCAATCTTACCAGGCTTACCAGGCTTAAACGAAGTTATAAACTATTTATAAAATCATTAAATTATTAATAACAGTTTTCACTGTAGCTACTTTATTTCATAAATATTATGAAGACAATAAAATAAAAAATTCCGTATAACATTTCCTTCGTAATTGTTAAAAATACTATTCTAAATAAAAATACTATAATATAATGTAATAATCATTGTTGAGAATAATTTTTAGTATATTTCTGAGTTTTTATGACCTGATGATATTATTTGAAATAAATATATGTTATAAATATAAAAAGCTTACTTATTTTTAGTTACTATAAATAAATGTTATCATTATTAAATTAATAATAAAAGCTTTTTTTAATCTTATTATAGCGTGAAATATAAAATTCAAAAGAAAAATATAAAAGATTTATTTTCTGGCACATTTCTTATTACAGCTGTTAATACTTCACACCTTTTTAAACCAATTTCAGTTCATTTCTACCTACTTTTGCACTCTTCAGTATAAAATAAAGTAGCTTAAATATGCCACACTTGAATGCCATAACCACGTTAATGGACAAGTTTAAATATTTAAACAACTTTTAAATTCACTTTACTGATTCGCATTTTATGGTAATGATATTTGACTTATTTCGTATTTTTTTTATCACGTTTTTAGGTACTTTATTTTTGCTAAAATATAAAAATATCTTACCGATAAATATTAAGATATATATGCATATGTAAATATTTATGTGTTTTATATAAGAAGGAAAATCACTAAATTAAGAAGTAATAAAAAAATGTCTGCATTGTTTAATATCTCAATTCTTTTTGTTTGTTTTTATTATTTTAAAATAAAATGCCCTTATTCTACATAAGGTGTAAAAATATTTAAAAGACGAAAACAAAATTTAATTTTTAATTGAGATGTATTTCATATTATTTTTGGAACTTAAACAATATTCATATGTAGTATAAAAACATCGAATTTACTAAAATAAAATAAAATTATTTTTATACTTAAATTCCATTTAAATTAAATTTCATTTAAGTTAATTATTTTAAATATATTTATATACGAATTTTATATAAATGCCCCTTTTTTAACCAAAATCTTTAAATTAATCAAATGTCATCAAGCTTGCGCGTATAATAACCTAATGACTTCATATATATCCCATATTTAAATAAATTTAACTTCCGAAATATTTTTCAAAATGTATTTAAAATTTGGATAAGAATTTGAATATTGTACAGAATAAGGCTCGAAATAAAGAGCCTAAACATATTCATAGAACATTTTTATGTTTTTAGCAGAGTACTGAGACTATGCCACAGCTACTGTTATAATAGATATTTATTTGAAGAGCTTAAAAATAGAATTAAAATAAAAAGAACGACTGTGCTTTTAAATGGAAAATTTTATTATATAATACATACAACAACAACAAAAAAAATTTAGCAAGATTCTACAAAAGTGTTTATTAAACTGATTGATAAACCTAAACGTGCTAAATTTTTTAAAGTAATAAAATAATTTTTGAGAAATGTACTAAAAACTTTAGTCGAAAAAAAAACAAATAAATTGTATAAAAGGAAGATCCCTTAAATATTTTAAAATTTAAAATATTTTAAATATTTTCTAAATTTATCTGAGAAAAACTTTTAGTTAAGGAATCATCAATGTTTTAAAAATGATTCAATAGCTTGACTCATTTAAGTCGGTAACTGGACAACTCCTTTCAAAAATAAAATGCTGCAGATAAATAAGGTATTAATAAGGTATTAATATACGAAAAATAAACAAAACTGAATTTAATAAGAATTTTAGTGAATATAAGTTGTAATTTAACGTTCTTTTTAAGACGGAAGTGGCTATTATATTATATAGAAACTAGTATATTTTTAGTATAAAATCTCTTTATAAAAATTTTAGGAAAAATAAAATTTTCTGTAAAAATGTTAAAAAATTTTCTAAATAACTTTGAACAGAACGATCTTCTAAACCCAGTAAAGTAAAATAACCAATTTGTTGATACCTAATAACTATGATAACTATTAGTTCAGTTATCTCATTGATTTAAGCTATTAAACCCTTTTCAATATATGAGAGTTTTAACTCAATGTTTATATCTATATACATACATCTGTATAAACATATGTACTATATATATATATATGTGCTACAAAACTCCAGAAAAATGTGCGAACATAAAAGACTAGTATGGCTTTGGGACTGTTGGTTAAGCTGCGCTGACTCTGAGCTTCAAATTTTGCAGGTCACGAGTACGATTCTTGGTATTTGCAGTTACAAAAAATTATTTACGAATAATTAAATACAAGAATTATTTTTAAGACCACTGATGATGGGTATTCGGCAATACTCGAAACAGCTGTATGATCAGCCAAAAATTGAATTAATTAAAATAATATAAAATTAATTTTTGTTGTTGTAGTTTAATACTGTTCAAAAAATCTACTTATATATATATATTTTATATATATATATAAAGTATATCTGTGACACCTCGTCAAATATTAAAAGTAGAGCCCATCAAGCACAAAGGGCTGAAAGAAGAAGATCAATACAGCTTCATATGGGGGCTATCAGCATTAATTTATCTAAAATAGGAATTTGCTACACAAAAACATACTATTACGAATAACCATTTTGATTACGTTTATTTTCAGCATCATATTCAATATTTAATAAAATTATGTAAAAAATAAATTTGCCTATTTGTTTAATACAATAATTTAACTCTATAAAAACTTTAACTCTATAGTAACTATCAATTTCAGATACTCTTTACACAAAAATCTGTTAGGAGATATATTAGCAAGGTAAAATATTAATCCTTTAAAAATAGACAAATACAAAAAAATACATTTATAATCAAGAATTTATTTTCAACACGATTAAAATTGTAAAAAATATTTCTTAATTTTGTTAATAGTTTGTTTTGCTTTATTTGGTTTATAATTTAGAAAATTTATATAATTCAAATATTAACACAATTTAACATACTTGAATAGCTGTTACGTTAAAAGAAATTTGAATAAAGTATTAACAACATTAATGTTGCTACCAGTTTTTTACATAAATTTAAAAAAAAATTTTGATAAAAAAATGTTAACTGTGTGAAAAATCAACAATCATCAAAAGCATAAATTATGTAAAAATCTATGCAAATAACTATTTTTTCTAAATACATATTTTGACTAGGAGACTCGTACTTCAACTTCAAAATTTCAACTTCTTTCTACCCAAAATGCTAACAATTCAATTGTTATATAAACAAATTATTACCTCAAACACTTCAATTGACATTTGAGTTTCATTGCGGGTCTTATTAACATTTGACATTTATTTACAATTTCACATTTCCTCTGTTCGAAAATTATGTAAATACAATTTGAGATATATACACTATACACCATACAATTTGTATACTACGCAGTATACAACACATATATATTATATATGTATATATAAATACTAAAAAATATTCACTAAATTGTTTGGTGTAAATATTGGCATTTTCAATTAGCGACACGTAAAGGTAAATTTGTTGTACTTTTTGAAGTTAAATAAACATTAAAAATATTTAAATGCATATTTTTAAAATTTCCTATACTTGTTTGTTTTGTTTGTTTGGTATTGAACTGGTTTAACTGTATCATAAAACGTATCATAGAAATATATCTTTAAAAGTTGAAGATTTAAACTTCAAACTCTAGTAGAAAGTCTAAAGATACAAAAAACCATAAAAACTTTTGTTTAAATTATTTTATTTTTATTTATCTCTTTGTGCCTCATTAAGTGTTACCGAACATAAACTTCAAGTGCGAAGTTTGACATATCATTACTGTTGTTTCCCAAAAACAATGGAAATATTTGATTAAAAAATTCATTTTGATAATAAGTGTATGTATAAAAATGAGTAGGTCAAAATGAATATAAAAATTCAAATTTAAGAAGTATGCAAATACTGTAGACAATAAAAAAAGTTCAAAATAAAATAGGTAAAATGTATATATATATTTATATAGCAACATTTAACAACCCTACAGTTTTGACAAATCCATTTATATCATTGCTAAATCTTTATTAAATAATAAATAATAATAATAATAAGCACGAATAATGAAATTATGCAATAATATAATTATTAATTAAAAATAAGTATTTAAATAATATATTATTATTATAGCATTATTAAATATTAATTTTAAATATTATGCTGAAGCACATAAACAGAGACTTCAACATCATCATCAGAACTATCAACCCTTCTTCATACAGAAAAACTAATACGTCGGCTTAAACGAACTTAGCCAATTGATTTATTATCCTAATATAATAATCATTATAAGAAAGATATTTTATTATAAATATTTCGATTAATGGCGACTAGTATATCCACATATTTTTATTTATATGATGTGTACATATAATACACCATAGGACTAGCATAGAGCTAGGCCTGGTCTACCCTTGGTATCTTCTACAATACGTCTCAGCTGTCGAAAAAAGGAAACCAGAACACCTGCTGTGTCTATATCCAGGCTTGGCAAGTCCTTGGCTTCTGAGGCCCACATTTTCAACCAACTCGGTGATATCTCTAGCATTACCATTGACCAGATTCTTGCCTTTATAAATGCCTCTAGTTGGATTCTAGCTTGATCTTCTCTTTATTACCCGTTATTACGAGGATGTGTAGATTCCAAACGGCTTTCTTAGCTTATTAAAGAGGATTTGGTCCTCCCTTCACCACAACTAATTAACTACACATATAATAATAGTATGTAACTCATGTATTATAAATCAAATTTTTTTTGATGATTCGTCATTAATGAGCTCCCTTATTACTATTAATTGTACTATAAAAACACATTTTAGTACATTTAAAGTTGCATAAACCATAACCACCACCATGAAATGATTTGAAACAAGTTAAAAATTTTATATTTTTTTTTTTACTATTTAAAATTTAAACAAATCAATTATTTTAGCAAATAAAAAAAGGCAAAAAATTAATAATACAAGAGTAAATCAAATAAATAAGTAACAACTAAATAAAAATCTCTTAGATTATTTACTGAAATGTTATCTTACATTTTACATGCACTTGTCCAATTACTTATTTACACTTCTTAAGTGCTTAATGACATATTTGAGATACTTGAATTCAATGTAGCGCATAAAAATAATAAAACACAAACAAGTTTCAAACTTCAGATACTTTACACTACAAACAGTTTTAAGTTGTTTTCAAACCGAAATGGAAGAAAATATTATTCTCACTTTAACTTACTAGTACATACATATGTATATAGCATAAAATGAAAAACAAGTTAAAGTGAAATTAAATCCATGAAGCTTATCTTCTGGATACTTTTCATATAAATATATATGTTTATATATATATTTTTTTTTCTTTGAATTCATATATTTGATATAACACGTTTTAAACCGTAAGATTAGGTCTTGTTAAATTTTAAATTCCAGGTAACTACAAAGTTTGCATACCTTATTATTTTTTGCCACTATTAAAATTTTGTATTTTAGCGCAAAAATTAAAAAAGAAGTAAAAATTAAAATTTAAAACAAAGAGAACAACATAAAATTGTGTTATTATGAGCCATTAAAAGGCAGCGCGCTTCACCAACTTAAACTGCTTTCTGAATTTACAAAAAAAAAAAAAACAAAAAAGATTTTTATTTAATTTAAAACATAAAAAAGGTTGCTGGAAACAATACAATTTAGAAGATACAATTTTATAAACTACCTGATAAATACAAGAAGCCATAAGCAAACAGCTCGAAGCCACTTTGAAATATTTTAAATTGATTAAAGGCATTTTGATCTAAACAAAATGCTTAGTCACTGTTGTGAACGAATGTCAAGTATAAGTTCTCAACTCCATTTTAATGTCTTAGATTAAAAAAATAAAAAAATTCTCTACATTATAATTATATCAGTTTCAAAACATTTTATAAGCAGATAAACCAACATCATTGAGTTTATCATTGAGTTTTTATTATTTATTCATAAAGAATCTAAAAAAATAAATTATTTTTAATTGTATAGTATTTAATTAAATTGCTAAAGGCAACATTTAAACAGGGCTATGTACTTTTAATCCATATTATTTTTATTTATTCTATATCCTCTTCAATCATAATGCAATAGAAATTAATCAAAATAATTTCATCATATATATATAAAATTAAATTAACCATAAATTATCATACTCTTGTTTATAAATAATTAATTTTACTCATCCTTTTTTTATAGAAACTATATGCCAAAGCCATATACGATAACTTGGCTGATACATCAGATGAGTTAGCATTTAAGAAAGGTGACGTACTCACAGTCATCGAACAGGATACAGATGGCATTGAAGGTTGGTGGCTGTGCACTTTGCGTGGAAGACAAGTAAGTTTGAAAAGTAAATTGTATTTTATAAAGCAAACATATTACATTTAAATTATTTAAATAATCGTAAACCAAAGATACATGTTAGCATAATACCATAATATCGTAAGCATTTACTAAACAAATTAATGTATTTTTAAACAAAACTTAGCTTCAAGTGTTCTATATTTTACTCAGCTAATTGGTTGAGCAAGTATTTTGCCATCAGAAACTTCACGCTGTGATTGGCATTGACTGGCAGTCTCAGAATCAGTAGACATAATTTTCATGCAGAAATATAAAACTGGAGCAAAATTCCAGCATATACCAGCATATTCCTATACCTAAGATTTTGCATATAAATCTTTTTCTGTAACATACACATAATTGCACCCTTACTTAAGAACTTTTATTTATGGCTTTTAAACATGTTGGAATGTAGCAATTTAGTATGTGAGTATATATATTAACCAAGATATGTTAGTCTGGAATGTATATAAACTTTTTTATATGTGTGAACATTTTTAGTAGCAATTGTGTGAATATTCAATTAGTATTAGTATTTATCAATATATAAGTATATACTGCTAGGAATGCTAAATTTTAAATGAAAATCTGAGTTAGTACAAATTTAGTTATCATAACTTATAAGGTATAAGTTTTATATTTATATTATATTTTTAAAAAGATAATAATAAAATATTAAATATCATACATACTTACATACTGCAGTCCTCTTTCCCAGTGGAGCCAAGGGCCTCATACATATAAGCATGTTAAGAGTTTACCATCTAATCAAGAATTAGTTTGATTCTTTTATATATAATGAGTTAATATAATTTAATTCACGATATTTGAGTATTAACTTTATAGTACATAAGAATTTAATTGTATTATAAATCAGAACAAAGACTACCTATACTCGAATGTTAAACACTTCACGAAAATCTTTCAAACTATATTTTACTATACTCGTTGAAATATGCTATTTATAAATACAAAAGATGTTAAACTTAACATTGAAGCACATTTTTCTTTACATTTTATCAAATCATTTTAATATCTATATATTTTTCGTCCGATTCTTTATTCAAAGCACTGACATAATAAATTAAATATAAATAATAAATTAAATAATAATATAATAATAAATATAATAATAAATAAATATATATAATATAAATATAATAATAAATTAATATGTTAGAAATAAATTTTATTTGTTGCATTTTTTGTTTTTTAAATTTAGTTTGATTTTGAATTATAGGAATATAGCTGAATCAAATCATAATTGTTGTTATTTAAGATGCTCTGATTTTAGTCAATAGGATTTTTAAAAACGTTCATATGTCAACAACTTTACGATAGATGTGTCAAAAATATTGTGTATTATACAAGGTTTGCTTTGGAAACATATTGTGATATCCAGAGACACTTCCTGGTTTCATTTTAAAACATAGGGTCCATTCTCAGTATTAACCGAGAGACACGGTGTGAAGGAAAAGTATACTTGAAAGCAAAATTCAATTAGAAAACCGTCAATAATTTATTTTAATAGTTTGTTTAATTTTTAGTTTATTAAAATAATTTTTATGTAATATTTTAAATATGTTTATATTGATATGGGTTAGCAAATTATAATAAAAGTGAATTCCTTTTAAGAAAATTTTGATCATTTTTAAGAACATTATTATTTATTTCAAATTTTTGGTTTAATTTAAAATTGGTATAGATTTTTTAATAATTTTTTATATATTAATACGTAAAATTATATCGAGAACATTTTTTTGTAAAAAACGTTCCTTCTCTAAAGCACAGTTTATCCATAATAGAGCGGAATTTGTGCAAACTATCTTTAAATTTGTGTATTGAAGACCATAGAAACTATAATAGTATGTCTTGATTAAAAGATAGATGATATTTAAATTTTGTAAAAAAAAACAACATTTATATCCATCATTTATTTGTATACAATACTTTACTTTTTTTATAATTCTAAATTATTTATATTTATATTATTAATAACCTTTTCTTGTTCACTCAATTTGTTCATGCTTTGCCTTGTATATTACTATTAATTTTTTTATTATTATTTTAATGATATATTATTATTATTTATTATTAATTTATTTATTTTTAATATTACTTTTGGTAGTATTATGCTTAATTGTTTTCACCAGCTATAATATAATTTTAATATAATTTAAAACCTTAACCTAAGGTCGTCTTATAATTATTTTTTTTTATAAAATTTTTTATAAAATTTTAAATAATAATATACGCAATTATGATTTTTTGCCTATGCAAAAATATTGTAAATGATCTTAAATTGAATTGGCAACAAAAACAATTCACAAACAAGCTACAAAATTTGTGGTTTTGCTTTTTAGAAAGGTTTTTATAAATCGTATGGCTTAGACTTTCATGTATCATTGACCTTTCAACCAGCCCTCGTTTTAATATTATAAATATTGCTAAATTTTTGAAGTAAAAGGTTTTATGTCTGTTTGTATTTATAGTACACATGTATAAAATATTATGACATATTACTTGTTAACTAAAGTTTAATTATATAGGCTTTTTTTAGGGCCTTCAATGAAAATTATAGCTATAATTAAAATGAACAACAAAAAAGTTAAAACCTAATTTCATTAATTTTTTATACTAATATCTTTAGTCTTATACTTTGTTATCTAATAAAAGTTTCAGAGTAATATTATTTAATGTCGAAAAATTATAAACAATTTTTAATTGAAAATATTTTAAATTAAAAAGTAACAGTAGCGTAACTGACAGTAACTGCGGCGTAAAATAACAGCACAAAAAATTATTTTTAATTAAAAAGTATACGAGTAAAAACATTTTAATAGAAGCAATTAACCCAAAAGTCAATTGCAAATATGTTCAACAATCAGCAGCAGCAGCAGCAGCAGCAACAGCAATGAAAAAGCGCTAAACGACAACAGCAAAGGCAGCAACAACAATGACACTAGCAGCAATAATAACATAAACGTGTGACGCACATGTTGCCAACATGTGTTGTGTTGTAAAAGTATTTGGAGCAATCACTGCCACCGGCAATACAAAAACACAACATTTATGAGCAACATAAAAATCTCGCAAAAACTTACAATTAAATACTTGCAATAAAATTAAACATCAGAATTTTAATAGCAATTTTAAAAATTTTCTCATTAAACATGAACACGAATGTGTTCTGATGGTTACTTTATTTGGAGTATAAAATTTCGATTTAAATAAAAATGCATCCATCATAAATGCAATATATTAATCAAATTTTTAATATAATTTTGAATTGCATTTTCAATAAAAATTGTTCTAAATTTATTAAAACAGTTTTATTTTAATTGATTCAATGAACAGAATTTAATTGCAGATGAAGAACAAATCAATTGTATTTCTGATTTCAGTTAGCAAATATTCCAAATAAATAAATGGGTTTGTTTGAATTTATATATGCATATATAAATATACTGTCAATGCTCTGTAGGCACTTGTATTCAATTATTTTCTGAGTTCTTACAAGAATACTTATCGATTGTTATCGGTGTGAACCCTTAACCAAATAAATGAGCAACTTTCTCCCGAAACCCGAAGCGATAATAGCCGTAATTTTTTTGTCAGAGTAGCAAAAAAATACTTGCACGAAAAAAACATGTGAAGTAACAAGAATATTCTTAAAATCTTCAGAGTTAAAATTTATTCGCCAAAAATTTTACGTCTTAACTTTCAGTGCAACCAAATTCAAAAATTCTTCTATTGTAAACGTTTACTGCAATTATGTTGCGAAACTCCAGTCATTCTTCAAAATCATATGTGCAGAAATAATAACAAATTGCAATATATCAAAGCAATAAGATAAAAAATGCTTACCATTGCTCCTCTATTATTCATTTTGTTGTTTTTTTATTTATTATTAATGATTTTATATTATTAATGATTTTATATTATTATTTATTTTATATTTCATATTGTGTTCAACACAACAAAAAACATATGTCAAAAAAAGCATTTAACATATTTTAAAAGTGATGCCAATTTGTTTCAACCAGACTTAATACTGTTTTCTTACAACTCTGAAAGAAAAAATTACGACTAATGTAAACGTTTGGGAACTAGAAAAGTTCAATAGTAGAAGTTCGTAATGTAAACATGGTATAGTACATTTATATATACATATATACACGTAGAATTTGTCACTCCTGATTGCAACCCTGCAATATTTGTTTCCGAAGCTACAGCTGTTGAAAAAAGGCAAAAGAACAGAACATGTTTTTTTTATTTGAGTAGTAGTAAAAATTATAGTTATAAATTTATTAAATGAAAAATGGAAGAGGTAAACGAAACTTATTGTATATAATTAATAGATGTATTTCAATCATCTTAAATAAAAAATATACTGTACACACTAACACAATAATCAATATATGAATTATAAGCTTCAAAAGAGTGATAAAATAAGTAATAAAATAAATGCTACTTAACTGCACTAAGAAACAAAATAAAATTGCACCAAAAAAAGTTTTACAAAAAAGCAAAATGCAGTAACATTTTTAAAATTAAAAACAACGATATTGAGTAGGTTTTCCGTTAATATTGAAAAAAGTGCATACAATTGTTTTTGTCAAACATAAGCTTATGATTATCTCAAAGATATTTTCTTATAAGTTCCAACAATTTAATTTTTATTAAAATTCAACATAACAAAAATTATTTTACGAAAAAAATAGTCTTAGTGATTTATTTTATACCACGTAATTACTAATATATCTTAATTTCTGTAAATTTTGTTCTTTTACGTAAAACAACTTAATTTTTTTTCCATTACATAGGGTCTCTGTCCTGGCAATCGTCTACGTATATTAAATTCATACGATTCTGGTTGCTTTTCACCATCACCAGCATCATCTCCAACGCCATCACTCGCAGCTAGCACAGTCACATTGAACAGTTCAATTTGTTCAGCAGAATATGAGAACTCGTCGATAATCAGTGGCACTGGTAGTGGTAACGGTAGTATATGTGGAAGCGCAAATGGTTCCATCAGTGCAAGTCAAACATACCTGAATCAACCGCAGCCACAAACAACACAACAACAGCAGACAACACAATTCATGCAACAGCAGCGTCAAGGCACAAGAAGGTCATGGCATGTGTCGCCAAACAAGGTACGTACGACATGGACTTGGCTTGGTCCATGAATGAAAATATTATATCTTTTTATGATTGTACTGACCGTGCAACAACATGTGACCATGAAGCATGCAGATTTGCATACACGCACAACCAACCGCTAAACTGTTAAACTGCATTGTAAGCAAATTTTAACGTTGCAAAGCAGCAACTGATTTGCATGCATTTTATGGGCATGACTCAGTTTACATAAACAACAAAACTCATATACGAGTATTTTTTTCCGTCACATTCCCGCTTACTCAATTGCACTGCAATGTGCAAAGTTAAATTTCTTAATTTTATGCTTCGTCTGCAGATTTTGCTGCAAGCTTATTTATTTAATTAGTCTTACGTTTTTCACTCTCTCAGACAAAAATGTCTGAGGGGGGCAATGGAGGGGGGTAATACAAACTACAACAGACTGCTTAATTCTATATAGACTTATTAAATCTCGTATCTTCTATCTTGTCAGTGGCACATATGTGTATCTTAGTAGTATCTTAGATGCCGCAAAGATCTGCAACATGTGACTGAGAAATTGATATTGTTGCATCGACACTGCTGCAATTTTTTACATTCACCTTCCGCAACATCCATAATCAGGCGAACATTCGAATGGGTGTCGTGCGTGTTCATGTCGCGCAAGTGAAAGGAAATTGTAGAAGTTTAATCATTTTCCGTAAACATGCAGTATTTACTGTAATTCGAATTTTAAAAAAGAAATATTATAATTTTTTCCTTGTGCTCCTTCAACTTTTTTTTGAATCATTTTAATCTTACACACAACAAATACACACATTTTGATGGTAATTTTATTTTGTAATTGTGCATTTAATGAAATTTGGCCTGTTGCAGTAAATAAAAATTTCACATTGACGTGTTTTCCCTCTTCGCGGTTTTAATACCGTTGAATATGCGCTATTTTATTATTATTTTATTATTTTTTTTTTCATTTAAGTTGCAATATTTATCAAATAAATTTGTTATTAATTTCCCCTGCCATTTCCTATTAGATATGGTTTTATGGGTTTTAGCTTTAATCTTTAAGTCTCCCATTAAAGTCTAAGATGACTAATGAAAATTGCTAACATTACGGCTAAAATACTTGAGGAAATGTGATAGGCGTTAAGCATATTAATCTTTTCGCTAGACAGGAAAATTTTATTTAATTAAATAAGAAATTTGATTGATTTATGGTGAAACTGATATAACGGCATATATAAATTTCTTTTTCATTTAGGAAATGCTTTTTACAAATCAATAGAGAAATTATATTAAAAAATGTGCTTTAAATTCTTTCAAATATGAAAGATAATTAATTTTATTTAGATTATGATTACTTGAAGAAAGTTGCAAAAAATGTTTGAACTACGTGTCTTATAATGTAATAATTAAAACTTTAAACCATATATCAGCTAGATATCCGTTTCAAGTTTATCACTGATAACACATTCGATTCTACCATGTATAGTATTGTTTTCATATATTGGCTGTGAAAATCTGTTGGAAATTCGAAATAAATTACAGAAAGACTATTAAATTTCTATTGTGTACTTACTATTAGCATTCTTTAAAAAGTTGATAATTGAAGGAATAATAAAAAGTAGGTATAATATTAAATAATATTGATATTTCAACTCAAAGTTCTACTTATAAATCCGTTGGAAATTCGAAATAAATTACAGAAAGACTATTAGATTTCTATTGTGTACTTACTCTTAGCATTCTTTGAAAAGTTGCTAATTGAAATAATAATAAAAAGTAGATATAATATTAATAATATTGATATTTTACCTCAAAGTTCTACTACTAAGTTTATAAGCAAAATTTTAGCATAATTAAATTCACTTAAATTGGTTTGAACCTTTAAAACAATAGAATTAAATAAAATAATAAAACAAATTGAAATTGAATAGTGTAATATTAAATAAATAAATACACGTAATTTAGTTTGAGCCTAGAAAAGAATAAAATTAATAAGGTGATAAAATGAAGTTAAATGGATTAGTGTAGTATAAAATGATTAAAAATGTAATAGAGCAGTATAGTATAATACAATAGTATAAAATAAAATTGAATTTGACAGGGTTCTGGACTCTTAACAAAGCGAAGCACGGAGACCATGATAGATTCTAACAAAAAACATTTGATCTTTTAAATGAAAATCGAAATGTATCTTATAAACGATTTCCTAAATTTAAAATGACTTGAAAACTTATAGGTCAGATAAAAGCCAGATAATCAGAAAAAATGTTATTAACAGTCTCATGATGTCGCGTAATTAACCTACTAAGGAACCTTACAGCTTTGTTCTGCTGAGAAGCACCATCTCTTCATAGTTGTATTGATAATTCAGTTCTTTAACTCAGTGGTTAGCAAGAATGTTGCAACAGTACTCAAATATTTTGAATAATATCAATTTTTTTGGAAATAATTAGTTATATACTTATTATGAAATATGCCAAAGGCGAACAGAATTATAGGCATAAATCGGTTTTTACGATATTATAAATAGATACAAAACTCCGCCAGAAAACTTAAAGGAAAAATTTAAGTAAAAAATTTAAGGCATCCTGCTTGATTATCCATTCAAAAAAGAAAATGGACGTGTTTTAATTCTTTAAAAAAGTTGACTCGAGCGTCAAGGCTTTTGTCATCTTCTCTTTAAAAAGAATGGTTCATAGTTCAAATTTATATAATTTGATATATTTTTTCAGTTCTTATTAAAAATAAGATAAGTAGTTATATTTAAATTTTTACATTCCGTTCTAGTGTCCTATTTCGTTATTTATTTTTGTTGTCAGTTAAGAACATATCAGAGATATAATCACATAATTACATGAACATTTTTGCTTTTACTATTCTTAATTCGATCTAGGTTGAATCTAGATTGTATATTAGAGATATAATAACAGAATTACAAGAAAATTTTCTTTTCTTGATTTAATCTAGGTTGAATAAATGTAACCAAAACTATAAATTGGAGTCCTACCGATATTACTTACATACGTCATTTTTCAAAAATATAACTAGTATATATAATCTTGTTTAGAATTGTCCTAAATCTTACTATATAACTAATAGAGATGCACATATACATTTTAAGTAAAATTATTTAAATTATCCTTAGGGTGTTATTTGATTATTTAAATATACTACTTGTAATTTAGTAAGCGATTTTCGTAATCGTAATTCTTTCAAGAAATTATATCAAATTCTATCTATCTCTCAGTATGCACACTTTAATTTTCTCAAAGAAATGTTGAAGTCTTTCATTTTAATTAAATAACAATATGAAAAGTGCGTTATGTCAGAAAATACATTATAAAAGCAAAAATTAAAAATACCAATTAAAAGTTAATTGCTAATCGATAATTGATAATATCTAGTTATTTACAATTTTAATAATAATAAATTAAAAAAGTTGACCTTGCTAATACAATTGTAATTATGAAAGTAAAAGATATATCAATGCATGATATATAATCATATAAAAAAGTTGTATAATTGGATTGTTTATAATATAGATAAAAACCAATCATGGCTTAATGTATAACACTGATTTCTTTGATTCCTATAAATATTTATTATCTCATTAATATCTTAGTTTTAAGCCTTTCAAAGGCAATTATAAATTTATAAAACTTTAATTAATTTTGCATATATAATGAACATTAAATTTTTTTTTTTTTTGTTTACTGTTTTTGTATTAATTTTAGCTGACAAAGACAAGCAATTCAAACATGTCAACAAAATTCAATCATTTTTTCCTTAATACCTTTTTGGTGCTCAAACTCTATTGGCATTAATTGTGCACTTTAACACCAATACGAAGCAACACCTTACAATTTAAGTGGCGAATAAATTGCGAACTCATTGAAAACTTGCAAAAATTCAGTGTAAAAAAACAGAAAACTAACGCAACCACTCATAAGACCCACTTGATCCGATTAATCCAAGTGCCTGACTTGATTGTCGAGTGTTTTTAGTTTTGATTTCATGATGTGAAAAGGTGTCAATTGAAATTTGATATGATTTTTTATGGCAGAGATCATCGACATGCCAAAGAAAATTTGGTACGAAAAATCGATTATGAATATTAAAGGCGTAAAAAATTAAAATTACTAAAACGATTTTACTCATTAAAATGTTGCACTTTATTGCTTCAAAACCATTTAGTGGTAAAATTTTGGTTAATTTGGTTAATTTTGATATTTTCCATTTGCATATGAATGAAACAAAAACAAAACAGATATTTAAAATAATTAAATATAACACTTACGTATGTCTTTTGTTTCGAAAAGAAGAAAATTAATTAAAATTAAAAAAACTTTCCCTTTTCCCCAATAATTTCATTGCTTTTCATTTTGAAACTCATACCACTTTTTTGTTAATATTTTTTCTTTAAATTATAGCCTAAGTAAAAGCTTTCGTTTGCATTATCTGTAACTATCAATCTCAAAATCGCGCATAAAACCAATTCATAAATTCATCTGGCATTGTACACCAATAAATGCAGCAGCATTCAGAAATAATTTTCACATAAATACTAAAAGAGCTGCAAGTAACAATTACTAACAACGCCACATAAAAACTGTTGCGGTTGCAGCTCACTTGATTCTTTTGGTTTTTTTTTTTTGTTTTTTACCTAAACTCCACTTTTTGACCGCAGGTCATTAAATTATTTCGTACAGGTCATAAAAATTACATGGATACGAGGCACAAATTATGGATACGAGTCTATGCTTTTGTAATAAAAGATTTAATAGTTTTACCATATCGCTTGGTCGTTGTTGTTGTTGCTGTTGTTGTTGTTGTTGTTGTTGCTACTATAAAGCCTTTTAATCGATTACAAAAAAATATATATTATATGTTATATATTATACTTTATGCAACCCACTCTTTAACCTAAATAAATGTAGTGATATGAACGGTGAATTAGAATTCTGTATTTTCGTTCAGCAATTTACTTAAATTGACAAAGTTTAATAAAAGATATGGACGTCATATATATTGTTATGAAAAATTTTCAAAAAAAATTTGTACTTTTTCGAAAAAAATGTGTTATTTTAAAAAAAAATGTTTAATTTTTCAATGAAAATTGTTTAATACAGTTAAACATCCATAACTCGAACTTCTGTAACTCGACTTTTCTATAACTCGAACTAAATAGATTACAATAGGATTTAGAGAGCAAATTACATACACAAAAAATTCTTTAACTCAAAGTCTTCATAAGTCGAACCTTTTCTTTGCAAAAGAAACAGGGTTTAGAGAGCAAAGTACATAGAATTACAAAAAAAAATTCTTTAAGTCGAATCTCCATGAGTCGAACATTTTCTTTGCAAAATGGTACTTTCAGTTATGAAAGTTTGTATTTCTAGATAATTTTTTTAAATTTCTTACAAAAATTTCTGTTTCATTATTTTCTAATTATTTTTAGTTTTTCTTTTAAAAATTTTTGATTTTTCAATAAAATCTTTATTTTCTGATAAAAATGTGATTATAATAATAGTTATAATTTAATTACAATTTATAAAAAATGTTTATTAGTTACTTTATGTTGTTTTTTTTAATATCATGTTATATTGTTACCATTTTCGACATTTAATAGCTTTGTTTCGCCTTCTAGACAGGGTTATTTTATATTCTGATAACCTAAACATAATATTTTTTAAAATCTAACTATAATCAACAAACAAAAGCAATCGTTTTATAGTTTATAATTAGATTCTAATTCTAATAAATATTTGTAAACATTTTACTATACTCGTATAAAATGAAATAACTTTAAATATTTTCACTACTAATAAATATTCTAACTATAACATTCAACTTCTAACTATTCTATCTATAACATTCATATGAATTCCCATATAGATAATGTTACTTACATATGTTATGCACACCAGCAGTAATTTATAACTAGCAATATTGTATCTTAATTAGGTTAATTTTCCTAAAAAAATCATCTCTACTTTTACCGCAGAACACTTACTAAAATCACGTAGTTTATCTACTCTAGTATTAGTGCATAACACTATTGTAGAATCTTAATCAAGAAAGTTTTTAGCAACTGCCTTAAATGTTAGAAGCAATAATAGAGGCAATAGCAATGGTATTATGGTTATCTACTTAACCGATGAAATTTGTTTTCGTAGAACAGATGATATTTGCTCTATTATGTTATTATGTTATGTTATTAATTGTTCTTATATAGAACATTATACTTGCATTAGCAATAATGGAAGATATACAATCCAGTTAATATGTGTTACAATAACAATAATATCTTTTTAATGCAAATTATTCAAAAACTATGTAGTTTAAATCAACAAAAGCTACTAATATCTTGAATCTAATATAATTCAAGTCAATATATTAAATTAAGAATTGTTTACTAATATGAAAATAATGAACATTATTTGTGATACATTACTTGTTCTAAAACATCTACCTGGAAC
Organism: Teleopsis dalmanni; assembly: GCF_002237135.1. Classification (NCBI taxonomy): domain Eukaryota; kingdom Metazoa; phylum Arthropoda; class Insecta; order Diptera; family Diopsidae; genus Teleopsis; species Teleopsis dalmanni. Next base: position 51,809,313 of record NC_051846.1, on the reverse strand, counting down.
ACATACTTAATATTAATTGATTACGTCTAAAGTTTTTGACACAATACTCACTCTTTATAATTTTTCCTACGCTATACCCAAAATTCTTATGATAAATTCAGAAAATTATGAATAACACCAAGTCCATTGGTGTTGTCAAGTCTTAAGATCTAGTAATAAAAGTCTATTGTTCTACAACAGTGCAACTGGAAAAAGTCCACCTATATTATAGCGAATCTTAACATTGTACAGCCCAATCACAACTTTTTAATACACAGAAACAAAAAAGTAATTTTTAAATATAAGTACTTTGGACTTTAGACATTGATTATAAGGTGATAAAACTGTTTCTAGTAGTAACACATTTAACAATTATCAACTGATTTATTTTCGATACGTATTGTCATTTCAAATTAAATAGTATTTGATGTAACTAGATTGCTGTAACTAGATCTGTAGATTGCTGGAATTATTGGACAAAATTTCTCAACGTTATTACCGGTCACAACATTATGGCCAATAAAGTGTGCTCTAGTTCCATGATTAATAATTATTTTGTATCTTAAATTAATAAAACTAATGTTCAATGTTTAATCAATATGTGACACAGTGCACAACATAATCAAATTATCACAGAAAATATTTAATGAGTACAATTTTCCGTAATGATCCTTAAATTGACTTACAAAATTGTGTGAGATCCCCGCTTTGCTTATGACGTTGCTGGCCTATGTAAAAGCCAACATTCCTGCTGAGTTACTACTGATATACAACCAAAGATATTGAAACTCTTAGAGGCTGTTACAGAGTTAGTGCTAATATACAGCTCTAACTGCTTAAAAATTGGATATATCTGATAAATACATAATTTAGACGTTGCGACTAGTTCGAATGAAACGTTATCTGGAATCCAATTTTTAAGCAGTTAGAGCTGTATATTAGCAAAACCTCTATATATTTTATATATCTGATAAATAATTTAGACGTTGCGACTGGTTCGAATGAAACGTTATCTGGAATCCAATAAATGGAATATATATACATACGAGTATATCACATAAATTAGATTCTAACATTAATGGGCATTATCATGATTCAAATATGTTTCATTTCAAATTATAATTAAAACCTCTTAAAAACCCACTCTTCATTTCTAGAATTCATATGTTCATTTCTGAATTGTTCTTAAATTTATCTTAAAGCATGCTTTAGCTTACTATATATATATATATTAATTTCTTCATTAAATTAACCAATTTGCCAAGTACACACATGGAACTTATAATTTAAAAGTAGCGTACAATGCAATAAAAACCGGCAGTGATTATGTGGTAAGGATGCAAAGTAGCTAATAACACCTCCAAGCTTATGCATTAACATGACGTTCGGTTAGCAGATCGCATTGCGAATATGTGTTATTATGGATGTACTTGGAAATGTATGCCTGAGCGCGATTTATGAAATTTGCTGGCGAGCATAACACGTACTAAAAAGCACAAAATCCTAGACGCATAAAATTTAACTAAAAATACAAAATATTCACAGCAACTGCAAATGCACCAGCAACGGATTTGAACTAATGGCAATGTGAATAATGTGAATAGGTATGTATTTTCACAAATTTGAAAAGGCAAACAAGTGTGGCTAAAAGGTGTCTTTTCTGCTAATAAATAATTTAAATTTAACACGTAAACGTGTGCTGGCAACGCCTACTCGCATTTCGGCTAACTTGAAATTATTTACTGCATAATATTCATTCATTCATACAGTTTATTTTTGCATAGTACCCGATTAAAAAGTGATCCAAAAACAAAAAAAAAATACAAATATTAAATTAAATAAAAAAAATAATTTTGTTAAAAAAATAAGAAAATTTGCTTATATTTAGAGCGGAAATGCGAATTGAGCAACTTCAGCCTACGCTTGTCTATGCTCCGAAATTGAATCGAAATTCATTCATAAAAATTGAAATATTAAAAACTCACTTATGTGCGCCATATACATACGTGATATAAAATTATTAAATAAATTTATATGTTAATTAAAATAAATAAAATATAAAAAAAATTGTTATAACTACATTTAGCAGAAAAAAAAAATTAATTTACCATAAAAATGCATTTAAGAACGTACAAAGTCAAAATGTTTGATATCATGAAGTTCAGACCGAAACAAAAACTGCTGAAGTTGGCTTGGCTAGTTGGCATGATGGATTTCTGTCATGTCTGCAAATCTTAAATTTTTGTTTGTTGGTATTTATTTATTTTTTTCTTTTTACACATACATTGTTTTTACCAAAAAAGGTAGAATTTATCTTTTTTACAAAACAAGACAAAGCTGTTACGTTGTCTGTCATCCTAAAAAAGTTAACAGTGAAATGTGGTAGCAACCATTTTTATCGGAATTTTCCAGCTTGTATGCGTACTGGTTGTTGGCAGATCGACCAAAGTTCGTTTTGGTCATAAGTGAAATGCCATGTTTTGTTATACTGTTATGAGGATTTTAATAGAAATTTTATGCAAAGAAATGCGTAAGCACGATGCATTGCACTTTTGAAAACTAAAACCAAGTAAGCATGCAGTAGTGCACATTTTGTTGGTGATAAACTGCAACAAAACCGGGGGAGTGGAGATATGCTTGACCATAAAAGTTATGTACGCACTTATATGAAAACTTAATCTGATCATATAACATAACTTAACTATTATTTTCTTAAATATATTTTTATTCTTTTTAGAAAACAAGTAAACAAGTTCCAGAAGACTTGCCTTAAGCAACAATTACTCTTAAACCAATTTATAAAAAAAATATATCCAAACCCATCTATGAAACTAAATAGGTTTATGCTTCAAGCTGCTTTCTTCGGAATTCTTAGCAAAAAATATATGTATTTACCAATTATAGAAAGTTAATGTATACAGAAGAGTTATAAGTTTTTTTATAACGATACAAAACCTTTGCACACAAAATTAAATTATATACAACTTAACCAATGAAGTTTAAACTATGCTATGGAACTTAAAATTAAATTACTATATTAAGTTCTGTAACTTTGGCTCTTAAAAAAGTACATTGTTAAAAAAATATACAGCTGGTTCATAATTTCGTTCTAATATAAACACAGCAAGTGAATTTGTTAATAAAACTTTCACAGCAAATTAACAAAACTCCAGAAAAATATGCGAACGTAAAAGTCAAGTACGACTTTGGATCAGTTGGTTAAGGTGCGCTGACTTTGAGCTTCAAATTTGGCAGGGCACGAGTACGATTCCTGGTACTTGCAGTTTCAAAAAATTATTTACGAATAATTAAATACAAGAAATATTTCCAAGACCACTGATGATAGCTGTATGGTCAGCCAAAAATTCAATAAATGAAAAAATTCAATGAATTTTTGTTGTTGTAGTTCACTACTTTTGAAAAAACCTTCAAAAAAATATAGAAAAATATTATTTATACCTGCAAGTTTCTTATTTATTAATGCTTCGAAGTTAAAACTAACTACTTTAAGCAAAAAATATGTCTAAGAGCTGTATAAAAGCTATATTGCTTAAATTCTAATAAAATAAAATATTCTATTCCATAAATATAAATATATAAAATTAGTAGAATAAAATAAATATATTGCTATATAGTATAATATAGTATATAGTATAAACTATATAGTATAATAAAATAAATAAATAATAATACAATAAATAATATCTTCAATATAATAATCATTTTTATCAAAGGTATAAATTTATAGCACCTCAATTGCCAATTATTAATGCATATTAACAAAAAAAATTATCCATATATTGAATAAAAAAGACAATACCATTACCATAGAGGCGACTACATTGCGAACTAAAGTGCTCTATAAAAAATCAAATTTATACTTGTAGTAATTTTTAACGTAATGATAAAAACATTAATTCTAATTTAAAGCATAACGCATTGAAATCCTTTATATTAGATACATAAACTGATATCGGTTTAGTGTTGCACACTACAATTAACAGTCTTTACCATGGTGTTCACCATAAGCATTGCTTTAATATACCGTATGATATCTGAAGCCGCGGTGATGGTTATCTGTGGCACTTCATAGCTATAGATTTAGCCAAAGAAAGGAAAATAAGGTGACAAATGGCAACACCCAACCTATCATTGCGTTGTATGATCTAGAGGTTAAATGATAGATCCAAAAACTGTGGCAACAAATATGGAATGCAGAAACATAAGTAAGATCGACAGTGAGATCGATCCCATATGTAGCGGAATGGTCAAATAGGAAAACTGACGAAGTAAATTATTATCTAACTCAATTCCTTTCTGGTTATTGTTATTTTCAAAAACACTTTTTTCACATTTGCATCGTAATCACAATGTAATTATGTTTTATCATTTTATAATTGTAATATGATATTACCTAAAATGATCACGTATAAATTTAGGAGTAGCTCTTCTTTATCTAAGTTATTGTTGTCACACATATTTAATATTATATAATATGTATATAAGAGTTTTGTTTAAAGAATTCAAAAACGAAAACATTTATCCTAATCAACATAACAAAAACATACGTGAAAATATGTTGAAATTCTCAATCTTTCATTTATTAAAAGAAAAACCTTAAAATTCCAAACAGCACATTTTGTCTTTTTATCTGATCACTACTGGTCTTCTAAATGTAACAGACATGCCAAAACTATGAAAAGGTGAAATTCCAAAACCATTTACATTTTTACCTGCCAAGAATGGAAATTCAGAAAACCATTTATAAAAATTTTCTATATTTTCAGTGCTGCATAAATTGTATAAAAAATGCATTTCTATTATTGCAAAAAAAAAGTAATGAACTTTTTATAATCTGCCGCGCTTAAATCAAAAAACTATTTTCATTTCAATTTTTAATTATAAAATAATATTTAGATTCCGTTGGATTTTTTTATAAAGTGTGGGTGTGGAAAGTTCCTTTTAGCCTCATTGGCTTCCTTTCGACCGGAAATGATAAAACTATTGTTCAAAACGTAATAACCATTAAAACTATGGTAAACTTAAATGCCCTCAATATATTTTGAGTTTAGATTGCTAGAAATGCCACATACCCGCACCCAACATTAATTTTCACTATATTTTTAACCCAAATATGTCATAAAACTTTAGCATGAAAACGTTTTACTTTAACGTCAGAAATAGGCCACATCACTCATATAAATATGTGTGATATGTACTATGCACGGGATATACTTTAATTGTTATATATTTTATCAACTAAAAGTGAAAACAGTAACTCAGCATAATTTTTTCATTCACACAAATGCTGACGATTTTTAGCTTTACTGATAAACGTCATCAAGTTGCATTTGCCGGTCGAGCTGACTAATTTATTAAAATAAATATAGTCATAGTTTGTTATATTATTAAACATTTCCTTTTTAAATTAGTTCTTAAAATAAACCATGAATTGCTTAATATAATATTAAAATCGTTTAAAAAACTTTTTCATATACGTCTCGTACCTATGTATATGCTATAACAAATTTATATATTAAAGTATGCAAAAATGATGTAGTATTGTCACGTCATTATTAATTTTTATATAAAACAATATTTTAAAAAACTCTTACTGGTGTGAGTATTATAAAAACTCCCAGAACATTGTCTTCAGAATGTGTCCATTGCTATAACCGTCAATGACTCAATCTACAATTTAATTCTTAGTTTGTTAATTCTATATTAAATGTATCATCTAATTGGAGTTTAAACTTGAACCTCAGTAGCAAGTACAATGTGGTGTTGTCACGTCATTAATAATTTTTAATAAAACATTATTTTAAAAAAACTCTTACTGGTGTGAGTATTATAAAAACTCCCAGAATATTGTCTCCAGAATGTCTCCATTGCTATAACCGTCAGTGACTAATCTACAATTTAATTCTTAGTTTGTTAATTCTATATTAAATGTATCATCTAATTGGGGTTTGAGCTTGAACCTCAGTAACAATGATCAGAGTTGCTATATATATAAAAACTTATTTATTGTATAATATATATTTTATACTATGAGGTAGATTATTATAATACATTTATTTTGTATATTTATTAGTGTTGGTAACTAATCTGAAATTATTATGAGAAGCTAGTGATTGTATCTCCCATTTTTTGCTAAATAGCTTCATTGGTTCTTCATAAGGTTCTTTATCAACGATTAGGTTACAAATACTTTTATAACGTAGTTTTTTATTTTACATAGCTTATTTACTTAATTGACATTTTCTTGAATTTTATCTTGCTCAACATTCTCCATCTATCGTATTTATGATTTGCGTGCTGACACCAATTAGAAATATCCATCTTTGACAGATTACACACTCCATCTTCCTTGATTTCTCTTAGTTAGTATTGTTTCGAATGCTTACCTGTTGGATCTTTCATCGCTTGACTGCTCGTCGTCTTATCGAAAGCGATATTTCGCATTAAAGCTTTTTCAAAGAATTTTTATTTTGAAACTTTCTCAATTTCGGTAATAGTTGTTCTTAATAGTCTCTTACATTAAATTTCTTGTAAATAAACAAGAATCCCACCGTTTGCAATGTATAAAAACTCATCAAAATTATAATATGGTGATTCCCTTGCTTCCATATTATTTTTGAAACAAAATAAAATGATCATGATCATCATATATAATCACAAAATAATTTATTTTAAGTGCTATTTAGGTTAGGTGGTTCAATCTTCTGGGGGCCTTCTTTTTTGAGGATCTTGGCGAACTTCGAGACTTCCCTCTAAATAGCATTATAAGCTTTGTCAAAGGTTCTAGATGGTTTTAACCCTTGGGTTTTCAGCAATACCTAAATGCTAAGTACCTAATTTAGCTAACAATCCTCTAATGTTAAAGTAAATAGAACCCAACTACTAAGTTCAAACTGCTTCAATTACAATATTTCGGATATTTTTTTAACCATTCACAAAGGATCCTAAAATTTTGTGTAATGCTGAAATATATTTTTTACTTTTAAAAATATATTGCGTACTTTAATTTAAGTGATCAATTACCGTACTAATAACCCTACTTATAATAAACAGAAATAGCAAGGAAACCATATCAAATTACATCAGTAATAAAATTGAATTTTACCAAAATTTGAACCACAAAATTGGTTTTATTTGTACAAAAAATAAATTTTGACTCTTCCAAAAATCCATTAAGCAATCGCATCCTGCTGTGCAAATTGAAATTACGTCAAACAGTTTTCTTCAAAAAGGATGTTAAGAGGAGAAAAGAGGATCACTTTCAAATACATACCGTGCTAGTAATATCGGCAGATGTTAATAAAAATCAAAATGCGAGTTTTAACTGATAACAAAAGATAAAAATTACAGCATCAAATGAAAAAAATGTAAAAACATAGAAATACAGCGGAACTGTTGATAACAATAGTTTACTTGCAAACCTTTTTGTAAAATTTATTTACTTTTTTCAGCAAATGCCGACTTTATACATATTACCAATAAAGGACAAACATTCATTCCTCATTGGTAATGTCGCGCGTTATAAATAATTATATTGGCACCCAATGTCCTAATGATGTTTATTGTATTTTATTTCATCCTTCCTTTACAGATGTCGCCATTATATTGACTCTTAATTTGTTTGCTTTTCCAAAATGAGTAAAAAAGGAGTTGAAATATTGTCCTATATTTGCTTGACTCATGTTACGCATCAATGGGTACTTCACGATTGTTATTGAGTTTGAGTAGTCATAGGTATTACTAAAAGGCAGGGGAATTTGACTGTCTCAGTAAAGCTGCAATAGTACAATTCACTGTGTTTGATAATTGAAGGGTTTGCTTAATTATTATTTTAGGAGCATATACAAAAAAAAATTTGGGCTGCAAAATAGATATAAAGTTAGGGTTATCGAATTTAGGTACGTATACCACCTGAAAATATTATACAGACGTCACTTTGTACCTTCTAGTGCAATCTGAAAGTTTTTATACTAAAGTAATTTCTACTTTGTATAAGTGGGGTCTATTTTTAAAAAGCGATATTCTAGTAAGCTAGATCCTGTTTTGATATACAGTCAACATCTCATAAAACTTGTGGAAATATAGTTGACTTATTGCTTCTAAAATGTCTTTCAAAAAGTTAAGTTAAGAATAAGTTTTTTGTATGGCTTCTACATCTAACATAGAAAATGATTTTCTTTTATTATTAAATTCGTTCTTCCGAAAATTAAAAGTACAGAAGATGCCAAATCAAGTGAATACGCGAATTGCTCGACCTTACCGAAGTGTTTAATTGCCAATATATAAAATTATTTGAAAGTAAAAAGGAGTAAGCCCATAATAAGGGTTCTGAAAAAATAAATAATAGACTTTAACTATTTTTCTGAAAAATAATATATAAGAACGTAATTTTCTTAGAAAAGTTTCTACCATAAGCTAAGAGTTATTATTTTTATTGGAAAATTTTGTTCTATATTTGTCAGCAGAATGTAATTTTACATATAATCTGTATTACCCATTTTATTCATCTAGAAATTATAATCGTTAGTGTTATTATTATTTAATACTGAATTTATTTCGACATTAGTGCAATTTAAAGTTGAACTATAAATCAAAATTATCTATTTATTACAATAATAATTTTAATATAGCTTAATCTGTAATTTTAATTTCAATATATATAATTATAGTAACAAAACACAAAAAAGAACCACCTAACCACCTAAAATGTCAGTAACCCTAATCTAATTTTTTTCTTTTTTTTTTTGTTATTTAAGAGCTACTTCAAATGCTTAGAACAAAAAGGCATTTTTTAATATTAATTACTACTTCCTGAAAAACGTGACTTTATAGAAATTGTTGTATCAACACAAAAACAATTGTAATATGAAAAGGCGAAACTACCTTGGCCCTGACATGCCGTGCACTCGCACAATGAAGGCTAAAAGCAAAACATGTCCTTTCGTTTGTTTACATCTCAAGTGTTACAGATGCCATCTGGCGTGCAAAATTATATACTTCATGTGCATGCGCATAGCATTATCCTGTTGTTTGTTCTATTCCAATGGGATAAATTCTACTATTTGCTTGTTTTCTTGCCTTTCTACACACACACATATATATATATATATGTGTATAATTCTTACTCCACAAACATGGACTAAATACTTTTCCAATAGGAATGCTACTAATTTTTTATTGTACTCAAGTTCAGTAGCATTTTTGTATTCCATAAATCTGGTAGTCGGACGGTGTATTTTTACATCCCGTATTTATTGTTCATAATGCGTATATTTATTAATATATAAATAAAATTTTTGAATTAATTGGAGTTATATTTGTTATTTATGAATAAAATTTTTTAGTATATAAAAATGTTATAATTTATTGTTTTTATACAATTTAAGCAATAGTGAAAAAAAAACCAATACTGACTCCACGCCTAACTTCACTCGTAGAGCCAGAACAATGCAAATCAAAGTAAAAAATCAATAATGTTTATAATATTTTGTTGCTAGAATAGTGTAGTCTGGCAGACTGCGGAAGTGCTGCTAGAGTTAAGGTGAGTGTAGTAGGAACTTAGTAAAAAAAAAGAAAATCAAAACAGTAGAATAGTAAATATTGTTGCACATGTGTGCAGAGTATACACCCATTGAATACAAATATACAAACTTAAAGGAGTAAGTGGAAAAACTGTAATGTATTTTATTAAATTCTTATATATTTATAAAAAATAGATAAATGCTTTTTTAATTTTAGTTGAATATTTATTAAAATATTTAAAATATTCGATAAAGTTAAAAGTTGAATATTTAAAAAAATATTTATACTAAAACAACTTGATATTAATAAAGTTTGTGAGTTCATTTTATTTTTTTCAATTTTTCAATCTTCAATGAAAAACTTTTTTATCACTCTATAGTATTTAAAAACTTATTTAATTTAAAATTTTTAAATAATATATAATATCCTTTACACTTCATATGAAAAAAGACTATAATATCATGATATGTGTAATAAAATTGTAATGAGTCAACAAATGAACTACTATGGCCATGTGCGAATTCAAATAAATTGAAATAAAGTAAATTGAAATTTGCTAGGAATTATTTACACTGCATAAATATTTATTTTTGCACTTATTTATCTCACTTATCCTTCTCGAAATTTTGGTAAATACCAACACTCGCTGCCATATCGACATAATTTACTATTTCCGTCAATTTACCATTAATTTACTCGAACTCGCATACGACCGTGTATATACTATTATCACAGACAAATAATACAAGTAATATTCTATTATTTGTCTGTGCTGTTACTTTATTCATATATATGTATGTATAAACATATATAAGGTGTATAAATATATTCGGTTAAATAGCAGAGTTAATAAATACGGTTATATTCCTCAATGCATCATATATTTAACAAAAAAAAATTTTTTAATTGTATTTAATTTATATTTATTATATATTTTATTTGTTTGAAATATGTTACAATACTTGCAATTTTAACAAGAATAAACACCAATATATAATATATTTAAAAATATTGTTTCTTATTTAATTTACACTTTTTTTATGAATATTTTTATTTATATAAAAATTTGTAACATTTTCAATTCTACAAAAATAAAAGCATAACACATGAAAATAATATAATACAACATATTCAGTACTTACCGACATGTTGCAACTGTGCTCATAGCTTTTATATATATGGCAACACCGTTAAATTATAAGAATCGTCATATTTTTTTCAATTTTATATATGTTATATATATATATATATATAAGTATATACAATTACACATATTTCATACATGAAGAAAACAAAAAACAACAAATAAACGCAAGGCTTGACGATTTATTAAAATCGTTTAGGGAAGAAAGACTACAAAATATGGCGAGCACTTGAAGGCGATTTTATTAAAAAGAAATACTATATGGAATATTTTAAATGATTTCTTTCAATAATCAATTTTATAAATCATGAACTAACAATTTTAACACTAACACTATTTAACACTTTATATATATAAAGTTATATATTTTATTTTATTTATGGGTATTAGTGAACACAAATTTTTATTACACAAATTGAATAACACTTGCTTAAAATTTTTATTTCAAAAAGCCGAATACTATTAACAAAAAAAAAGAATTATATATTCAATATTAATAAATACCACTTCAAACTTTTAAAGTTTAACGGAAGTTTTTGTTGCTTATTAGTTGTAATTTCACAAATAACGGCCAAAAAATGATGATCTTTCAAATTTTGTCTGACACATATTTTTTTTATTGCATAGTTGTATTTTTGTAATAAAAATATTAACAATAATAAGTAAACTTTTGTTGCGTACTATACCTTAATACTATTAACGAGAAAGCTTTTTTAATAATTTAGCGTATCACTAATAAAATGTTATATATTATTTTTTTTAAATAAATCATTAATACAACAAATTTATTAAAAAATTGTATATATTAGTATTAACAATTCCATACGAGCATGTAATTGTTATGTATGAAATTGTTAAATATTACGCACAGGATATTTAAATGTTACTTTAACTCATAGTCATTTAAATAATAAATGATACAAGTGAAAGCGGATTTCTATAATTTTTCTAGATTCTAAATTCTAAACCAACGTTTAAGTCTGCTAAATTTTTTTATTTCAAATTGGCCAAGATAAAAGAAAAATAATGTTATATTTGTATTTACAATTGTTTTTCAACTTTAGCACAACTTTAGCACTTTTCATGGACTTTTATAATTGTATTTTTTGTAATTTTTAAACAGATATAAAAAATTTACATGATTGTGAAATGTTATTGCATTTGAAACATTTATAACTCGGTATTCGTTAACTCGATAAATCAATTATTTTTTTCAAAAACAAATTATACATAAAACTAGATAAAGTACAGAATTAACGACTTCGATCTAAATAACTTAACTATTATATTTTCTTGTATTTTAAAATATTATTATATTACCAGAAAAAGTATTAACAGAAGTTATTTTTTTTGATAATAAATTTGAAAACTTGAACAGATTTATAATTATGACATTACTTTGTAATATTCTATATATTGCTAATCTTGCTGCACAAAATAAAAATTTATTACTATAATATTAATTTATTGGGTCATGCTTCAATTACAGTATAAGAATTTAATTAAATTTGATTATTAGAAAACAAAACCCATTTTCCAACTTTTCATTACAATAGCAATGTCAGCACAAAATTTTCTTGAAAATATTTACACTTACTATCCATGTTGTAACTAACCACATACTAAATAAACCACCTGTGTTCAACACCTTCTGAAGTAATACTTTACGGTGCTACTTTCCATGAGCTACTTTACGTCCGTACATGAGGACACGTTTTTAGTGGCTTAAAGTTCTGGACTGACTTAGGCTTTTGATGGTTTTGTGTCTTCGATAAAAAAAAGACTCGTGTTCAACAAAAATTAACTTCAGATTGTTTAAATTATAAACATATATTTGATACTGCAAAATCTTCATCATAGCTATCGACTGATATAGAAGGGTAGAATACTGAATTTACATTTTGTAATAAATTAAAAAAAAAATATCCGGGAAGCTACAAAGCTTATCAAAGAATATAGAAGTTATAGCCTTACATTTATTCGTATATTCACGAGCCTTCAGGTCTTCCTTTATAGATATCTGAATTGATGATAAAATATAAACTAGAATTTTTAAAACGAAATAATTAAATTAATACAAATTAGCATTTAAAAATATATTAATTACCTTCATTATTTCCATTTTAGGTTATCACCCCACAGCGACACGGTGATGTTTACATATATAATTTCTCAGCAGCAGCGTATCCGCTACAACAGCAACAAAATCATTCACTACCTCCACAAACAAACCAACAACAGCAACAAATTTACAGTAATCAAAATATTTACCAAAATCTAATTATGTCCTCTCCAGCAACAAATGGTAGCAATGAATTTGAAACCTATGATATACCAAAGCCAGCAACACCAGTTAATTATGATTGTCCACGAAATGTTGGCCGCGCGCCGGGCTTATCACATTTACGATATGATTTGATGTCTTTAAGCCTTAAAGGACGTTGTGCCACACCCATACAAGAAGAGTCATATGATGTGCCAAGGCCATTAAATACAATATTACAACATCAGAACACATTAACACCAAGCAGCTCCAATTCATCACTTCTAACTAGCGATTCATTAAGTTTATCATTCTCTTCATCTAATCGCTCATCTTTAGCGAATATGCCAGATTATGATGTACCACGTCGTAATCCAATGCCTGTACGTGGTGTACATCAGCTAACTTTAGCACAACAACAACAACAGCTACAACTAAAACAACAACAAAATCTGAATGGAAATTGTATGACCTATGATTTTCCATTACCAACAACGCAGTTAACACCAGTACAGGAAAAACCTGTAAATAATGCAGCTACAACTTTTATTACCAAAGAGCTTCCATTGGAATTGTCATCAGCGCTGGAAACGTTAGCAAAATTTCAATCCGAAGCAACAGGAGCAATAACAAGGTAAATATGAAAGTATACTGAATTAAATTAAGAAAGGACAGTGACACAACAACAAGATACATTGTTAAGGCGGTTTTCGAGTATGTAATTTGTTGTTGTTCAGTGACCTAACTAAATGAAATCGACTATATAATAAATTTAATTTAATAATGCTCACATAAATATATATTTTTAGATTATTATCGTTTGTCTCTCCAAGTTGGCGCTTACATGAGAAGTTAGAACCTGTTATAATAGAGGTCGAATTAGCAGCTGTGCGTCTACGCACGGCTTTACATGATCTCACTGAATTTGGTGAAGGTGCTCTGGGTAATGCTACTCGTTCTGAGGATCGTAACTTAGCTCTAAAACTGCGACCACTAGTAAGAGCGCTACGAGATGCAAACAAATTAGTACACGAATCGACTGATGCTGTCGTTGCACAAGGTGGTTGGACAATTGACAACTTAGCACGCAATGATGAGAAATCAATTTCTAGACCACCGGATAGTCTCGATCAATTAATTGCATGTGCACAAACTTTAACTGAAGATGTACGCCAAACCACATCCTTCATACAAGGTAACGCTTCACTGCTTTTCAAACGCAATATTCCTCAAGCTGTCGACACCATTGATGGTAGCTGCACACCCACAACAAATACCAATAAGACAAATAGTGGGGAATGGTTGGAAGATTATGATTATGTCTCTTTTGAATCAAAGGATGCAGCGGCTAAAAAGAATTCAGAACTACGTGAAGTTATAGCACCAAATTTAAAGAAAAATTTCGATACAGTTATTAAGGCAGCCGAAGTAAATGCTATGGCGGCAGCAACAAATTCTTTGCCAAATAGCAAAAAAGACGAACTAACTGATAAAGATAAGATGTTAGTACGTTATTATGCCGTGCAGATCTCCACACATATGGGTAATTTGCGACAAGCGATTGATTCATTTCTGGAAACAGTAGAAAAAAATCAACCACCAAAATTCTTTATAGCCTATGGAAAATTTGTCGTTTTTAGTGCACATAACTTGGTGACCATTGGTGACATCGTAACGCGGAATGTCTCTAAAGTGGAGTTACGTGATAAAATACATCGTTGTACAAATGCGCTATGCGATGCACTGAAGATTTGTGTCAATAAATCGAAGAAAGCTGCTGCACATTTTCCAAGTGTTACGGCGGTACAAGAAATGGTGGATTCTGTAGTGGACATCAGTCATTTAGCAGCTGATCTAAAAACAGCAATGTTACATACAGTATCTCTGACTGTTTAAAACCAAAGTACTATTGTATGAGCCAGGTAATAATGCGAAGAGGAAAGGAAAAGAGCAAGAGGCAATAAATATGCCAAATATAGGCTAAGCGCTTAATTGTACTCGGATATAGGAAAAGATTTTATTTTAACATGGGCTTCAAAAGTCTTCCATGCAAAATTGATAAGTATTCAGAAACAAAAGATTTTGTAGTTTTTTAATTGACTGCTTGATATAAAACTTAATAAGCTGCAACGAAATATATTAAAACTGCAAACTTTTCCTTAAACTAAAAACAAAGAAAAAACCAACCTAAACTAAAACAACTCTAAAATATGAATTTTGTACTTTTTTATAATTAAATCAAGAAAAAAACTGGATCCAGGATGATAATCATCTTGTCAACACAGAATATTTTAACCGCATTAACGATTTCTCCAACCATTACGGTGCGCAGCGATCTATCAAATTAATAACAAAATTATAGTCCAAGATGAGAGAGTTACGTTTAAACCACACACACATTAGTTTTTAAGTTTAAGTTTATTTTGATTGTATATTATAATATATTTTTAAATAATTTTAAATGTGATAAATTAAGCAGATATCATTTTATGTATATATTTTTTGCAAACTTAAGTTATTAATTATTTTATTTAATGTATATATAATAAATTTGATTGTACGTACTCTACTTATACATAATACTAATTATTTATACATCAATATTACTAGTTATATTTACGATATACAAAAATTGAGTTTTGAAAGGAATCGTGTCCAGCAAAAATTTGAATAATATTACTACATAAGTTACAAATATCACCGAGTATTTGTACATAACTTTAGCAATTTTTATATGAGTGACACTTTTAATGAAAGTACTTAATAAGAAGTTGTTCACACGAAGACTTCAAAATATAATAGAATATCCCCTTCTATATTTTCACTCCATATTAACTGCTTAGAATAAACAACTTATGCGCGTCTTAGTGTTTATAATATATATACAGCAACTATTATATACATTACAATTATACATATGCAAGTAGACATAGTCAAATCTTAAAGATTATTATTAAATTATTTGATAATATTATTTTAAAACATGTATAATTTTTTATGTCGTAAGTCAAACGTTTATATTTAATCTGAAACGTGCATATAATAAACAGAAACTAAAGATTTATTAAATTAATTTTTTCATTTTTTAACACAAATAGCTTAATTACTCTGGAAAAGTCTCTTTCAGAAAGCAATGGATGAAAAACTGTATGAGAAAACTGAAACAATCAGCTATATATATATACTGTTTGTAAACACTTTTTTCCGGAAAACAATTGAAAAAAACCTTATGATAAAACGAAAACAGTCAGTTTTATATATTTTGTAAGTAAAATCATATTCACACAATCAAAGTTAATCGCACTACGCAAATCTAGATTAAATCAGCATTTATACGAAAGTTTAGCTGATTGTAAATCACTAATACGTTGGGATATAAATGCACATAATTTCCATTTTCATTTATATTATCACATATTTCAGTACTAGTTAAAAAAGACTTTAGTGTTCATTTGTGTAAAAATTTTAATTACAATACATACGCAGTCATTTAAAAAAAAAGCCAGCAGTAAAATATAAGACTTCTATTCGTTTATTTAGTTATATAGTTTACTGATTCTACATGTTTAATACTGTTTTCAAATCCATTTTATATTATATATCCTGATGAAAACACCATTAAGCAAATATTCTTATGGATTCAAAAGAGTAAAGAGTTTTACTATTATCACAATTATAATTAAATTATAATATATATATTTCAGTGAAACTTATAGTCAAAACGCAATTTTTGAGCATTTAAGGTAAAAACTCCTCTTTAATCATTCCAAAATATCTCACTCAAAATGTCTACCTACCTAAAATTATTGTTTATTGTTTAACAAACTAGAAAATAAAATGATACACGGCAAATTTTTAATATATTATCCATGAACAAGGTAACGAGTATCGGTATGTACCTATTAGTTTCTAAGGTGTTAGCTATCTTCCTATCAGTTTTTTAAGTATTAACACTTTGTTTAAGGACCTAACAGGCAACTAATTGAAATTATATTTAATTTAAATTATGACAAAATTAGTAAAGACAATAGTTTAATAATAATAGGCTTTTTCGAACATAGAAATACTTTGTTATAATTCTATGTTATTCGGTTAGCAATATGAAAAATTAAAAAATTACTTAGATTTTAATGCTTAATTCGAACAAGTAAATATATTTCGTTCTATTAGAAATTTATAGAGTATATTTCAAAATATTTCTATTACTTAAAAGATTTTTCTTTATAAATATAATATGTGTTACCATAATACGCAGCTAGTTGAAATTATATTTAACTTAAATTAAGACAAAATCAGTATAAACAAGAATAATAGTTTTCATGATTTCTTCAAACATAGAAATACTTTTGTTCTAATTCTATGTTTTTGGGCCACTTTGCGATATAAAAAATTAAAAAACTACTATGGATTTTAATGCTTAATTCGAATAAGTAAATATATAAGTAAGTATATATATTTAAGAATTTATAGAGGTTATTTTAAAATATTTATATTATTTAAAGATTTTTCTTTTTAAATATAATATGTCTTAAAATAGTTATAGTTAAATATTTTTTATGTATAAAAATATTCCCTTCGCCTAATATTAAAATTTGGTTATAAATAAACGATTTGCAGTGTTACTTTCGCTTTAATTATAAAAAAAAAAATGAATTAGTTCGGCACACTTATTAATAACATTTTAAACGGATTGCATTTAGTCGCTTTCGGGCATAATTGCAGTTAATTGGAGACGTTGAGCTTAGATTTTATTTGATTGCTCCGACAGAAAAACTCATAAGATGGCCGCTTCACACAAGAAAAAAAAACATAGTCTTGAATTTTGCCCTTGGCAATCAAAATTGTAAGCACATAAATAAAAATGCAAAAATGTGCATTACATTTTTTTTGCTTCTTCTTTATTTTTGTAGAAGAGATGTGAATCAGCGATTTGGTTACCTATTGGAAAAAGGGAAATTTGGCGACTGTGTCGTTATAGCCGGCAGACATAAAGAAAGATTCCTCTGCCATAAGTTGATTTTAGCAATAGTATCACCAAAGTTCGAAACGATATTCTATGAGGATGGATTAAGCGAAGTAGAATATGAAGATGTCAATGCAGATGTATTCAGATATGCTCTACAGCATATATATATGCAAGATGAAGTTAAGACGCCGTTTCCTTATGCCCTTGCGGGTAAATTATTCTACATGGCAATGAAATTTAAAATGGAATTCTTGCGTGTAACACTTATTCGTATTTTAAGTAATGCTCCATGGCCAGTGGAACACGTTCTAACCATTTATAATTCAGTTAAAGTTTACAGTGAAAGCCTTATGCTTTCACTCTCCATAGATGTAAGTGCACCAATGCATTTAAGGTTTATGACAAATTTAACAATTTCCCTTCCAGCATATTCAAAATTACAAACTCGACTTTTTATTTCATTCAACGGTGTACAAGCAGGAAGCGGTAGTATTCAAATGCGTTATTCAGGCACTTCAACGTAGAGTGGCAGAAATTCATATATTTCAAGCGATCGAACGTTATTGTTTAGAAAATAATTTGTTCGAGGAAGAATTGGAAATAGAAGAAGGACCAGAAGGAATTGCTGACCCTGACGTAAATGTAGTCGTAAAACCTGAAGAAATATCACCAAGCACCAGCTTTATATTAAATATAAGCGGACCAGAACTATGTGGCTCAAATACGTTTCAAAATCGTAAAGCTTTAGTTAAAGATCTCTGTGACCTAATCAATTTTCGTGGAATGACTCCAACGGAATTTGCTGCTGGACCAGCCACATCCAAACTTCTGTCTCCTGAAGAAAGTTTCTCCATATTAATAAGCCTTTGTAAAGAACACAACTGTAAGGATATCAATACGATTTTTAATTTTAGTGGCGCATCTATGACCTAGTACAATGTTAGGAGTATATTCAGTGCCCATTTTTTACATTAAACACACATCATATTTGTTTATAATGAAAATTTGTCACATATATATAGTTTTTTTATGTCTTACATTTATTTATTTACATCATTGTTTCGTTAAAATATAAATCAATTAATTCATGTTTGTGGTTAGTAATAAGAACTAATAATAATTTTAATACATTAATAAATTTTAATAGGGAATATTATAAGTATACAACAAATATTTTTATATGTTTTGGAAGGCTAATATAGCCCACTATTAAAAAAGATTATAAAACTATTCACAAAATTTTTTTAATTGTTTTAAAAACCCACTATTTGGTTGCACACATGCACGTTTCCCTTTAACATATGCGTAGGCATCGTCAAATTTCATTTGGCAATGTTTTATTAAATATGCTATAACCACACTCGCTGAACGTGACACACCAGCATTGCAATGTACCAACACAATACCATTAGTTACTTTCGCATCTTTTATGTACGTAAAAGCGTCTTGCATTAATCCAGCAAAGAGATCCGTTTCAGGCAAATCCAAACAAGGCAAAAATTTTGTATGTAAATTGTCATTCATATTTTCTATAATGGGCATTTCAATGCCAATACTTAGTATATGCGTAAATTTAAACTTATTAATATTTTCAAGTGAAACAGCATCCTGTGAACCAAGATAAAGCAGATTTTCGATTATACAAGCAGGTTCCGTATCTGGTTTCGTATCCACAATGAAACCATATTTATTACTTTCAAGTTTAATTGGTGGGAGCGTTGAGTTTTTGCTTTCAACATAACGTTCACCAGTGGTTGTGGTTACAATTGTTGTTGATCTTTGCAAACTTTTACGTTTTTGTTGTATTTCCTGAAGGAAGCTCATGTTCTTTATCGTTTTCTTGAGCTTCTATATATTTATCCTTTTCATTATAATGAATTTTGCTTAAATATAAACCATAAGCTGGTGCGAGAGTAATACGTGAATCCCAGCTATGCTTTGAAGGTATAGTAAGCATTTCATATATACTTTTTTCATCAATACGCCCTACTCCTATTGCTACGAGTGCACCCACAATACGGCGTACCTAAAATATAAAGTAAAGTTTAATGGAGACTACAATTGAGTATTAATTCTGTAAAAAAATATATAATATATAATTTTATTTACCTGTTTATAAAGAAAAGATTTCCCTTTGATTTCTATATCCCAAAAGTCATATAAATCCTGTGCTAATGCAGTGTTTACACCAATAGCTAACGTTTTCCCTGGTTTTATGCTAATTTTCTCTATCCGACGTACCGTGAATCGGGGATGTCTAAAGGAAGGGTTGTCATCCCTGTTCGTACTTGTAAAAGTGCGAAAATCATGCATTCCCTCGAACATTCGGGCTACAGAGCGACATCTTTCAATATCAAATGGGTACTTTCTAAGTATAAATTACTTTATTTACTATTACATTTTAAAAATTCAAGATGTACATACTGAATAAAATAACAACGATCGATTTCTTCAATGGGTATAAATTCTTCAAAGGCTCGATTATCTATACAATTACTATCATCCGATTTTTTTCGTAACACTGCAATACGATAAAGATAAGTGCGACCTAATGCATTATAGCGGCAGTGAAATGTATCTGGAACCCTTTCAGTTTTTATAACTCTTATTTGCAGCTTTTGTTTATGCAATGTACGATTCAATACACCTGTTATGGTCGTTGGATCGTAGGTCTTTGTACCATATTTTTGTAAATCAACATGTAAAGTTGAGTGAAGTGCATGGACACCTTTGTCTGTACTTTAATTAAATATTATGATTTTATTTAGTTATTAATATATGCAATATAATTTAACTTACCGGCTTGACAAAACTGTTTCAACCTTATTTGCGGGTCGCAGCACGTTAAGTGCTAAATCAATGCATCCTTGTACGCTTTTTACGTCAACTAATTGCTCCTCTGCTCTATTGATTGTTTTCTGTATTCCACTATTAATTGTTTTTGCGATAAATAATATGTAAGGGTAAAAAATAAATTAAAACAAGCTTACCGAAAATTTGTACCAATATATGAAATATTAAGTAGGAATCTCTGCATTATGAAAATGTGCTCTTTACGTAAACAGAGAGTAAATATCACAGCTGATGATATGGCTTACCAGTTTTCGCGATAAGAATTTGTCAAAATAACAATTTGTGTAATTGAGTATCTCATATTCAATTACACACAAACAATAACACAAGTAATTTTATATATAAACATGTTTTTAAATCAATTTTCTTATTATTTTCAAATTAATTTTAAAGCATAAAACTAATTTTAAAATATAAATACACAAATATTAAAATTTCTTTTAGCCCCAGTACACACGTGAAAAGGCGACAGTATGCTTCTGGCCAAAGTATAAAAGTATTATTTGTTTCTGGCTTCTGATTGGTACGTACATATGTAACAGAAAGAAAGTGGATACGTTTTGCGCACTTTTGTATACACTGTTTTCTCTGTTTGTA
Organism: Teleopsis dalmanni; assembly: GCF_002237135.1. Taxonomy (NCBI): domain Eukaryota; kingdom Metazoa; phylum Arthropoda; class Insecta; order Diptera; family Diopsidae; genus Teleopsis; species Teleopsis dalmanni. Next base: position 51,787,968 of record NC_051846.1, on the reverse strand, counting down.
ACAAATATATAAAATAAGTTTTAACAATTTATTTATATGTAAAATATTCTTCGCAAATATTAGATTTGCTCCACGAGCTACTCGTAGTAAAACTCGTGTAAAATACAAGTACAGTACAAACTAAGAGCATAGCACAAATAAAATGCCAGATTACTTTCTTTATTCAAATTTTCATGGAACAGATTTGTGTAAAGTTTGGTAAGAACAGCTGTTTTCAAAAAATAAGAGCGCAAAATAAATTTTGAAAAATAAGAAAGTTTTATAACAACAAGCAGCAACAACATTATAAAAATGTTGAACAAATATTGCAGCAAAGCAACGAAAGACTAATGAATATTAAACAAAATAAACTAAAGACGTTGGACAAAATTTTAAAAAAGTATTTATATTTATATTATATGATATATAAGAAAATGTAACGATTATTGTCCTTTTCAGATCAAAATAAATAAATATATTATTATTATAAGGATAAATCAAGTTAAAACATATTTAGTTTTAATTTTTATAACTTGAAAATATTATAGTTTTAAGAATATGTTAAGTTTGAATTAACTATTTATATAGATAATGTAATTTTATAGCTAATTTAAGTTAGAATTAGGTTCCTTGTTTTAATATTTATGAAATAAATTAATGATATATAAACTGTATTCAATGACAGTTAATTTCTGTTTGTGATTTATTACAAATTAAATCTCTTACAATGCCACGCGAATAAACAATAAAAAAATTTAAATTCAAACCAAGACAGCTGATTCATACAACACAAATTTTACTTGAAATAAAATTTTCGAGTAATGTTTATGTAGCATTTTCAAATTTCGACCGAGATGTTATACCCACTCAGATGCTCTCATTAACTCGAAAATTTGCTGGTGGAGCGCTCTTGTGTCTACACAGTGTTACTCAAAGCTACTACAAGTTGCTCGTGGAAAAGACCTATTGTATATAAGGCATTTATTCATGGCATTAAAATTATTTATCAATAACATATGTTAACGCAGTTGGCTTAAATTTTTGATTAAAAAAATTATTTATTCATTTATAATTTCAAATTGTACACTTTACAACTATTAATAGTTTGAAGCAAATATATTTTATTATCGTAACATTGTTTCTGAATCGTAATATTAGTTGGACACGTTATTCTTGTCAAAAGTTTTTAAATTTTTTTGTATACAACACTGCGAATTTTGTTTTTGACAAATCGAAGAGACTTTTTGACGTGCCTTTTATCACGGAGAATTTGTGCGATTTGCAAAACATTGACCGGTACGGTTTTGTAGTGACTAGCATTGGTGAAGGAGGTTTTCTTAGGAAGAGTGGTGTAATTAAATAATATCAAGATGTTAGCACCGCCCGGGGCACATTCTAATATACATGGCAATGACTTAGCTGATGAAAAAGAGGTAAATGAATGGACTCGTTTTGGATTTCGCATTGCTGTTGGTGCGGCGCTACATCCTTTTGAATATGCTAAAGTCTTGGCTCAACTTGGTTATGAACCAATTGCTCCGCGCCCTGGAAAGTCCCTGCTTGGCAAAGATATATTAGTTTTGCCAAATATGTTTCAATATGGTATGATATAAAAGTAAATAGTGTTTACATAATAATTTAATATATACACATTTAAGTGGGTTATATACGAAGAATGGACGGTTTCTATGGAATGTATCGTGGACTTTCTCCAAAAATATTTGGCAATCTACTTGCATTTGTTTGCAGTGAAAAAGTAATTACAGCTTTTAAATTACCTACAGCTGAAGAATGTAAATTGAAGGATGATGTTGACTTAAGTGATGAGGAGCTGTAAGTATTTGATTATGGTAATGTCTTAAAATCTAATTTTTTAATTAAACTTATACATCTTTAAAGGTATTTACAATTTAAATTAAATTTAAAACGCGATTTAGTAATTAGTATGACAAGCATTATTGTATGCCAACCCTTTCACGTGATTTCCCTACGAATGATGGCACAGTTCATTGGTGGAGAAAAAATATATCAATCTATAGTTGGTTCCATTATTGAAATTTACAAATATGAGGGTATTAGTGGATTCTTTAGTGGTTTACTTCCAAAATTGATAGGTGATGTAGCCAGCCTTATATTGACAAGTACCACCGTATTTATGCTTAATAAATACTTAATAAAAGATAAAGTTGGTAGACATTATAATTCTGGACTTACACAGGTATTTATATATTATTAAATCTCTGTTAACTACTTTTTTTTAACAAACTCTCAAACAGTTTGCCATTGCCAGTATGTTGTATCCTTTCCAAGTTGTTGCTAGTTGTATGTGTGTAACTGGCTCCCGTCTTATGGCCGCAAGTCCACCGATGATGCCGATGTACAGAAATTCAATTGATTGTTGGAACCATTTATCATCACTGGGTGAACTTAAGCGTGGTAATGCTTTCTTTTTGCGGTAAGAAATAATTCAAGTTTTCTATAAAAACCAAGTTAAAACTTATATACCATATATTACCATATATATTACCTATATGATTTTTGTTTATACACTTCTATATATTATAAGAACAAACAAAGATAAAATAAATTAAACACGATTAGTCATCACTTCTAATTTGACAGGTACGAGTTCAGTCTGACACTTGCAGTCCAAACAAATTATATACGGGCTGTAACTAATTAAAATTCGAATATTTCCAGCGTTTCCAGAAACAGCGTTGTACGGTCTGCCAAAAAAAATTAACTTTATTCTTGTGCTCTTCTTTACTATAATTTATCACATTTTAGCGAAATATTTGAGCTGCTGAAAAGTGCGTGCACTATTAGGTCCATTTAAATTAATTGATGACGATAGATTCTCTCATCGATCAGTATTTGACCGACTTAGTGAAAATCTCATTTAGCAACCACTTTCTATAACTGATTGGTACCGTGCGTCCTTTATCTTTCCGAAAAAGTGTACTTAATAATGAATATAAAATATTTTAGTGGGCATAAAAATCATGAAAAAGGCTTGTATCTACACTCTATAGGACTGTTATTTCAGGCATAATAATTGCGCTTTTGTTCATTTAAACATCTTCATATTTTGACATTACATTGCTGAAGTGTGTATTTCTTTCTGTATCTTTTTTTAAAAAAAGTTTTGCTTATTATGAAACATAAGTTAGATATATATATGTATATAAAGTTATAAATTTATATTATATTATACATTTCTATAAACTCGTTAAATTTAAGGCAAAATAATATATTTGAACTTTGATAAATAATGCGGTCTACTTATACTTTTTTTAATCTTGAAAAGATAACATAATTGTATTTACTCCTTTTTTTTTTTTTTAATTTTATCAAAACTTTAAGCTTTATATTGCATTTGTTTTTTATATATTTTTCAATGTAAAAAAATATTAACATGAATTTTTATTGTGTGCATTTGATAATTTTACAACTTCTAGGTTGTAAAAACTGGTATAATCATGATGTATTTGGTACATCAATTTGAAACACTATCAATCTAGTTAGGTTAGGTTAGGTTATGCTGGCAGGCCAAAAAGGTTACACATAGACCATTAAATTCCATTGCGATATTAGATCAGAATCTCTTGTTACTAACGATAGTACGCATCACTCAGGATGCGTGGTTATTAGCTAATTATCAATCTAGTTACTATTATTGTATTATTATTCGTAATTTCCATTGGGTTAAAACAACAACAACTCCTCTTAATTATCTCCAGAGAAACACAAACCGGTACTCTTGGAGAAATATCCGTAGAAGGTTTTACATTCTCTTTAATGTCCCAGTAACCGGTAACTCAGCTTTTCGATTAAGCCTTCCGATTTGTGCCCTACATTCTGTGAATAGTGTATTAATGTTTGCATTTAGAGAGTTTCGAATAGCAAAGAGAGAAAGGACAAACACAAAAATTTAGTTAATTTATTAAAATTTGGCTGACCATACAACGCTGTTTCTAATATTACCAAGTACTCATCATCAGTGGTCTTAAGAAATATTCGAATTTAGTCCGTATATAACTTGTTTGGACTGCAAGTGTCAGGCTTAGAACTCGCGCCTGTCAAATTAGAAGCGATGTCTAAACGTGTTTTTCCACAAGTAGACAAGGCTGTACAAACTTTCCGTGCTTAAGGTTGCAGGTTTTTTGACACTTTTTTATTTAATTAGTGACATTAACCATTAATATAATATGGGTATTTAAAAAATATGGATATTTATTAGAATAAGTGACAACTGTGAATGTTAGTATAGATGTCTATATATTTTAACTGTCAATTTATTGTATTGTCTATAATTCACTATATGTACTTTATATATTCTTTCAAACGGTTTTTAAATGTATATTTCTGTTGTTATTTATTGCAGGTATGTGCCTGGACCTAGGAAGAATAATTACATTAGCCAAACTAATTATTCAATTATGCCACCATTAAGTAAGAAGCAATAGATCACTACAAAATTCGTTACAAAGAGTTCAAAAACTATTTCATGAAGTTTACAATCAGAAGACAATGCATTTGGAAAAACAACAACAACAAACATTTTAAAAAAAAAAACAACGCATTTATTTCTAATAATTAAAAAATTATTTCATCTGTATCAGTAAAAGAGATTTTTGAAATAAAAAACATTTTAACTCATATATTTTAGATCAGTGTTAGTATATTTTTCTTTTTTTTTGTATTTTTTTGTATTTAATATTTTAAAATGTGTTCCGTTGTATGCTCAACTTAACTTCTTCTCATACTCAAAATGTTTTAAAAACTCAAAATATTTCCAAAAATATTGAAATCAGAGGAAAATTCTTTAGTTTTCCGTTATGTATTCAGTATGCATTGTCTGTGGCTCTTGAACAGATCGCGGAGAATTTTAGATTTTCATATATACCATCCGACTAAACTATTTCGAAAAGTTCTTAAAAAGTAAAAGCAAAATAAAAGTGGAATTTTAAAATATTGTAAATTAATTAATAATAAATAGCACAAATCTAATTTATGGAACAAAAATTTTAATATATTTTTTTTTCTTTACGAGTACATAATAAATAAAAAAAAGAAATATTACTTTGAAAAATTAGCTCTTGTATGTATCAAGAAAATAAATCATGCAATGCTTCTTAGTCCGTGTGTGTTTTCCTAAAATAATTTTATGGAGATACTTTTAAAAATAGCCAAACCAAAAAAAAAAAAAATAAATAAACAAGAAAACTCAACAGATTTTAGTATGTGCACATATGTACGCGGCTTAGTACATGTATTAAATATTATTAAAAATTAAATAAAAATAATATATGAAAATACACACAATAATTTGGATAAGATTTTTAAACAAATGATTTATGCTTTCTTTAAAAAGCTAATTTTTATAAAATCGGTTCGGATTAACGATTAACGGCGCCCGTCTTTGTCGAAAATGTCTAACAGGCGCGCGCAATCGATGCCAGCACAAATGCTAGACCAGAAGCCAACGCGTGGCAGGTGTGTAGCTGCCATATGTTTCTCGTGGAAGATAATCACTTGTATTGTTTCGCACGTGACTTTGGTGTTATTGGTTGTTTCGTATTGCGTTGGTGGTGCCTATTTGTTTCGACATTTAGAGAAACCACATGAAATAGAGGTGAGTAAAAAGTCTCGCAATGCGGGTCTCATTACGATTCTTTATTATTAGGTTCATGTTTAAATAGTTTAACCAGCTGTGATGTTTCTATTGATTTTGAGTAAATTGTTGAAATTTCCTTTTTGTAAAATTTATTGATCGAATTGTTAAAATATATAAATTATATTTTTTTTAGTAGATTAGTAAAAATTTATCAACTAGTTGTTTATTTGTGTGACCCCTTTAGAGGTTCTGGTCTCATTGCACACACTGATTTAAGCCTAATCGACCTTTGGACTCATCCCCTTGAGGTAGCTAGATTTCTACGGCTGAACCATTGGTTGATTTCAATTGTATCCTCACCCCCTTTCCCATTATCCCCTTAACTCTAACCCCACCCATTCACTTTCCTACCCTTGTATTCGTCTGGTAATCCTTACATATTATCTATGTAAGGTTTTCAGATCCCGGCGGGCTACAACAACAACGAGTTGTTTGTTTTATTTATGTTATGATCTTGAGTTTTTAATTATACGGTAACAGAATGAACCTATAGGCCTAAGTGGATCCCTTGGGATCGCTAGTATAACCTAACCTAATCTGTGTTATGATAGTAAGTAAATCGGCTTAACACTTATGAGGTGCATAAATACTGCGAAACATTGGTTGAGGGTAAATTAAAATAATTTAAAACAAATTTGTTTTATTTTATATAATATTTTATTTTTTATAAGAATAAAATAGCAAATAAAAATAAATAAAAATTTTTCTTCGTAATATAATGTACCAATAGCCTTTTATTTAAAATATGGCACCAAATAGTTTACCAAATCCAACTTTTCTTATATGTCTCGTAAAGTTTCTTACATTTTGCTTGATACTTAATAATAATATTGTTTACATATAAACTATTCAAATAATATTTAATTACCATCTAACAGTAATTGTTTTAAAAATTAAACTAATAGTAGCATTTTATTTAATTTTTTATCTTATGGATTGAAACATAATTTATCCGTAAGAAGAGAACAACTCATTTAACGAATGTTTTGTTTTCTAAAAGAGCTTCTAAAATAACAATAATATAGCAGACTATATTAGCCCTACGTAAAATAAATGATTTCAGGAACGTTCAAATCTTCACTTACTCGTCTATAAAATATCGCTTGCCCTTTTTACAAAAACAATATTTTCTTTGCAGCAGGAACTGTCAGTATTCAAATTTGGTGACTATATAACCACAGTGACTTGTGTTACATAGATATAAATATATTAATTCCTAATTTATATCCCTATTGCAGATATACAGATCATGACATCGCTTATTTTTATATCAAAATGCCCACAATAATTTGAGTGCTATTAACTTATGGTTCTCTCCAAAAAAAGTGTCTAGGTTCTCTGTCCAGGCAAGTTTTAATTACAACTCATCTACAAAACTCTATTTTCACCCATAACCCCCATCCTAACTTATGTATTCGTCTTGTAATTCAATTATGTTTCTTGCTCTTATGGTCCACGCGGGTTAAATTAACAGTAACAGCAAGTCTAGTAGATTTACTATTTAGTCGTATCTACTCACTTACTATTTGATCTTATTGTATTGTTGGTATTGCTACATAGTAGGTTGCCATAGTAATTTTAGATGAAAATTCTAACAGTTTGTTAAATAAATTTGCAAACATATCAACTAAACTGCGAAACTAAAGAATTTAATTAAGTGTTGTAATGTCTTCACATCTGATAACTTATTTATTTGGACCAGAAGGTTCTAATTAGGAGAAATTTGATTTAAAAAACGTAGGGAGTTTTATATCAAAGTCCATGTCTTTGGTTAAAAACTTTATGATATTAAAAAACTTCCCTATAGCAAATCTGCCTTGGATCATAAATTTCCTTATACTCGTATATACACACCAATTTTATAAGGTGATAATTCAACCTATAATTGCCATATCAGTTTTCTTGAAAGTATTCTCAACTGTTGTTTCTTTTTTTTGATTTTTTACAACCCTAAATACGTTTTAGTTTGAAACATTTTCTTATAAACGATCTTAATTGTAATTGATTTGGTAAATTATTTCAGTATACTTTTCTCTGTTTTTATTCTGCCTTTTTAGTTATACTCTATAAAGTACGATAAAAAGTTAAGTAATAATAGAGAGAGGTTCGAATAGTTTTCCCTATTTCGTGTCATATATCTAAGCTCGTTAAACGATTTGGATGTTTCGGTGAATAATATTTGCCTCCATGTTGTCTTTCGACGTCCTCTTCCTCTTGCTCCAATTGGGTTCTATTCTAAGGTTGAATAAATTATGCTTTCTTAGAGTATAATTATAGTAAATATGACACTTATTAAGACCTTAACAACGAAAAAAGAAAAAAATCGACTTTGTTATTTGTTGAAATATAAGATATATAAGATGTATATATATAAGATTAAAATATAAGATGTCCATATTCTTAATGAATACGATTTTTTATTAGTAGGTATTTATAGGCCTTCTATTAAAAATAGATACTTCACTGATATTTTGTCAAAACTTCATAACATTTAGACAGTAAGGAAGGAATTTATTTTAAAAAGTCCTGCTGACATTGAACTCTACTTTATACATCTTATTGGTATATATATTTTATAATTGACTTTTATATGAATCTAAAATGTTTTAATGAAAAGAATTTGATATTCTAGTAATAAACTTGATATTAATATGTATATTCTATATAATATACTTCAAATATACCATATATTATCTGTTATAAAAAGATATAGTTATAATAATATTTCAATATCTTTATTATTTATCATATTAATATAGATAAAATAAAAGACAATATAATCTCGATATTATATACATATCTACCGATATATATATATCTCGAGCGCCATAATCAATTTTTTACCATAGCAGTGCGAATGATAGCAGTTATAAAATGTTTGATTAAATTTCTTTAATTTGATTAAAATTTTAAATAAATTAAAATGAGGTAATAATAATATTACTATAAACTAAAAATTCATGGCTAAGTATCTAGGTTAAGAAAAATGAAGTTTAATCTCTTTAATTATATAGAAATTTGATTCTATAAAAACAGGCACGTGTGTATTATAATCAACCCACATCGTTGATGAAAGGAAGTATTTGACTTTGACAGAGTTAGAGTTCTATGCTTTTTTGCCCTAAGAATAATGAAGTACCTCTCATACCTCGACTAGCTGTGCCCCTAATGTTTCCACTTTCCACTGCAGATTATTAAAAGTTTTTATCCCAAAATGATAAATAAATACTTACTGAAAGTTAACTGGCTGCTTATATAAAAATTTTATTTAAAAAATTAACTAATCACCTCAATTTTTTTTTTGAATCGAGGAAAAGGATGGCTTTCCTCGTCATCAACGACTGCTAAAAATGTGGTTTTTGTGTTTAAATAATTCGAAAGAGGGATTTTATGAAAACTGGTTCTGCAAGTGCTTTCATTTTTTAAATAAACTATATGGTTTTAATGGTTAATGGTTATGGTTTTAATTTAGATACCTATTATAATTGTAATATTGCATATTTATTTATAGACTTAACATCATATCCCATAACTTTTAATGCTTTTCTATAGGTTAAAAAGGGCATCGAAAGTATGCGGTACTCACTAACAGATAAAATATGGAAATTCTCCGAGAATGCATCTGTATTGTCTGAATTGGATTGGATAAATAATGTTAAAATAGATTTAGCAAACTTTGAAAAGCAGATACTTACGGCAATGAAGACCGATGGTTGGGATGGTGATGAAGATGTAACTAAATCGCAATGGACTTTTGCTGGATCTTTATTTTACTCAATTATTGTAATAACAACAATCGGTGGGTGTAATTAAAAAAAATGCAAAAAATAATGTTAATAAAATCTGACCCTTTGTAACTATATAATTAACACTAAATTAGTTATATTCATACTCCATAATTTATTAAACATAGCAAGGTAATATAACGATATAATAATGCTTAAGCGCTTTCTTCGAAGTGCTTGATATTAGGTCTTAGTTTTGGACTATATATGAGTTTAAATAACCATCATTGAGTTCTACATATGCTGCAGTTATCAGACTATAAAACCAAAAAATCGTTATATCATTTAAAAATATGAAGTTACGGAGTTACACTAAAATAGAGTATAACATATGTAATTATTTACGCTGTGAGGAAGGCTCAGTATTAGTTTGTACTAGAAAAAAATGTAATGGTGGATTAATACTCATGACAGTGCCCTTTTGTTTAGCACTACAAAATAAATTAAAAACAGAACAAGCTAATAATAATAATTAATTATTTTTTATAATATATATTAACTTTGTTTAACAGTTGTAAAGTTTTAAAATTCCAGTCAATTGGTATATAGTAGTTGTAGGACAAAGACACCATGGAAAAGTTCATGTAATTATATTTATTCCTTTAAAGATTTAGAGATAAAAAAAAAAGAATTAAAAAATTTTTTAATTTTGAAAAATCGAAAAAGATCGAAAATTATGAGCACTTTAACCTAAGGTCTAGAATATGTATTTGTTTTCTCTTAGTGTATGGTATATGTAAACTTTTTTAACACATTTAAAGTTAAATATAACAATCTTTAAAAACTTACTTTGCAAAAATTTAAGGTTATGGACATATATCCCCTCGAACGGATTGGGGAAAAGTTACGACAATATTTTACGCTATTGTTGGTATACCATTAATGTTACTTTGTCTGTCTAATATTGGAGATGTATTGGCTACATCATTCAGGTATCTCATCAATAGTTTTTAATTTCCTCGTACCAAAAGAAATTGTCAATTTCTAGATTTATATATTGGCGAATATGTTGTTATGTCTGTACTCGACGACCTCGTCGTCCAAGAAACCGTTCAGTTCGCGGACATCGTTATTCATCTCGATCACAACCACCCCCCATGCGACGTTCAATGAGACTTACACAGCGTTCTGCAAATGATTCGGGTGTAGGCGCTTCGATTGGTTTAGCACATGCACATTCCGATCCTGAGCTTGCATTTGCAGGACGTAATGATGAACACGATATCGAGTATGGTCAACGATTCCATAGCAGTCATAGACGTCGACAGCCTCACTATGCACCCATCACGCGCATGAGTGTCAGACATAAGTCACCCTACAATGATGAACCATATTTTGATCGAAATCCACATGAAACCCAAACATTAAATCGTAGTTCTCGTTTCAGTAGTCGTCAACGTAATCGTGATCGTATGCGTGATCGTCATACTGTTGAGCGCGAACGTAACATAAGTCGATCAAAACAACAATTATACTCAATGGATGATATTAATTTACCACCACCCACCGCAAAACGTGCACAAAGCGTACGTTCAGTAAGATCGCCAAATTCGCGACAAGAAGAAATCGTACGAGAATCAAGAGAACGCGAATTAAATCGTTTGAATACTAATAGTATGCCACGTGGTCGTTCTGTACCCAATTCTGGACGAGGTCGTGCCAAATCAGTAGATCCACGTGCGTCTTCACGCTTTGAACAAATCGACGAGGACATAGTGCGTAAAACTCCAATTATATCGAATCGTTATGCCATTGATGAACTAGAACATCATCAAAAACATAACAAGAACAATTTACGCAGTCAATCTATGCCGCGTTCTGCACATCAAAAACATAATTTTGATAACCATGATCCACCAAATGGTGGTGTAAGAAATCAAAATCAAAATCAGAATCATCATCAACACTCACAGCACCGTCATCATTCACCTTATCCAAATCAACAGCGACGTCATAGTCTCGGCCGTCAAAATTCAGGACAACATTCACGCTATGGAAATCATTTAGAATTACCGGAACTTTCAGCACCGCACAATAACAGAAATAGACGTGAACGCTCTCCTCGTTATGGAGACTACGTAGAAGAAGAGTACGATAGATCATTCACTGACGAATATGATGTGGAATGTGGTTACGGTGATTATGATGACTATCCTTCAGCGCCCAAACGTAATAGTAGAGATCGTAAGCCACGACGTGAAAGAGCAGGTAAAAAAATTATTTTCTTCTAAATGGAAAATTGTTTAAACGAACTATTAATAATTTTATATATATTGTAATTATTAATATAAATTTTTAAAGTCATTTGTTAATCACTTTTCAGAAAGATTAGCTCCGCGCATTATGTCTCCAATGGGTTTTGCAGTAGCACGACAGGTACGTAGACGTCCAAGTTACGACTATGATGATGATTCGATGTATGGAGACGATGCGAGCGATTATTACTATGGTGATGTTTCACCAAAAGACCGTCCTGTGCCAATTTGGCTTTGCGTTTTTCTTGTTATTAGTTATATACTAGGAGGAGCTTCACTATTTGCACATTGGGAAAAATGGTCTTATTTGGATTCAGCGTATTTCTGTTTTATTACATTGACCACAATCGGTAAGTAGTAATTAAATGGTTTCTAAATTATATTACAAATTTTTTTTTTTTTGCTATTAGGCTTCGGAGATTTCGTACCAGCAAAGGGTGTTAAGGACGAATCTGAGCAATCCATTGCATATTGCTCACTATATCTACTTTTCGGTATTTCTTTACTGGCTATGAGTTTCAATTTAGTACAAGAAGAATTTATTGCTAATGTGAAAGAAGTTGCAAGGCGTTTGGGTATACTAAAAGATGAAGATCGTGACGAAGATGATTAATAAGTAGTGCGTTTTTCAAATTTCATTATTCATAGATGAAATTAATAAATTAGTTATTTTATATATAGCAAAAATTTAAAAAAATAATCGATCAATAAAATATTCCTAAAATTTTTAATATATGAAATTTTTTTATATAATGAACATTATCATAATTCTTATGTATATATTATTGATATATAAATATTTAATATTTACATTATATTTTAGTTTTTATACTAATTTAAAGATAAAAATACTGTGCATATATTTAAAAATTCCTATCTATATTTTTTAAAATTTTTGTGCACTTTATCATCAACTTTTTTTACTGCTGCACTTCTGCTTTCCACTGAGGCGCTTTTATCTTCAATCTCAAGTTTACGTTTTGATTCCGTTTCATCGTAACCCGTTGCAAATATTGAATTTCCAGCTTGCGAATTATAGGGTCCAATAAAAGGATTTATTGGGTTATTGTAACCAAGACCGTAACCTTCTGTATATTGTGGTACAGTGACGCCAGGATATTGTTGTTCGCCAGGATACTGCACACCTGGGTATTGAACTCCAGGATATTGTCCACCAGGATACTGTGCACCGGGATATTGTGCGGAAGGAAATTGACCACCATTGATTGGTAAACCATTTTGACCACCAAAACCACCGGGATAGAAATTAGTACCACTTTGCGCTTGAGGAAAGCCTAAACCATTTTGATTTGGATATCCACCAGCAAATTGACCAATACCATTGTTTCCAGGTAATCCACCACCTTGAGCATTAGCAAAACCCAGTTGCGGAAATTGTCCTGGATAACCCGGAAAACCACCGACTTGTGGAAAATTAATACCGGTTTGTCCGGGGAAACTTCCGGGATATTGACCATTAGCAGGAGGAAAATATTGATTTTGTGGTCTACCTATAATGCCTGTTGGACCACCTGGACCAACTAATATACCATTTGCTGCATTACCAACACCACTTGCTCCAGGACCAGCAAACCCACCATTTGGATAATTATTAAACCCAGTTACTTGTCCGGCATTAAAATTGTTTGGATTATAAGGATTATAATTGCGTGTACCTACATTAGGATTTTCATTTTCAGGATAATCTTCGATTTCATCATTTTGAGCTCCACCAGGAATAGGTCTTCGTGTTGTAGGCTCACGTTCGCGTGCAACTTCCTCATACAATTCACTTCTGTATTTATCGCCACGTCTATCTAAATTGGCATTTGGCTCTGCACGTTCATAACGTCGGTGATTTGCCCAAACCCAACGATCATCACCGTATGTGTATGCACAAGACACGATTAATAGTAAAATTGTAGACGTGGAATGCATTTTATTTAAGGTGTATTTTTTTTAATATTCTTAATTATATTTACATTTATTTAAACATAAATTTATTTTTTAATTTACACTCATGATCACTAAATCATTTTAACTTTATTTTTGTTCTACTAAAAAACAGAAATTAATTTAAATTTCGCACACCGTGATTTGCTCCTATTTGTTCAGTTTGTGGTACTTAAATAACGCGGGTTTAGTTTGGCATGGGCTTCTTATATGTAGAATTTTACCACGCGACACAAACCCACTCAACTGTAGCGTCATCATATCAGCGGCAACCTTAACGTCATAAAGCAGATAAATCGTGTTCGTCAATCGCGCAGTCGATATGCTTTAATGAGTTTGCATTATACGAATGATCGGATATATACGCTACGTTTTTTTTTAAATTAATTGATCAATTCATTAGAAATTTTGTTTTTTTATTTTACAGCATTGGTTGCCAGTGGAATACATTTATTTGCAATTTAAGAAGAATTTACATTTATTTACATTTATTTTTGGATGGATCAACATCTGTTCACGCTTCATTTACAGACCGCCCAAGAATTGCAACAACCACCTGACCATCTTCTTTTCATGTTCTCATTATTTAACTAATTTATGCAATTTATGTTAATATCATTATTTTATCGGAATATCAGATATTAATTTAATCAAAATAGACAAGACATTGTCAAATATATCAAAGATGTAAAATCTTTGATTGATGGTGCATATGACTCTTAGTGGCTCTTCGGAACTACCTCCAATTACAATGTTTTTGCAAAATTTTTGAATTAATTTTTTTTTTTTATTGGGGAAAAAAACGTCTGGCAGAAAGAACTTTTCGGACATTTGAACTATCTGAAAACAAATTGGTGGTAAAATATATAGTAATGATTATAGATGATTAGAAATAATTGTGTATATGTTGTCATTAAACACTTTTCCTTGTATTGGAATAATCAAAACAATATAATTAGGAGTTAAAGATTGACCACGTTTATAAGACGAGGAACTTATGACCGGCAATAGAAAATTATTATATTTGTCACGAATTTTAGATATATATTCTCAATGATTTATATGTATTAAAAATCATTTAGCTAAGGTTATCAAATATCAGAGGGTTTAAAATCATTCTTGTCATGTGGCTACCTAATACACTCAAGAAAGTATGTTTCAAGCTTGTTTAACATACGCTAAATTTGGACTGTGACAAATAGATATGAAGTCCTTTCTCAAACTTACAGTTAAGACAATGTAAATTAAGGTGCGAACTTTTTATTGACAGATCAATAAACCAACCATAAGATTAATTAATATCATTTTAGAGATATTAGTCTCTCAAAACTATCTATCAATCAGATTACTAAATTTAAAAGGTTTCAATTTTCATAAAGATATCTGCACTTAGTACTGTGTTTATTAATTACACCCATTATATAAGAATTTAAAATTTAACTAACAGGCTAGTAGCGTTTTAGATACTAACACTCCTAATGGAACATTTGAGTAACATATGTGAATGAAAGTGTTTAGTATCATACTTTGTTTGAACAGTGGTAAGGTCCGCAACGCGCATACACTTAAGACGGATGGTCAGGCTCATCACTTCTATTAATAGAATATTAAAACTTAATAGTTCTATTCTATTAATAGTTAATAGAACTTTAAAATCGGTCTAAAACATATTGTAAAGTAAATAAAATTTATTTATGCTTATTCCATAACATTTATTATTATTGGACTCTATTAGGGAAATTTTTCAATGCACTATAAACATTATTTATTTATTAAACACACCTATTACTTATCTGTTACTATGAACCATATCACTTACAGAAGTTGTAGAATTTTAATTAAAATCTAAATTGGTAATAACAACACATAGCTAATCTGTGTCAGATTGGCATCAAAAAATCGGTGCATATTATTAACATTATTATTTATATAAATTCTTCAATAATTAATCTTCTGTAACTTAAAACACTACTTTATGGGTGTGTCACGTATAGCAAAGCGGCCGACTCTACTATCCAGAAGCTACAAGTTGCTCAAAGTCAGGCTCTCCGAAGACTTTTCAAAGTGTCATGGTACATCCGCACGAATGACATGCTAGAATAGATTCGGTCAAAAAATACATAAGGGACAGAGCCCTAAAGCTATATGTAAAAATCAACAGGCTGATCTTAGATCAGTCATTGAACAATCACACAATTATTAATAATTATTAATAATACACAAATTAGTCAATGAGAGGGTGGGACTCTGCAGAAACCCTCCAGTAATCAAAGAGTAAAAGTGCTCAGATGTACTAACTCGGAAAAGGCTCAGCATAATAATATATTTCTCAGTTCCGGTTATTGCTCCAGTAAAAATATTAATTTTTTGTCCATTCAACCCCAGCTTTCAAGCTTTGAACTTGATAACGACACCAAAATAAGTGAAAAAACGGGAAAGTGCCAAGCAAGCGCAACAAACAAAGCAAAAAAGTGCCAAGTAAAAGCACCAAAAATACAAAAAGTTTTTAAGTAAAAACACATAAAAGCGAAAAGTGCTAATTAAAAGCACCAAAAATGAAAATAATAAATAAACTCGAATATCTGCAAGTACCGTCTGCATAAAAATCTTAATCTTAAAGTAAATTAAAAAGAAATGATTATGCAAATTTCATGTATGCAATTAAGCTAACTTCCATATATTTATTTTTCATTCTATAAAATCAAAGAAAAGTATATTTAATAGCAAAGTAATAATAATACACGAAAATAAAGTACAATCATCAATCAAATTACTGAGGAAACAATGACGAAACCATATTGCTTTATCTAGATAGAAACATTTTATTTTTTTGGACACAGTGTGATGAACAAGAGAGGAACGCTCCGTTACGTAACTGACCTTTAAAAAAAACGAAATTTTAGCTATTTGGTTGGTTAGTTTTTTAATGTGTATTATATGTAGTGAACGTAACAATGTCTAGGCACCCATTTACCTAAATATGTTTTTTTTCCACAGCAAGGTCAACTCCCGCGATTATCAATGAATTAAAATTTTTATTATAGAAATTTGCGTAAATGGTAAATACATTTATTTCAAAGACACCAAACAAAATTTGGTGTTCTAAGGTGTTTAACACATATATGTATATAAAATAAAGACACATTTTCAAAATAAAAAGTTTAATGACCCTGTGCGCCAAGTTTAACATACATTTGTGGTATTCAGTTTAAATGCGGAAGTTTTAATTTAAGATGAACTAAAAAGAATAAAAATTGTTCTGCCGACTGATGTGCATATAAGGCGCATGTTGAGTATTTATGGGAATATATAATAAAAAGATTTTTTGCACTAATTTTTTTTGATAAATTCAAATTGGCGAATACAAATTTTAATAACAATAGAAAAAATTAAATATCTATTTTGATGCAACTTTATTCTTTAAAAAATATACACAAAGTATTTTATTATTATTAGATATGAAAATATTATTAAGTATCAAACTGTGGAATAATTTTTATTATAATAAAATATTTACAAAAAGTTATATAAAATAAAATTATGAACTGGTTTTTCAATTAAATTTAATTAAGTTAAAATATATGAGTACTGCAAATAAATCGTAATTAAAAAAGTTCATATAAAATATTAAAAATAAATTTATAAATTGGACTTAAGAAATCAGCACATTTAAAATTAGTCTATATAAATAGTTTTGAAAAAATTTACTTTGATTGTTTTTTGAAACTTTCTCTGGATACATTCTCTTTATTTTCCTGAAAATTATAAAGCAAATAGCATTATTTACATCAACTATTATAAAATATAACAAAGGAACTTACAGTCAACGAGATTGGTGTACTGTACCGTGGTGACTTCATTGGAGTTTTATTCTGCGGTGTATTAGATGGACGCAGCAATTTACTTGAATTTTGATTTGATATATTGCCGTCACTATAGTTAATACTAATAATACTTGTCTTCAAACTTTCAGAAGGTTCAATTGGCGTAGAGTTAAGTAGTAATTCGCAACTAGATATTTTTTGTGGAGATTCAATTGTATTTTCTTCTCCGCTACCCTAAAAAATAAAAGTTTTTGTATTAAATTTTATAAATTAATTTAATTTAATTTAATTTAAATAAGATTTTATTACCTCCTCATCAATTGTTGCTGTTGTGTCTAAATCAGACCATTCATTTTCTTGTCGGAAGCGTTTTACGATAATATTGTGCGGTGATGTTGCAGCTAAGACTCGTGGATAATTGAAATTACGTTTCGACGGTGTTGCACCGGTTGATTTGTAAACCTGTAATTCACTATCTTTGAATGTGTTCACATCTTGCGCACAATTTGTTATTTGTGCTTTATATAAATTTGCATAACCATTGACATGGTCTTGTAAACTTGTAGCAACTTCACTTGCTACTATAATATGTCTATTTAAATTATGCGAATTATTGTTTAAGCTTTCTGCTATGGCATCTGATGCTGCTTTCATGTCTTCTTTGCTTTTCTCCGATAATTGTTTAATCTCACTTTCATGTTCGTATAGAAGTTTAAGAGTTTGTGTGTTGTGCTCTACTTCATTTGATTCAAATGTTTTAATCAACTTCTCGTGTTGATCGAAATAATTTTCACTCTGAGCCTTTAATATTGAGCACTTAGAAATATATTTATCAACACATTTTAGAGAAGTTTCAGTTTGTTTGTCAAATAAGTTTTGTGACATTGCATTAGCTTCACAACATTTTTCTTTATTTTCCTCTATGCTATTTGCATGTACCTCTAATTCATTAATTGTTTTGTGACATTGTTGTTCTAATTTTGTACTTATTTCACTCATGTTACTAAAACATGTTTTACGCTGTACTGTTATGGATTGTAATTTTTGAATCATTTCATCGACTATCGCTTGTTGTTGTGCCGCTAAAGAAGTTTCATTTACAATTTCGGTATGTATTTTACCAATATTTAGCAGATTACTTGCAAGAATTTGTTTTATAATTTCAATTTGGTGTTTTAATTTAATAGCTTGCATTTTGACATTGTTTGAATTTAATTCTAAAAAGTCAACTATACTTTTTTGGGCCGATTTAATGTTTGCCAACTGTTCATCAGTATAGGTTTGCATATCGGACAGGTTGTTTACAAGTTGTGATTTTAATTCCACATCTTTGCTTCTCAACTCTCCTAACATATTTAAAACTGCTGACTTATGTTCACCACTCAATTCATTTATAGTATTTGTGTATTTCTCAGTTATAGTGTCTGTGGATTTCACAGATTTTTCGCATAATACATTTAGTGTATTAATCTTTTGATTTGCTTCCGAAAGTAAATTAATTCGTACGTTCGCAATATTATTGTCTGAAAATTATATAACTTTTTATTAACAATATTTATTATATTTGTATAAAATTTATATACCAAATTCTTCCATAAGCATTTGAGAGTATGACTTATGTTTGTCCAGTAAGTTTGATAAATTTTCATCCATAATTTCAAAATTTTCGTGCATACGATCTGTAAAGCGCTCACAGGCAGTTTGGATTTTATCATCAATATGTTTACGACGTTCAATTGTATTCTTAATGATACAGTAATTAATTAATAAATGCACAAATATATATTTAAATCACTTACATGTAGCTCACTTGTGTCCTTCGTAGCGATATCAGCAGCTCGTAAAATTTCTGTTGCTTGATTTGTTAACTTTTCCTCCGTTTTGACATGTGAACTCAGCAAACATTTTTTTTCCTTATAGCGCTTTTTGGTTTCATGTAATTTCTATTAAAAATACACAAAAAAACACAATGAATTTTTTTCGAACAGTGGCGAACTACAACAAAAATTTCATATTATTTTAATTAATTGAATTTTTGGCTGACCATACAGCTGTGACGAGTATTGCCAAATACTCATCAGCAGTGGTCTTGCAAATAATTCTTGTATTTAATTTTAATTATTCGTTAATAATTTTTTGAAACTGCAAGTACCAGGAATCGAACTCGTGTCCTGCCAAATTTGAAGCTCAGGGTCAGCGCACCTTAACCAACTGACCAACTGAGCCGTACTTGACTTTTATGTTCGCACATTTTTCTATGTTTTATTAACAAATTCACTTGCTGTATTGCATGATATATATATTATTTCTTGTATATAGAACCTTCTAGGAACGTAATACTGAGAAAGTCATGCTAATGTTATTCCACGAGTCGCAGGGGCGAATAAATAAATATTTAAGTTTTAAAAAATATATTAATTACTTTTTGAGTCACTTGTAATGCGCCTGCTGTCAGATTTAGATGCTTTTCAGTTTTCTTTAATTCCTCTGTTTTTTCAACTAAATTTAAACTAACTTCATTAAAGATTTTTTCCTTATTCAACAGCTCATCTTTAAGCGCTTTTAATAGTAACATTTTTTCATTTAATTCGCGATGTTGGGAATCCATCTTAAGCGTCATTTCATTATACGTTTCTTCAGCTAAATAAATGCCATTCTTATCACGCGCAGCCATTAGATCTCGTTTTAATTTATCTATTTCTTCAGTATACTCCTTTAGAACCGTCCGTTTTGTCAATTTTTGATTCACCTCTGGTTTATTTTGTATGTTTTTAGCACGATGTGCATATTCTAAAGTACTAAGCGTCTCCTCAATATCTTTATGTCCTGGTGATATTGTAGCAATTATAGAAGTTTTTGTTCGACCACCTTAATTAAAAATCAAAATAAAAATTTACAATTAAACATACAAAAAAAAAATTTATTTAATTTACCTAAAGATTCCTGTAACAAACGAGTAAGTTTAGACTCACGATATGGTACGTGTGGAGTACGCTCCACTAATGCTGTTATAACACGTCCTAACGTCAATAAACTTTGATTGATGTTAACTGTTTCCCTGACCCGAATACCCTTTTCATTTCCAGCTTTTGATACATTTTCACTACCAGCCAAATCAACTAAATTTAGTTTGCCTATTTTAAGCATTTCTTCTCCATCGATACCATTCTCACGTATATGAACCAAAATCGAGAACACTGTGTGCGATCGTGATGATTGGGCATTCATTAATGTTGTAGCAGTTTTTCGTCGTTCTTTGCCTTTTTCTAACAACTTATATACATCGTCCTTGCTGTGAACTGGTATTTCTTCTAGACCTTGTATAATAACGGAACCTTTTTTGGTGCTATCATCAAAAATACGT
>NC_051846.1:51761281-51767031 GCF_002237135.1 Teleopsis dalmanni | reverse complement strand
TAACAATAAAAATTAAAAATCCATATATTAAATAAAAAAGACACAATACCATTACCATAGAGGCGACTACATTGCGAACTTAAGCGCTCTATAAAAAATCAAAATTATACTTGTAGTAATTTTTAACGTAATGACGTAACGTAATTAATTGTAATTTAAAGCATAACGCATTGAAATCCTTTATATTAGATACATAAACTGTTATCGGTTTAGTGTTGCCCACTACAATTAACAGTCTTTACAATGGTGTTCACCATAAGCATTGCTTTAATATACCGTATGATATCTGAAGCCGCGGTGATGGTTATCTGTGGCACTTCACAGCTATAGATTTAGCCAAAGAAAGGAAAATAAGGTGACAAATGGGAATACCCAACCTATCATTGCGTTGTATGATCTAGAGGTTAAATGATAGATCCAAAAACTGTGGCAACAAATATGGAATGCAGAAACATAAGTAAGATCGACAGTAAAATTGATCCCAGATATAGCGAAATAGTCAGATAGGAAAACTGGCGATATAAACTATTATCTAACCCAATTCCTTTCTGGTTATTGTTATTTTCAAAAACACTTTTTCCACATTTGCATCGTAATCACAATGTAATCATGTTTTATTATTTTATAATTGTAATATGATATTACCTAAAATGATCACGTATAAATTTAGGAGTAGCTCTTCTTCATCTAAATTATTGTTGTCACACATATTTAATATTATGTAATATGTATATAAGAGAAAGAAAACATTTATCCTAATCTACATAACAAAAACATACGTGAAAATATGTTGAAATTCTCAATCTTTCATTTATTAAAAGAAAAACTTAAAATTCCAAACAGCACATTTTGTCTTTTTATCTGATCACTACTGGTCTTCTAAATGTAACAGACATGCCAAAACTATGAAAAGGTGAAATTCCAAAATCATTTACATTTTTACCTGCCAAGAATGGAAATTCAGAAAACCATTTATAAAAATTTTATATATTTTCAGTGCTGCATAAATTGTATAAATTGTATGCATTTCTATTATTGCAAAAAAAAAGTAATGAACTTTTTATAATCTGCCCCGCTTAAATCAAAAAACTATTTTCATTTCAATTTTTAATTAAAAAATAATATTTAGATTCCGTGGGATTTTTTTATAAAGTGTGGGTGTGGAAAGTTCCTTTTAGCCTCATTGGCTTCCTTTCGGCCGGAAATGATAAAACAATTGTTCAAAATGTAATAACCATTAAAACTATGGTAAACTTAAATGCCCTCAATATATTTTGAGTTTAGATTGCTAGAAATGCCACATACCCGCACCCAACATTAATTTTCACTATATTTTTAACCCAAATATGTCATAAAACTTTAGCATGAAAACGTTTTACTTTAACATCAGAAATAGGCCACATCACTCATATAAATATATGTGATATGTACTATGCACGGGACTACATACATATATACTTTAATTGTTATATATTTTATCAACTAAAAGTGAAAACAGTAACTCAGCATAATTTTTTCATTCACACAAATGCTGACGATTTTAGCTTTACTGATAAACGTCATCAAGTTGCATTTGCCGGTCGAGCTGACTAATTTATTAAATTAAATATAGTCATAGTTTGTTATATTTTTAAACATTTCCTTTTTAAATTAGTTCTTAAAATAAATCATGAATTGCTTAATATAATATTAAAATCGTTTAAAAAACTTTTTAATATACGTCTCGTACTTATGTATATGCTATAACAAATTTATATATTAAAGTATGCAAAAATGATGTAGTTTTGTCACGTCATTATTAATTTTTAAATAAAACATTATTTCAAAAAAAACTCTTACTGGTATGAGTATTACAAAAACTCCCAGAACATTGTCTTCAGAATGTCTCCATTGCTATAACCGTCAGTGACTCAATCTACAATTTAATTCTTAGTTTGTTAATTCTATATTAAATGTATCATCTAATTGGGGTTTGAACTTGAACCTCAGTAGCAAGTTCAATGTGGTATTGTCACGTCATTATTAATTTTTAAATAAAACATTATTTCAAAAAAAAAGTCTTACTAGTATGAGTATTACAAAAACTCCCAGTATATTGTCTCCAGAATGTCTCCATTGCTATAACCGTCAGTGACTCAATCTACAATTTAATTCTTAGTTTGTTAATTCTATATTAAATGTATCATCTAATTGGGGTTTGAGCTTGAACCTCAGTAGCAATGATCAGAGTTGCTATATATATAAAAACTCATTTATTGTATAATATATATTTTATACTATGAGGTAGATTATTATAATACATTTATTTTGTATATTTATTAGTGTTGGTAACTAATCTGAAATTATTATGAGAAGCTAATGATTGCTTCTCTCATTTTTTGCTAAATAGCTTCATTGGTTCTTCATAATGTTCTTTATCAACGATTAGGTTACAAATACTTTTATAACTTAGTTTTTTATTTTACATAGCTTATTTACTTAATTGACATTTTGTTGAATTTTATCTTGCTCAACATTCTCCATCTATCGTATTTATGATTTGCGTGCTGACACCAATTAGAAATATCCATCTTTGACAGATTACACACTACAGTTTTTATACCTCCATCTTCCTTGATTTCTCTTAGTTAGTATTGTTTTGAATGCTTACCTATTGGATCTTTCATCGCCTGACTGCTCTTCGTCTTATCGAAAGCGATATTCGCATTAAAGCTTTTTCAAAGAATTTTTATTTTGAAACTTTCTCAATTTCGGTAATAGTTGTTCTTAATAGTCTCTTACATTAAATTTCTTGTAAATAAACAAGAATCCCACCGTTTGCAATGTATAAAAACTTATCAAAATTATAATATACCCTTGCTTCCATATTATTTTTAAAACAAAATAAAATGATCATGATCATCATATATAATCATAAAATAATTTATTTTAAGTGCTATTTAGGTTGGGTGGTTCAATCTTCTGGGGGCCTTCTTTTTTGAGGATCTTGGCGAACTTCGAGACTTCCCTAATGCTATTTAGAATAGCATTATAAGCTTTGTCAAAGGTTCTAGATGGTTTTAACCCTTGGGTTTTCAGTAATATGGTAGCACAATGGACCTATGAGACTAAGTAGATCCCCTGGGATCGCCAGTATAACCTAACCTAACCTAAATGCTAAGTACCTCATTTAGCTAACAATCCTCTAATGTTAAAGTAAATAGAACCCAACTACTAAGTTCAAACTGCTTCAATTACAATATTTCGCATATTTTTTTAACTATTCACAAAGGATCCTAAAATTTTGTGTAATGCTGAGATGTATTTTTTACTTTTTAAAATATACTGC
The DNA here is from genome assembly GCF_002237135.1 of Teleopsis dalmanni. Classification (NCBI taxonomy): domain Eukaryota; kingdom Metazoa; phylum Arthropoda; class Insecta; order Diptera; family Diopsidae; genus Teleopsis; species Teleopsis dalmanni. The sequence goes on along the minus strand of NC_051846.1, from coordinate 51,763,703 downwards.
GTACTTCAATTTAAGTGATCAATTACCGTACTAATAACCCTACTTACAATAAACAGAAATAGCAAGGAAACCATATCAAATTACATCAGTAATAAAATTGAATTTTACCAAAATTTGAACCACATAATTGGTTTTATTTGTACAAAAAATAAATTTTGACTCTTCCAAAAATCCATTAAGCAATCGCATCCTGCTGTGCAAATTGAAATTACGTCAAACAGTTTCCTTCGAAAAGGATGTTAAGAGGAAAAAAGAGGATCACTTTCAAATACATACTGTGCTAGTAATATCGGCAGATGTTATTAAAAATCAAAATGCGAGTTTTAACTGATAACAAAAGATAAAAATTACAGCATCAAATGAAAAAAATATACAAACAGAGAAATACAGCGGAACTGTTGATAACAATAGTTTACTTGCAAACCTTTTTGTAAAATTTATTTACTTTTTTCAGCAAATGCCGACTTTATACATATTACCAATAAAGGACAAACATTCATTCCTCATTGGTAATGTCGCGCGTTATAAATAATTATATTGGCACCCAATGTCCTAATGATGTTTATTGTATTTTATTTCATCCTTCCTTTACAGATGTCGCCATTATATTGACTCTTAATTTGTTTGCTTTTCCAAAATGAGTAAAAAAGGAGTTAAAATATTGTCCTATATTTGCTTGACTCATGTTACGCATCAATGGGTACTTCACGATTGTTATTGAGTTTAAGTAGTCATTTTACTAAAAGGCAGGGGAATTTGACTGTCTCAGTAAAGCTGCAATAATACAATTCACTGTGTTTGATAATTGAAGGGTTTGCTTAATTATTATTTTAGGAGCATATACAAAAAAATTTGAACTGCAAAATAGATATAAATTTAGGGTTATCGAATTTAGGTATGTATACCACCTGAAAATATTATACAGACGTCACTTTCAGACGCAATCTGAAAGTTTTTATACAAAAGAAATTTCTACTTTGCAATTTTTGTATAAGTTAAGTGTGGTCTATTTTTAATAAGCACTATTCTAGTAAGCTAGATCCTTTTTTAATGTACAGTCAACATCTCATAAAACTTATGGAAATAGAGCTGACTTATTGCTTCTAAAATGTCTTTCAAAATGTTAGAATAAGTTTTTTGTATGGCTTCTATATCTAGAAAATGATTTTCTTTTATTGTTAACTGCGTTCTTTCGAAAGTTAAAAGTACAGAAGACGCCAAATCAAGTGAATACGCGAATTGCTCGACCTTACCGAAGTGTTTAATTGCCAATATATAAAATTATTTGAAAGTAAAAAGGAGTAAGCCCATAATAAGGGCTCTGGAAAAATAAATAATAGACTTTAACTATTTTTCTGAAAAATAATATATAAGAACGTAATTTTCTTAGATAAGTTTCTACCATAAGCTAAGAGTTATTATTTTTATTAGAAAATTTTGTTCTATATTTGTCAGCAGAACGTAATTTTCCATATATGTATTTATATATATTTTACATATATATGTAATTTTACATATATATAATCTGTATTACCCATTTTATTCATCTAGAAATTATAATCGTTAGTGTTATTATTATTTAATACTGAAATTATTTCGACTTTAGTGCAATTTAAAGTTGAACTATATATCAACATTATCTATTTATTATAATAATAATTTTAATATAGCTTAGTCTGTAATTTTAATTTGAATATATATAATTATAGTAACAAAACACAAAAAAGAACCACCCAACCTAAAATGTCAGTAACCCTAATCTAATTTTTTTTCTTTTTTTTTTGTTATTTAAGAACTACTTCAAATGCTTAGAACAAAAAGGCATTTTTTATTATTAATTACTACTTCCTTAAAAACGTGACTTTATAGAAATTGTTGTATCAACACAAAAACAATTGTAATATGAAAAGGCGAAACTACCTTGGCCCTGACATGCCGTGCACTCGCACAATGAAGGCTAAAAGCAAAACATGTCCTTTCGTTTGTTTACATCTCAAGTGTTACAGATGCCATCTGGCGTGCAAAATTATATACTTCATGTGCATGCGCATAGCATTATCCTGTTGTTTGTTCTATTCCAATGGGATAAATTCTACTATTTGCTTGTTTTGTTGCCTTTCTACACACACACACATATATATATGTGTATATTACTTACTCCACAAACATGGACTAAATACTTTTCCAATAGGAATGCTACTAATTTTTTATTGTACTCAAGTTCAGTAGCATTTTTGTATTCCATAAATCTGGTAGTCGGACGGTGTATTTTTACATCCCGTATTTATTGTTCATAATGCGTATATTTATTAATATATAAATAAAATTTTTGAATTAATTGGAGTTATATTTGTTATTTATGAATAAAATTTTTTAGTATATAAAAATGTTATAATTTATTGTTTTTATACAATTTAAGCAA
>NC_051846.1:51740667-51761181 GCF_002237135.1 Teleopsis dalmanni | reverse complement strand
AACATCATTAATCAAATACTGTCAAAGTGCACATTTTACTGGAAAGCATTTTTATATAAGATATCTTATCGTATATCTTTTCTTAAAGATATACAAATGTGTTAAATGTACTTTTAATATATAATTTTTAGATTTCTGGAACTTCGCATTATGTAAAATATATTGTAATGATTATCAAAAAACACTTTGAGATATATTGTGAAATATTATCGCTTCGTACTTCTCTCTCTCTCGCTATGTATATATAACATTTGTCCCTTCAAAAACTAGTACAAATAAAATAAATTAATACATGGATTAAAAAATAATGGAGTTAGCAATGCAAGTACACAATTGTGCTTTATTTCAGTATTTTTTTATAATCGCAAGTAAAAGCCTTTTGTAAAAAAAGACTTTTCTAGAACTAATAATGCCATTGAGTCTTTAAATAATGATATTGAAAAATAATGTAGTATTAAAAACAATATATAGGTATGTTATATTGATAAATATATTTTATTCGTCCACATATTTTTTGTTTAATAAAGTTTTTAACCAAATGTATTGTAAAGTTATTGTAATGGCAACTGTTTTGATTTTATAGTTCTAGTTTTATTTTATCCAAATACTAATATTGTAGTTGGTATTGTTCAAAATAATTATTCTTGTTTGATTATGAAATAAATGATTTAATTTGATATTATTATTTAAATAAGTTTAGACATATTCAATACCACAATTATATGCTTTGAACTAAAAGTGGCATTTGCTGTGATTTTATTCATTTATTCGGTTTCCGTTTCAGTAAGTTTTAAAAATTAAAACAAAAACAAAAAAACCAATGCGAATTGTGAAGTCTAGAGTCTCGCGTTATAATGGAAAATACAGAAAATATCATATAGAAATCTAAAATTTATAGTTCAAGTGGTATTTTGAGTTAAACAATTAAGTTTATGAAGTAGATATTATATATATGAACAAAATTAGTTCTAAAATTTAAAAAATTAAAAAGAAACTTTTTTATTAAATAATTTTGAGCGTTAAAATATTTTCTAAAAGTTTCTAAATATAGTTTATAAAGTATATCTATGTTTTTTTAATAATTTGATATAGTGCTAACAACGCTATCTTAATTATTATAACTATTTTAAATAGTAATTTTTATATTATGATGTTATTAATTCTAGACTTTGAAAAAGATATCTATCTTTGGTTAATATTATATTTATAATATTTTATTATTATTTTATTAAGACTTTAAAAATTATGTTTTAATATGTGTGAAATTGCCCTTTGAGTGCGGGTGGAATCTGGCGAAAGCTTATATTACAAAATAATATAATGAACTAGATATATAACAGTGATATTCACAATTTTCACTAACAAGATCGGTAAATAAAAACATAGTAAATGTATTTTATCATTGCAGATTTGTTAGGTTACTAAGTTACTTATTTGCTGAGTTTACTACTCGAGATACATATATCACTAATATATCTCAGAAATGTTAAAATATTTTAATTGCACTGGAAGAACATATATTGCAATATAGAATCCAATCGTAATATAATATCGCTGATTGTATATTACATTTGAGTCATTTATTTAGAAATAAAAAAAAATAAATACTTTCGAAGTATTTAGAAAGCAATATCTTTAACTTATCGTAATGTGTTTCCACTTTCATTCAAAACAATAACGAAGTAACATGTTTTATATATATTGTAACTTTCTACAGATAATAAATAAGTTGTTATAATATAACAACTTAAACTTTTCCTTTTTTGTTTTACCTTTATTACCAAACAAATCTTCAATAAAAATTTCTCAAATTTCAGGACTCATATAAATTTTTATAGTCTGCTTTATTTTTATGCATTGAAAATGTTTTTAATGAAATGCAGTTCAATGGCGCCATTAATTTAAATCAGTATCGTTTTCTTTTTAAAAAAATTAGACAAGGACAATTATTTAAAATAATAAAAAATTGCTCCCTTCAACACGGAGGCATTACTTAATCAAATACGAAAACTACAAAACATAAAATGACACCAACCGCAAAGCAATGCCCTTTAAAGATTAAAGATACTCAGTTTCACATCGTAAGGCATGGTAAGGCATGGTAAGGCCAAATAATCAGCTAAAACGAAATTATATGTGAGAGATAGTTTCCTCAAACCATATAGTAGCATTTATGCCACTTTCAGAAATATATTATTTTTATGCTTGTTATTTTTAAAATTAAGATAAATTTGATTGTTTCACTAAAATGGGGACACTTTTATGTTGATTAATTTTCCCAAATCTTTGTGTAGATATAATGAAATTAATTTATTATATATGACCAGTAAGAAAAATGAAAATACATTTATGTTCGTAGTGAAATTACATTGCTCGCAGTACTATATTTATCTGCAGAAAGATTATTGAAGTGGTTATGTGTTCTATATAATATTTCACTACTTACCCAACTATCGAAGCAAGCATGACAAATGTGGTCAATTGAAAAAGATTAGATTCGGTAATATTTAAAAAAAAATTGATTAAATTTTATCAAAATATTTTTGTTTTTGTAATAGATCGTATTTTTTTTTTGTAGAATTATATATTTTGTAGAATTACTTAGTAGAAATATGATAAGAATATGTGCTTGTTTCGGGGTTTGTTACTTAAAATTTTCTTGCATTGTAATAGAAAATATTTTTTTATAGACATGCTTACAAGCACGTATTATTATTATTAAGTTTCTTATTTTATTTATATATATTTTGTTAATAGATTTATAATTTATATATAGTGAGCATATAACATATTGTATTATATTCAATTTGAGAAAGCTGTTAATAATGCGTTTTTAGTTTATAGTTCAAACCATCAATTATACTGACAATTCTTCAAACCAAAAGATTTGCGAACACAAAAAATTAGTTGCGCTAAAAAACAGTTAATCAAAAAATATATAAAAGATTCTTTTTAGCATAAAACAAAAAATATGAATAAAAATAGTTAACATCTTAAAAGAAATTCATAAAAAATATCTGGCATGCAAAATTAAAATAAACGTCCATTTATGGCAATCAGTAATGCCAGTAAACTGTGTTGAATTCTTATAATTTGCACAAGTGTATTAATTACAGCAAGTTGCTGGCTGGTCTGTCAATCTGTCCGTCATTCAGTTATTCTGTCGGTCACTTAAGCTATATTTAAAGTCTTTCAAGACAAGTCAAGTCGTAAAATCAATGTTCAAACATGCTAATACACTTTGTGCAAAATCAAGCAAACCCGACAGATACATAAACATATACATAAACAGAGCAACAGATCAAAACTGAAACTAAGCCAACACTGATAGCAACGTATCTGCGTACTGACAGATGAACGGTCTTACTTGTTGGTCAGTTGGATGCATAGATGATACATACGAAATGCGCTCGCTTAAAAATAATCTTTAATTCCAACTGAAAATGACTGAGCCATAAGCGGCAGCAGCAGCAGCAGCAATATTAGCGAGCGGCATCAATTACTTTTCTTGCAAATTGTACATTTGGAGCAAATTCATTTAAATCTCACTTTGTTTAGTAAGTTTTATTATTATTATTTGTGTTTTTCTTAGCCATCACTGAATTGTACGTGCTTTGTTGATTTGTAAGTTTCAGTATCTTGCAAATATTATATCGCACATCCAGAAATCTTTTTCGCTACACCAGCAGCATCAGCAACAGCAACAGCATCAGTAGCAGCAGCAGCTGCAAATCCAGCAATCGATCGTATAGTATAAAAATAGCGATACAATAATTTACGATTACAGACATTGTTTGTATGCATGTTTGTATGCATATGTGTATATCAATTCGATATAAAATCACTAGATACAATTTATTTGCTATGATTATTACTGTCATTGTAGTTGTTATTGTAGTTGTTGCTGTCGCTGTTACCTTTAATTATGGCGTACTTAGTGTCAGCAGCTGTTAGCTTAAAACGAGAATTGTGTAATTGAAACTCCGTGTTTATCGGTTAAATGTATGGGTATAAAAGTCTTACTCAGACGTGAGTAGTACACAAATTTTTCTCTGTTATGACCATGAGTATCGGCTGATATGAAGTGTAACTAATCGAGACTTATTTGCGTTATACGATTTTAATAGTATTTAAACAAATGTTTGGGTTTATCTCAGCACTAATTAAATATGTGTGCATACCTTACATATATTAAGTATATCAAGTACAAGTTTCTTTAGAACTAATTACAGTTTTTTTAGAATAATGTAAATAATTGTAAGTAATTGCTATTTAATCATGTAATTAGCAATTAATTATTAATTATCTATTTATTGCTCTTATTCAGAAATACAAAATATGTAATAGAAAATAGACTGTTTTCATTTTAAAAATTTAAAACTGAAGTAGGAATTATATGAAATATATAAGTATAGGAAAAATACTGTAATTTAAATAAGTTAGTATTACGTAGTATAGCAGATTAGTAACAAATTTTTGAGAAAGCTTTAACATTAGATGAAACGATTTTTAATAAATTAACAAAAGATAATCTTGCGACCACAAAAGGTGTTAGGAGTCATATAAGTCCTAGTGTTGTTATGATATGGCAAACCAAACTTAATTGTTGGACTTTAATATTCTTTAATAGTATGTAATATTCTTTATTGTTTAAAGTTTTGGAACAAAAAAAAATTGTGACCACTAAATACATTCTTTAAGGGTGATCTAGAATTAGAAGAAAAATACTAAGTCAAGAACTTCTATTCCTATCTGTTATTTACAAATTTTTAACTATGTATATGCATTTTGGACTTTATTTGAAATATTGAATTTACTTTCACCTAGAAGCTCAGACCCTTGTTATTTTTTATTTAATTCTAAAATATTGTTATAAATATATTTTCTATAATCACTTAAAGGTTGACAATAATATATTGCATTGGTAAAAGAAGATAAATATCTGTAACTCAAATAATTGTCATTTTATATCTATTTCATTAAAAGATTGCTATAATATACTTAATATTAAAAATGCGTTTATTACTCTTCACATAAATATAAGTATATAACTTAGAACATTTCTATAATTAATAAATTATTTGCAACGGATAGTTTATTATTTACAAAACACCTACTATATAGTACACAAAACAACATCAATGTTGTTGCATATTTTTTTTCAATTTTTAATTTTGCATTGAGCATATCATATGAAGTTAAGATGAAAGAAAATAAATTAAAACGTTTCGTTTACTGCAATAATTTGGAAAATATAAGTTAAAAAAAGTGTTCAAAATGCAAAATATCCTTGTATTCTTATATAACATATTACTATAAATAATTGTATTTATTATTCTAGTTTAAAAATATTAGAAAGTAAAATGTTTCTTGATTAAATGAAAACTATAATTCTCTTTTTTTTTTTGTTCAACAAAAAAAGTGTATAAAAATTTTAATGAATTTGTATACATTTCGAATTAGTTTTATATATAAATTGATGTTTATTGCTATATATTTGTCAAAATTGTTAGTATATTTGATAGTACTATTGAATTGTAAAATAAAAATTCTCAATAATAAATTCCTGAGTAGTGTAAAAACAACAGAAAAAGCTTAATTTTTTTTAATTTAATCATCTTTTTTTTACAAATTATGCAAAAACTATTATATATAACTTGACTTATTATATATGTTAGAGAGAATTTATTAAAAAATACATCTGTTCAGCTGTTTCTTTTATTTTTTAACTTGTACAAATTGCTTGACAGTCTACAAATTAACAGTTGATAATTAAAAAAAAAATTATTTATATATGTGAGTCACTACAACTGTTGTTAAGGGATTTCTGAAGGTGAAATTGAACAATATAAATTATTGTTAAGTTGTATTCTATATAAAAGTTGACTGAATCATAATGTTTGCACTGCCAACGTGGTTTTCAAAACTTATTTTTTTTTTTCTAAATATGATAATTTTAATTATTGGTTAAAATAAGATATTTGGTTAACAATTATATGAAATTTGATAAGAAAATGAGTTATATACTGATATATTACATACTATATTGTATGGTATGTTAATTTTATAAAAATGAACACCAGAAGGAGCATTAACATCAAGCAAGTTTACATTTTATTTTAAAAAATTTTAGATTGTAAGGAAGGGGAATCAATCTCATGTACATACATATCAAGATATTAGATGAGAAAAGGAAACCGATCATGTACATAGATATTAGATAAGAGTATTCAGACAAAATCGTTGGTAATTTAGTAACTTCGGTTAATTTTTACGTATAATTTGATTTTAGTCAATAATTTTGAAAAACAAAATCCAATTAAATTATCCGAACTCCGAATTACGGATGTTGGTTCTCATTGTCTAAAAATTTAATGTGTTAAAAAATGTTGATAAAATCTATCATATTTTATTTTTTATTATGTTTTTGTTTTTTTTTCATCATATCTTATTATCTTATTTTATTTATATCTTATATAGAGAAACTAATTATATTTTATATGAAAAAAGGAAAACTAATAGAAAAAGAAATAGTATTTTGTTTTATTCAACAAAAAATTTATATTAATAAAATTTTTTATTTAAAAGTCAAGAGTTATGTTTAAAATTAAGTTCTCATTATTAAGTAAAGAAAATTTTATTATATTTGTGAATTCACTAAATTGAATAAAAATTAATTATATTTAAACATTATTACATCATTGCAAAATTCTCTTATGGGTGCATTCACGATTTTTTTGCAGTAAACTTTAAAATTTATTTCATACGATGACCGCATAAAGTTGTCATTTCTTATTGACTCTACGGTTACAACATACAAATAGAATACAATTTTGATATTTATGGGATTATTATATAACATAAATTTTTTTTCTTACGTATGTAATATTAAAAAAAAATTATCTTTTAGCTACCCAATTTGGTAAGTGCGACATTTAAAAATTGCCGTTTTAATGCAGTTCCATTATCAATTTATAATCAAACTAAAGGCAATAACGTCAATACCTTAAAGACTATAAAAAACTTGGTGACAAAGCGTCGATTTAAAAAATGCAATTTACCCAATGCAAGAGAAACAGCTTCTTAAAGGCTTCAGCCACCAGCGTGAACAGACAGTTGCTTGGTCGCATTTACAGTGTCTGAATGTATATATGTTATGTATGCAAGCGCCTATTAAAAATAAAAGTCTGAAAAGCGATGGTGTCACATGTCAATATTACGTTGCCAATGGCTTAATCTTGACTTTAATCTCGATTCGCATAATATACACAGTTTATGAAAGCTACTAAAGACAGTTGCACTCGCTGAAACCAAGCGAAATACTTAAGCCCAGTGAACGAGTCAATTAGCTCAGAAAATGTTATTATTAATTTTAATTAACAGTTAAAGAGTAGAGTAGCAAAACTCATGAAGGCCAGAATATTATTAATAAACTGAAGAAATAAGTCCAAGGTGTCTTAAAATTTGTGAAAAACATATCCGTAAAAATACTTCGCTGTTGACATCACTAACCTGTTTAATCCTTATTGGTCTTGTTATGGGTACATCATAGTCCATTGGACAATAGCTGCTTGTTTTATCCAACATCTTTTATTTTCAGTGCAATTAAATTAAGTTTATAGTATCAAACTTTCCAAAATTCGTTTAAATAAATTAATTTTAATTTACTTGTGAAAATACATAATGTATTGTTGTTTATTAATTTTTATTCTGGGTTATAATTTTTTTAAATATTATTTAAATTATACAAATATATTTAATCCAGGACAATATATTTGTTTAATATTATTGAATAATATTACATCTGATTGATATATGAATTTTAATATATGTTGCCAAAAAAAAAACTGTATTTTCGGTTTCTTAAAAATTATTTAATTAATTTATATTTTCAGCTTAACACTCTTCTCAAATGTGTTTACAATATTTTTTTAAAAATATTTAAAATATTTAAGATTTCTTATGTCGGAAATATGGCTATCAACTTGTACCTTTTTGTTTTGTGTTTATTGTTACTACTTTTTTTGTTAAAACAATTTTTTTTATATTTATTTTTTGCAAATTCAGCTTGAAATCAAGTTTAGCTTGAAGAGCAACTCACAAAAACAAAAAATACGTCTAAATACAATTCATTTATAAAAATAAAAGAAATTGCCAAAAACTGCTGAACTAATTCGTATTTTAATGCCGTTTCACAAAAACAAAACACAAAACACAACACACACGAAACTTTGTCGTACAAAGTATCTCTTTTATTTTCAGTTGAAAAATACCGCGATTTAAGCGCTTCGCTCACAAAACATACCACAACGCAGCAAGTATTTCATGGAACTAATCTGTTGAGGGTAAAAACAATGTTAACGAGTATCTTTGTTGATGCGATTTGTGTTTTGTGTCTTTTAAACACGATGTTGTGCTTATAAACATTTGTTGCTCAGTTTTCTGATATGAAATGTTTATATACATTTCAATGATGTTTTTTAAGGTATTAAGCTGATTTAAGCGTTATGATTGATTATTTCATATATTTTTTCAATTAATTAACCAATAAATTTAGTAAAATTGAGTCAAAAAATTTTATTTTCTGTATAAAATAATATAAATAGTATATAAAAATATATTTTTTATACAATATAATCGAAAAAGATAGAAATCTTCGAAAGAAATCATGTGAAAGTCATATATAACTTAAATATTTAAAAATATTTATATATGAAAAAATTAAGGCGTGCAAGTCAAAGATAACAAATATAAATTTAATATTGTAAAAAAAACTTGGACTTATATTCAAATCAATTTTTAGCATTTTTGGCTTTTGTTTTGTTTATAAAATATATTAAGAATTCTAACGAAAAATTACAAAAATAAAATATATGCATTTTTAGTTGATTGATGGAAGTATATAAATAGATTTTTTTAATATTATATTCTAAAAATATCTTTAAATTTTAAAATAATTAAAAAATGAGATTAATTATGAATCGATTATTTTTAGTGTTTTTCAGAACTTTCAAATTGAAGAATTAATTGAGAGTGTGATAAAAATCAATGTATAAAACAATAATGTTTAAAATACTTAAGTGTTCAAATATATATATTTTTTAATTATATATAGTGAAATATAACATATATAGCACGATTGCAATATAACAATTTAATAACGGTTTATCATAACGTAAGCAAGTTGAGGAACTTCACTACAATGTACGCCGATTTATTTCCGAGATTCCGAGATTTAAACTTGTGTAAATAGCTTACACCAACAAAAAACTACACACGCCAAGGCATATACATATATTAGTATATATATATATATATTATATATATATTTGTGCGTTGCATATAGTCACGGAAGGTTTCCGACCAATTTGTAAGTGTGTTTATAAACGACAGATTTTTCAAAATATTCTTTTTAAAAATTATTATTTAATAATTCTTATTACAAACATTTTATTTATGGCTATATTCAATATATAAAATAAATATATTTGTGATAGGGATTATAGGAACTTGAATTTGTATTTTAATACTGTTTGTGTGAAGCATAAGCCATTAAATGTTGTTCTTGTCATAGTCCATATACGGCTTATAAGTGGCGCTGGGCTGTCGATTTTGGCGAGTGACTCTGAAATAAATATAGTCTTTGTTCTGTTAGCAGCTGAAGTAAGACACCTTGACAAGAATTTATTTTATTTAGAGAAGGATCTAAAAGATAATTTTTTAATCGATCCATTTTGTTTAGAAGAGTACAAGTCTCAAAATTTTCTAATATTTTATAAAAATTCGGTGTTTTATTCAAATAAGCATTTACAGTCACAGTCACATAGTACCTCGGCATTTTAATATTAATCTGTTAATTTTACTACATTTATTTATCAGAGTGAATAAATAATTAATGTGTATTTGGATGCATGTGAAAACGGATCCTACCTTCTTTCACATTGCAAAGAATATATAATAGCAATTAATATTTAAAAGATAAGTTATTAATTATTTTAAAGCAATTGTGCAGGATTTCCACAACAAGCCATTTGTGGAACGTGAAACATGTTGCTGGAATTGTTTGCAACATATTTGTGGAACAACTCGCTGAGAATAAAAATTATTGCTTCCTAATCAAAATTTCAGAAAATTTGTTTTATGGTATAAATTGTTTTAAGAGAATCCTAATATTGTAGATTAGGTGTAACGAAAGATATATTTTAAGTAAATCTACTTAGGTTAAATAAAATCAGAAACAGGACATTTGTATTATGCGAAACGTAGGTGGAATATAAAAAGCAAAGTAAAAATAAAATTTCTAATGGCGAATTTTGGATTCCTGGTATTTTTGCATTGTATTTTTCTAAAGTGTGAATGTGTTCAAGTATTTTTTACGGCATGACAATTGTCAGCAACATTTACTTTTTGTCGTTTTTTTTCTGCTTATTGTTAAGATTTAAAAACTGGTTTGATTTGTAAACAAAAGGAAATACCTTTTGCTCGTGCGTCAACTTGTAGATACAAAAAAATTTATTGAATAAAATAAAATATAAAAAATAATAGTAATTTAAAATATTATTAAAAAATAAAATCGTATATTATTAAATAACACAAACGAAAGGGTTGATATAAGTACTTGTAAATTAAATTGCTTTTATAATTTTTGCAATTTATGCAAATATTGTTGACACGTTTCAGTGAGCAAAACAATAAAAATAAATCTTTTGTTAATCAAGTATTAGGTGTGTTGGTCTACTTCCTAAAGTTTTATAAGTTGTGTGGAAGTACTTTATGTCAGCACATTTTTGGGTTTACGAATTGAAAAATCATGAAGTGAGCCAAAGCAATTATTACATACATACATACATATTAAACTTATTATGCTATTTTAAGAGGGTTTATTAAATTTATCAATAAGTGTGTAAAGTTGCAAAGAGCTATTAAAGAAGCCATTAAATCCAAGATAATCCAATTAGAATAATCCGTTTTATTATTTTCATTTGTCTGTTTCAATACAAATAATAAAATTACTATGTGTTTGAAAAAAACGGATTAAAATTTCGTAAAAATATTTTTCATTACCGAATCGCAATGATCTGATGTCCTATTAGGTAACTAACCAACAGTCTCAACTTTTACCTATTGAGCTGATGTGTCCTTTTGTGATCAAAGGGGCGAACCAGCTTTGTATGCGGCGCCTTTCGACGTTTACTCACTATATAGTACTATACGAATCAGTTATGGATCAAATAATTCTACAATAGCCTGAATTTTTGTTTCAGAGTAGCAAAAAAATACTCACAACTTACGAAAAAAAACATATGACGCAAAAACTATGCTCTTAAAATCTTCAGAGTTAGAATTTACTCGCGAAAAATTTAGCGTCTTAAGTTCCAATGCGGCCAAATTAAAATATTAGCCTGTTATGAATGTTCACTAAAAATATATTGCAAAATTCCAGTAATACTTTAAAATCATATGATTTAAATTAAATTAAAATATATGTACAAGATGCAAATGCTTACCATTGTCCTTTTAATATTAATTTCGTTTTCTTTTATTTAAATTAATTAATTTTTACTGCTTACAGTTTTTTTATTTCATATTATTCATAACACAACAAACAACATATGTCTAAAATAAGCATTTAACATATTTTAAAAGTGATGCCAATTTGTTTCAACCAGACTTAATGCTGTTTTTTCACAACTCTAAAAGAAAAAATTACGGCTAATAATGTGTCGATTCACAGAATTTTAGGACTCAATCGGTTATGCATGGTGGTTTCTACATTTACTGCTATCAATTTCAACATAATTAGGTATTTTGTATTTTAATTTGCTATTAGCAATTTGCCAAAGCATAATTTCTAAGAGTTTAACTATAAATTATCGCTTAATTGTTTGTAAGGAAGTAGGTGTAGGCTTTTTTTTAATAATTTAGAAAGATTAAAGCAAGCGAATTAATAGTTAATTATTTCTTAATATAAATAGTTATAAAAAAAATAATAATATAGAAAATAAAAAATTTACTGGCTTAAAGCGAATTAAATTTTTGAACGCTTTTAATACCACTATATATTAAGTTAATAACTTAAAGTGCCATCAAATTGTTTTTTTAATTAATATGTATCAATTTGTATATTTGCTTTTTATTAATCAAATATATTAATTTGCATACGTATCGAAAATGTTACTATAATAGTATTAAAAATCATTCAAACTAAGTCAAAAATTTTTCTACCTACACACCAAGAGAACTGATTCATTGTTGTTGACTGCGTAGCCGAAATAAAATAAAAAAATAAAAAAATAAAAATATCTTTATGCTTGTAATTTAGATAAGAATTTCGTAAAATTTCTAACATTTCCATTGAAAGACTTTCGATAACCTAACCGCATTGTGGGTTGTTGATTGCGCTTTATTTTTTACTCATCATTAAAAACCAATCGAACATTAACAATAAAACCGAAACGATTTCGAAATCCATAAAGCAAATGCCAAAGAAATTTGAATTAAATGAAAATGTCAGTTTAACAATAGAAGTGTATGCAAATGTCAAATGTCAATATTGAGCGCTTTCATATCAAAATATCAAAGTGGAAACGAGGAGTGTCGCTTTATAAATTATACACAGATTAAACATAATCAACCAACTTCAACTGCATACCAATCAAACACAGATACAAATACATACAGTTTTTGAGGACGGACAACTTAAATCAGACAAAATAAAACAATTAAGACTTCCTTTAGCTCTGCATGACCCCGTGTTGAATACTTTCTTCAGTTGGAGCATATCAAACTTCAAAATCAGGTTCATCAAATAAAAGTATCTCATGACCCTTAAGTAAACATATACGTAGATATAACGTAATCTACTGTTTTTTGTGTGCAATATATATAAGTAGAATACAAATATTATAAAAAAGGTTGACAGCAATAACGTCCTTTTTATGTTATGTAATTTGAAACTGCAATTTAAGTGAATCTGTTGCTACTTCATGCTTTTCAGACATAAAATATTAAAATGTTGTATGTGCCGTGCATTTTTAAATAAAAAGTCATAAAAAGAGTTTAACTGTCTGTGCGGTCATGGTCATTCTTCCTGTGTGCAACTCAGTGACAAAGTATAAAATGTCATTGCCTTCTGGTATTTGAGGTCGGCGTAAACCAAAACAAATACCAATGGCAAATAAATCTGTTCTGATATTTTTCAAATATTAAATTTTTAAATGGAAATGAACTCAACTCTAGTGACATTTGCTTCCATTTACTGTTCTATATAAACAAAGAATGAACAGAAAGAGTTAAGCTTTTAGTATGCACACAATTCTTTAAAATTGATCATAAATCATGCATCATGCCTATAAATAAAGAATTTTATATCAAAAAAAACAATTTGGTTTAAAAAACTTTTTTGTTAAAAAAACATCTTATGAAAACAAAAAAATGTGGTAGTTTTGTGAAATAAGTATAATGTTTAATATGGCTTATAAAATTAATATATGATTCAATTAAAAAAGGTTATCCATTTCGGGATCTTAATTTATCATACACTACATCAAGTGTTTAGGTTAATGTTGACTATATATAATAATGATTTTTTGTATAGAATTTCCTTCATTTTTTGTTGGACAGTAAAATATCACAAGTAACTGTCAAAAGACCATAATATCTACAGAAAGTTAGTGCATGATGTGACATTTGTTTTAGAGTTGTAAAAGACCTGTTGTTATTTGAAAATGATAAAGCTGTGACAAGAACCTGTGATTTGTTTTTGGTTGTTAAAACCACGTAATTACTAGAGATAACGTGGTTTCAATAGAATAGTGCCATAAGCCACACAACACGTCCTGTTTTGACTTTTATGAGCAAGAAATTTTCCGGATGTGTAATATCCCATTTTGTGTGAAAAATATAATTGATCTACAAAAACATGCAATAACATAGGTCAACCATTGACTACATATTCACACTATGACATAACCTGGAAAAAGCCCACGAATATAACATCGACACTCACTACCTTTTTGTCGATTATAAAGCAGCTTTCTATAGCCGCATAAGGGATCGCGTTTATCCCGCAATGTCTGAACATGGTGTCCCTGCAAAGTTAATATAATTCTGCAGATTGACGTTATGCAATACCAGTAGCTCCGTCAAGGTATCATCGAGTCTCTTCGAACCTTTTGCTACCATGCGAGGCTTTAGATTAGGTGGTCCCTTATCAATTGAGAATATCACTTTTCAATTTTGTTATGGAAGTATGCAGGGCAGGTGTTCTTCGTAATGGAACAATATTTTATAAACGTGTCAAGCTGCTTGCTTACGCCGACGACATTTAATACTACTAGCTAGTGACTGGCGACTATACCAGCTAGTGACTATTTTGACTCTGTCAAGGTTTTCATTTATCTTGGTACCGCTATAACTAACAACAATGATGTTAGCCTGGAGATTAGATGAAGAATTATCATTACTAATAGGTGCTACTATGGGCTCAGTAAGCAATTGGGATGTAGAGGTTTTTCTCGACAAACAAAATTTACGCTTTATAGGTTGTACATCCTTCCTGTGTTTCTGTGTGGACGTTATCACAGAATGATGAAGCAGCACTGGGAGTGTTCGAGAGAAAAATTCATCGTAAAATGAACTCGTCCTCTACGAGTTGGCGATGACTACCGCATACGAATGAATCAAGGGCTGTACAAGCTTTATCACGAGATTAACATTATTGGCTTGGTGTAGATATTTGAATGCCCGCAATTTAAAGTATGTTTTGTATTTAAAATATTATATTAAGGAAAAATTACTTAATAATATATTCTTAACATAATATTAAGAATAGAATGAGATCACTTCATAAATTTAGTAGTATTAAAAATAATTCTGAATATTATTTATTGTGGTTTACAAATATTACAATTGAATTTACAAATTTTTTTAATAAAATTCAAGGAATTTATTTAACTTGAGACACATTTACACTCAAAAGAAAACAATAAACAGAAACCAATTTTTAAATTGAATTAATTTTGATTGACCACGACGTCAACGGAATTTTAAATAAGGAAATTGAACGGCTTTTATGCAAATTCAGAATTTAAAATGTATTTTGTGGTAAAAATTAAAGACCACAAGTGTATATTAGGAAATCGCCCCTTGGGATGAATTTATAAAAAAGAAGGTACATTTATTTGAAAAAATATTTGCGAAGCTGTTTTGAGAATGACTTTATTTTAACAAAATTTTGTTTGTTTTTTAGTTAGACGATTTTGTTTTCATTTTGTTCTGAAAAGTGAATCATTTCTTATTATACGTAAATTATTAAATTCATTTAAAAATTCACCTGTTTCGTACTTAAAAAATGATAACTGTTTAAAACTAATTTGCAGTCGAGTATATATATATATATATACATCTTCAATTTTTATCTTAATAAATAAACAATACATATCTTTTACTGAATTATTATTTTTTATATTTCTCAAAAAAAAAAAACGGAAATGGAGTTGCGATACATTTTGTTAATTATTTGCTAATTATTTTATTTTTCTATTTTACTGTGTATATTTGTCATTTAAACGTTAATTTCTATATCATAGCAATAATATAGTAAATAATTCTAATAATAAAATAAAATATATATAAGTAAATATTAACAATAATTTTCAATTTGTTGCAAATAATTGCAATTTGATATAATAAATCAGGCGCACGTGTTTGCAAATAAAGTCCGTTGCCACCCTCGTATCCTGCTAACCAATTTTCGTAGATAATTAATGAACTGATGTAAGGATATACTTCTATTGCAGTAACAAAATTGACAATTTGCGATTTGTATTTCAATTCCGTATTGCATTGGCGCCTATCGATAACATGAGTTGTTATAAATGACATGAATTCACCCTCAAATTTTGTCCCGTAGCTTAGATAAGTCTGAAGATAAGTAAGATATTTTAGCTATAACGTGCAAGTAGCACATGTCCGATTAACAGCATTTATTTGACTCGGTTATTTTACTTATTGCTTATATAAGAAACACTTTATTTGAAAATTATTTTCGGATATTTAAATATATGTATAAATGTTAATATAATTAGTAGTCATTTTTAGGGTTCCGTATCAGCATCATGTACACACAAAATTATAGGTTTAAGTAATATGATATGTATGAATGTAATAAACAAAAAAGTGAAATTTAAATAATTAATTGTGTTAAATGTTGAAAAATATATATATGAGTAAAATGAATAAAGGGCTTAAAGAAGTACAGCTGATTGTTGCTGTTGTTATTGTTAGTTCCTTTATCTTCTTGAGAAGCTTAGGATCTTGAGGAGCATATTATGATTTGATAAAAGAATATATTCCAGTATATCACAATAATAAATATTGAACATTAATTTCTTTGAAGAAATTAATAATATATAATTAATAATATGTAAAAAATTTGAAGTTTATATAAACAATAGATATTCAATATCGAGAGAACAAATTTGAATAATGATAGAAAATCTATCATTTAAAATTTAAAAAAAAATAACTTATTAAATATATAATAACCAAAGTTGTACTTTATCTTTCAATGGGCTTTGAAAAATAATATAATAAATAATAATATATAATTACTTAAAAAATATCCAAGAAATTTGCAATAAATATAGAGCTATATGATCCAAGTCTATGACCGCACATCCAAAACCGTTAAAACTCCTGTTAAAAACCTGTTGATAATTCAATTCTTCCTTTTTTCTTGAATTACGAAATTTATACAAATATTAAAACACTTTCACGAGAAATATCCTCTATATATTATATTACATGAAAAATTCACAATCATAGTAGTTAGCATTAATTGTCTGAGTGCTGCAAGTCTTTTAACAGATCACATTAAAGTCTTAAGCGGTATCTTCCTACGCGTAATGATGTCGATGTTGTTAGCGTAAGCAAGGAGCAGGACACATTTGTAAAAAATTGTTCCATTACAGTGAACTTCTTCCTTGAGTATGATCACTTCCATGTCGAAATTAAAAAGATCACATGATAAGAGATCACCTTATCCGAAGTCTTCCACGTCATCAAACGGTTCGGAGAGACTCGTTCCTGCCTTGATGGAGTTACGGGTACTACTTAATACAGCACCTGATGTTTTCTATTTAATAAAAAACAAATCTATCTAATCTTGAGACAACTAAATTTGAAATCCTTCTTGTGTAGAAGACGCGAAATATTATGTATGAACTTGAATACTTATTTCCATAATATAAGATGTATTATGGAAATAGTCACTTAACGTCATTTTTTATTAAATATGTATTTATTTTATTATTAATAAATTATAAATCTCGTTAATAAAACCCTATTTTACGAGAAGAATGAAACGCTTGAACTACAAATGTATTTAACGATTTACATCTTAATTGAACACACATCTGCTTTCTTTACAGTGCTCTTTGGTGTTTCTCTCTTCCATTTTCAATATTGAAATATCCTTGCATTTAACAAGTATCTTATTAAGGAGTGGTGCCATAACATGCGTCTAGATTGGTTTTCATTACGATTGTGTTGGGTGATTGTGTTTCCATTCATTTTGATAATTGCTAAATTTATTTGGTATCAATTCATGGATTACTTGCTTTGTTTTCGAGTTGAGGCAAAAGTTGTATTAATTAAAACATTTGTAGCTGCCATACACAAAGCATGGAGTTTCTTATCACTGACTTGTGCTTAAAAGGGGAACAAATTGAGTGTGAATTTTATTTAGTTACGGAGAACAAATTAAAAATGGTATGAAATTAGAAGTCTGATTTGATTAAATTTTACAAGCAAAATTTAATTTCAAAGCATTGAAGATACTTTTTAATTATTTTTAGACATGTTCTCTGGCATAATATCGATATGATTTTATAAGAAATTTGATTAAATTGAGTACAAAAAAAATTATTACAGAACATTCGTGCCATTTTTTTCGATTATTTCTATAATTTTTCTTTCGGCATTAGCTAAAATCAGTCTTTATAAAAAACTTCAATGCAAAAAAAAAACAATTTTAAATTTTTTATTCAGTAAACAGTTCCATGTATTCTACAAAGCACTAGATTTCGTTTTCAATTTTTTCCATTATTAAGAAATTGCAATTGATTTCATATTTTACAAAACCACACGTTTTGACCATTTAAATAAAATGCAAAAATAAAAAACGAATAAATAATATATAAGCAAAAAAAATAAATAAAATAAAAGGAATTGAATATCAAAAATGCATAATAATCAAATCTAAAAGACGTCTGCGTGTGGTGCAGCTAAGAAAATCAAACGTCAGAAGATGACAGCTCTACTACTGAAATTGAATACAATATTTGCATTGAGTAACAGTTTGCAGTTGCATTCTAAGTTCTGCTTTTGTCAGTAAAGAAATTTAATTCTTTAAAAATAAATTTATGCAAAACTGAACTGAATTCAACAAAAAACAAAATCGACTTAACACAAGTTCTTTACACCCACACATTTAAGAAACTTAAAGTTGAACCACATCATAAATGTCTGGAAACTTAAGTAGCAAAATCGTACAATCGATTTCCATTTATTTTTAAAGAAAATATTCCTTAGGCCAGTACAATCAACTTGAAACGATACGTCAAACATTATTTATAGTAACATGTATTTTTCTGGATAAATTCGGAGATATTGCTTACGTGTGAAGTTTCTTATTCTTAATGAAATTTAGTACATCATATTTAAATTTGTATGAATATATACCCAGATGATTCCCTGTATATACATTTATAATTTAAAACCCACTAAAATGTGCTTAAAGTGGTTACCTAAAGTCCCTTTTAACCCATTTAAGCCTATTGTGTATTTAAATATCCAAGAAAGTGTGGACACGTAAACCATACTAGCACGAACTAAGTGAAAGATATATGCGAAACGGAAGAATGATTCTACAATATAAAAATAGAACAACATTATTTTTTACCTGGTTAACTGTAGTTTTTCACAGATTTTTTTTGTTTGAAAATGCTTGGGAAAAGTGCTGCCAAAAAATTGGGATATGAGAAAAAGCGACTGCCTTATAAAGGCAGTTTAATGTGTCCTCTAAGCAATAGAGATGCAAAATATGTAAAATTGATAGAAAAATTATCACACCAACGCCTACCGGGTACTAAAATACACGTTCTATATCTCAGGAATATTTCAAGATATCAAAAATATGTATGTTTCTTTCAATTTCTGTGCTCTCTAATAGATATACATTAAAATTTTATCATAAACATACGAACGGATCTAAAGGCAGACTTTAATTTTAATGGATTAATTCTTAAATTGTTCCTTAATTTAATAATATAATTACTGTATGTTGATGATGTCCTTTCTCTATATCTATATATAAGAATAAACACATTTCAAACCTACAGTTTAGGTTAAAATAAAGATTTTGAGATTGAGAAATATATAAGTATATATATGTTATGTATATGGGAAGGATAGAATAAACGGGGTACAAGCTCCCAACGGAGTGCTTCGGTAACTAATTAAATTTTTACTTTTTTTCTTTAAGTTATATGATCATTTAAATACAACAATTCGTTTAATTTATAATAAGATAAGTATTATAATTTGGCTGCAACAACAATTGCTTTGCCAAATCAACAATCTATCAAAATCATAATAAATGTCATTTAATACAATACAAGTGAAATTAGCCATCTCTATTTGTTGAAATATGTTTTAATGGTGATTGTATACCTATATATATATCAATATATATATAGATTCATATATACTATATCACCAGGATTTGATTTCTTAAAACTCCACATTAAATAAATTTATTCATTTTGAAAAGTATATAGCACATAGTTTACTTTTCTAAAATTCCATGTGGCAGACTATAGGGTATAATGAAGCTATAAACTTCCTTTATTTATACATTTTCTTTCTTAAGTAAACACTTTAGACTGGTGCTACTCTTTTATGATTGCAGAAATAAACTGAAATGGTTTGAAAATTCCTTATGTGCAAAGATTAATTTCAACATATTTTTTGTTGTTGCATTAAATTGGCGTAAAATGAAGAATTTTTTTCGTTTTGCATTGCCTTCAGGCAAAAATCTGTAATTGCATAGAGAAATAAAATTCGGTCCCTTATACAGGCTCAATATCAAAGCGATGAAATATGCTTACTGCTATATGCCAACAATTTTATTTACTTAAAAAAATTTTAAACAAAAAAATATTAAATTCTTCTGACAATAGATGTAAAATTGCTTTAACAGATATTGCTGTTTCATTTTAATATTTTGTATATTGGAACATATTTAATTTTTAAAATTTATAGGAATAGTAATCATTAAGACAGAAGAAAAATAAAGAATTCTTTATTGTGGTTAAAAATGACGTATATAAAATCTATATCTATATAAATTAAATTTGATTTTAACGTCAATATAACAGTGATGACTCTTTATATTTTAACAGAAACTGTGGTATTTAATAGAGAGGTTTCAAACAGTAGTGAACTACAACA
>NC_051846.1:51732973-51740567 GCF_002237135.1 Teleopsis dalmanni | reverse complement strand
TTACAGATGACTGTACTATAAGTATTTCATGATGTAAAGCACTGAATCTAGATTATTCAAATACATTCACTTAAAATATGTAATAAAATTTAATATACATTTTTCTTGAAGTGTATACTTTGTTTGATTTGAATGTCCAAATATAATCATATTAAAAGAGTAACATAGGTCAATTTTGGTAATTACAGATCCAAAATTCAGATCTTTTTCAACTTTTTATGTAACAAAATAAGAATAATCTAATTATATTATGCAATTGCCGTTGAAAATATTCCATTGCAATATAAAAGCTGAATTTGTTTACAGCAATAACATTCAAACTTGTTATAAGTACAAGTTAGATAAATATAAGGATCTGTTATCAAAGTAAGTTATCTAAAGTATATCATCTTTAGTGACTATCATATGGAGCATGAATTAAAAATATGTATCAGGTAGGTATGTACTTGTGATCGTCAGTTTTTTTTCATTTAGAAATCCATATACGAGGGCTGCTATATATATTTCTGGCCTAGGCAACACTAAGTGTTGCCAGGTGCAATCTGACATTTCCATTGGAAAGGTTGATATTTTTTAGTATAACATCACTCAGAACGTGTTGTTATTTAATTGTGAATTGTTTTACTTACAGAGACTTGAAAAATTCATCTCGGCCAAAAAATGGAATTTACACATGAACATTTTCGTGCGATCATTTTTCACAACTTTCGACGTGGATTATCACGACAAGAGTGCATTGATTAACTTAAATCGTTGTATTGCGATGAAGCACTATCCTATAGCACTGTGAAAAACTGGTTTAATGAATTCAATCGTGGCCGACGCTCGCTCGGAGAAATTCGAAAAACGAACAAGAGAAGACGAATCATTGTTCACCATGACAACCCGAGCTCTCACACATCGACTCAAAACAGTGCCTTTTTGACTGGCCAAAACATCGATTTAATGGGTCATCCGCCCTACAGCTCTGACTTGGCACCCAATGACTTCTTTTTATTCCCGCACATCAAGAAAAAATGCGTGATCAACGATTTTCGTCGCCAGAAGATGCTGTTGAAGCTTTCAAAAACCATGTTTTGGAGGTGTCTCAATCGGAGTGGAAAAAGTGCTTCGACAATTGGTTTGAGCGCATGCAAAAGTGTATAAATCAGGCTGGAGAATACTTTGAAAAACAATAAAACAATTTTTGATAATAAATATTCGCATTTTCATTATTAGGCCAGAAATATATATAGCAGCCCTCGTACTAAACCAAATTGGCATGTTATGATACCAAAACATTGAATTTTTCGAACAGGCATTCGTTGATAACAGATTAGTAAGAAAAACTTGTAAGATATTTCGCTTAGATTCTTTTGTTCCTTATACATCTATGATATATTTTATTAATGTGATTATTGAACAATCATAATATATTACAAATAATATATTATACACGATTCATATTTTTTTTAACAATTTTCCGACAAATTTCTTGGCGCTTGATTTTCTTCACAAAAACGGTCAATTTTCTTCTGATTCATTTTATTTGAATAAATGTAAGTGTATTATTGTAAAATTTTTATAAAGCTTGTTTATTATTAAAAAAATTTTTGTAACACAAATTTTGACGCACAAAATTTATTGATGTGCCTACACAATTATGTACCAATTAAAATTTTAATGTTTTACATAATTTCGGAGAGCATAAACATGACAATTTGTCGAAACTAATATAAATGTGCATGGACCAAAATTTTATGTATAAATCAAAAACATAAAAATAAAATATATTTATGGAAAAAAATGTTATAATATTTTTTTGAAAACAAAGTATTTTCATAAGATTTTTACTTTGGAATTTTTTTTGCTTGGTATCTCCACAGGGATTGATTTTAAAATTATAATAAAATTGCTTCGTAATAAAAAGGTCAAAATAATAAAAATTAATGTTTACGCCAAGAAATTAACTGCAAACATTTTAATGTAGGTGTGCCAGAAAATAGACATTTCGTTCTTTACATCGTTAAAAACTATATTTGAGACATTTGTTGTGATGACAATTTGCAGATGACCTAATAAAATCAATCTTAAAAATATGATTTCAAATTTTAAAATAAATTTTTGATTAAATAATTTTGGATCCAAAAATATTAAAATAATTATTTTGAAATTTTTGAAGTGATATATTTAGATATAAATTAAAATAAGAGCACTGTTAAAATATGACTACTCCGGCTCTACGTGGTTAACTATTGTTTGAGGAAAAAGTTTTCTTTTATTATATTTAGGTCATCTTACGAATTAAATATACTCTTGATGGTCTTTAGTGCAAGTCTTCACACTTTTAACCACATAGATGGGCTGCTAACAGCACTTCTTACAACTATTACACTATAAAATTTTTCTATCATACATATAAATTAGTATAAAAGAATAACTATAATATATAATATGTTAATTAGATTTTAAAACAAAAACATCGTTTTTTAAAAATTTCTATTAATACATTTTTCATTTTCATAAATCATTTAATCTATAATCCTATACGATTAACACTAAACTTAGTGAAATCGAACAAATTAAAAAGTGACACTAAAAATTTATGGGACACCTCGTGCTCCTAATTTATTCGTAAAAAATTAGCCTCACTGCCACAAATAAATCTTCCAAATCCCACCGGCGTCACCACTACTTCTCAGCAACTGAACTTTTTTGTTATTATAATGAATTCATGAACTAATTTTCCGTATTTAAAAATGTGCCCACAAATTGCTAAAACTTCAACAAAAAATATTTTAATTAATTACAAAAAATGTTTGGAATTTTGTCGACTACTTAATGCTTAAATTTTCAATGATTTTTAGTTTGATGACTTCAAAAAGTAAGTTTTTTCAAAGCATTTATCCATTTAATGTTAATGGATTTAAAGAATTTTTATACTGAATGAACTATACATCAAATACATTTGTTGGTAGTTTATACTCTCAGTTCTAGGTGTACTGTAGTAAAGCTAAGGAATTTCAATTAATAATTGCTAAATACAGAAAGATAGGATTATATAGACAAACACTCGTAAAATGCAATTACATTTAAAACAAAGCGATTGATGGATTTAGTAGAATTTATAATAATCCCATCAAACACATAAAATTAACTTGATGCCGTTTGTGAAGTTTCATCTTTTTTGATACACGCACTGTTTTTGTAAAATATCGTCGCATATAATCTATTCAGTATCCTAATACACATGCACATAGTCAGAAAATAGTTTAAAGGACTACATTTGAAGAACTACGATTCATAAAAACTGTAAAGTTTATTCTAATAATATAATGAAGTTTAATTCAGTGTCTATTTTTATATGATTTACTACAAGAAAAAAGAAATGAATCCGGAAATGTGGTCTTGATTAGTAGACTTGAAGATTGAAAAGAGTCATGCTTGATTTCCTATTGAGGTTAAACGTAGATTAAGTCAAACATTAAGTCAGATGCATTTTTGTGATTCCTTACTTATGTTAATAGTAGATTAAGTCACTTCAGATGTATTTTTAATTTCTTACTTAGGTTAATAGTAGATTAAGTCAAAACTTCAGATGCATTTACGAAAGTTTTGTTTCATGTGTTGTAAATCCTAAAATTATGTCATATATTGTATTGAATAAATAAGATATTTACTTAGTACACAATTTAAAGTTTTTTCACTAACTTTTGTTATTTTCCTTAGAAATCATTTGTTTGAAATTTCTAAATAGGTGTGAAATACAATATAATTCAAATGTTTTCCACAGGACATCTTACAGTACTGAATCCGTTTAAGATGATTTTGCAAGACTTAGTAGTATATAGCCGGTAATAACTCCATCATAACTTCACGAATATTCGTTTCTGATGCGTCGAAAGTTTGAGAATTGTTTACATTTACTTAAGTCTTTGCGTAACCCCAAAAAAAAAGTCCAGTGATGGCAAATCGCATAATCTTGGTAAATTAACTTCAATTCAACAAGAAATTGCATCAGGAAATCGATTACAATTGACGGTTG
Organism: Teleopsis dalmanni; assembly: GCF_002237135.1. Taxonomy (NCBI): domain Eukaryota; kingdom Metazoa; phylum Arthropoda; class Insecta; order Diptera; family Diopsidae; genus Teleopsis; species Teleopsis dalmanni. Next base: position 51,736,543 of record NC_051846.1, on the reverse strand, counting down.
CTCCAAAAAGCCCGATATCTCAAAAACAAATTTACATCTTGCTGACCCTTTTATCAAAATCATCATCAAATCGAAGCGCCAAGTAATTGTAATCAAGCTACTATATTACTTAATTTTAAATCAATCGTAAATTATTTTAATTTTATATATTCAATTTATTTTTTTTTAATATCCAACAAATAATGTCTCTACAAACAGAATAGTATTGAAATTTAACAATTAAAAATAAAACTAGAATTAATTAATTCAATTATTCTAAATCTTGTTTATGTTTTTGTTCTAATATAAACACAGCAAGTGAATTTTTTAATAAAAAAAAACTTTTAACAGTAAAGTAATAAAACTCCAGAAAAATGTACGAACATAAAAGTCAAGTACGGCTTTGGATCAGTTAGTTAAGGTGCGCTGACTCTGAGTTTCAAATTTGGCGGGGCACGAGTTTGATTTCTGCCATTTGCAGGCTCAAAAAATTATTTACGAATAATTAAGTGGTCCAAGATCACTGATGATGGGTATTTGGCAATACTCGAAACAGCTGTATGGTCAACAAAAAATTCAATTAATTAAAATAATATAAAAATGAATTTTTGTTGTTGTAGTACTTGAACTGGTAGCCAGTTCAAGTATCCTTGAAAACTTACCGAGACACACACAACTATTTGATGTAGTAATTCTCATTTATATCCATTTATATCAATTTTGTGGATTATAATAATAATTATTGAATAAAATAGCTATTTCATCTCTTCTAAAAGAATATAATTTAACATTTTATAAACATATTCTCAGTTATGAGACATAGTCAATTAGAAAATTATGCACACAAATTACAGAGCAATTATTTGCTAACCGCATCTAATGCACAACATCAAGAACCTAGTATGTGGGTCATTACAAATCGGCAAAACTGGCGTTTATGTCAAAATGTATATCATTTTTTACTTAATTGTCGTATGCACTTTGCATTGCAAGTAGAAGATCAAAAATGAACAAAAAAAATTTAAATAAAATTCATAAAAAGCAATTTAAATCGTAAATATCAGTCAGCATTTTTAAGTGGTAATGGAGCTCATGCATTATCGAGTGGCGCCAATGTTTTTCTACGGTACTCGTAAATGCAATTTCCAGTAAATATTTTTATGCCAACAAATTTGTTGTTATGCATATTTAAATGCTCACATATATTCAAATAGTTAGCGATTGATATAAAAATTATTGAACGTTTACGGCTACTAAATTAAAATGTCTTTATTGGTGCGGCATATTAGCGAGAAGAAAAAATTTTACAATAAATTTTATAACTTCATTAATTCCATAAACATTCCAAGTCAGAAATCTGAAAACAAAAATCAATGCATACAGCTTAAGTGTTAACAAGTGTAATTATCGTGTCTTGAATCGTCATCAATGAAAGTCGGATTGGATGATTCCATTAAATAATGGGAAAAGTGAGAAGCCTGCATACACAAAACGCAACACTTTGAGCAAACAACAAACAAAATTAACTAAAATAAATAAAAACTTCAGAAGAATTTGTGGAAAATGTTAAGAAACTCTATACTTTATTTCTTTTCCGCACAAGAGTAACGACATGTGGTAAATTCTACTGTAAATCGTACTTTCAGTTGTTCATGCCTCGGTCTGTGCCTTGTAAGAAACCACATGACTAAGAACTAAAGTTTACTTAAGAAATTGTTTGGCTGGAACAAATACGAGTGCACGTACTTTCAAGAAGATACATTTTATACTGCGGCGACTATTATTTTTCTTTACTATTTTCACACATGTGGTTTATCGATATTCCATTCAACAATTTTTTACCCATGCATAGAGTTTCGCTGGCAGATAATTTTTCAAAGCCACTTACACATATTCATTCCCACATGCGTTCAAGCTCGTGGAAGTGATTGGATTTAAATGTTTTTTTTTTTGGAATTGCATAAGTTATATTGAAATGTCGACTGTCTAGTTAACAATTCAAGTGATTAGAAACTTGTAATTCTCTATTCTCTAGTATTTATTATTTACGGTACTGTATTGAATCTATAAGTGCTCATGAAACCCACATGTATATTACATATGCTAAATTATTCACGGTACAACTCAAGTAGGTAGGAAAATATTGATCCTTTGATTTTCATTTGAGTTTAAGTGAAAATTCCTGAACGTTTTTTATTACAATATTTTCCTGTAATAAAATTTATTTTCACTGAAACATGTTTATTTATATAATATTTTCTTGTTCGGAAGCTTTTGAAGTCATAACAATTCCACTCTTAAAATTTAAAACAACAATTGTAGAGAGTATTTAATTTTATATTTATACAATATATGTTCTACCAATAAAGTATATTAAAGAAATGATGATTAATTTTTATAATATAATCTTAAGAACACTTTTTTAATAAGTAGGAATAAGTTTTAGTTTAACAAAAAGTAGTGTCAATTTAATGATAAGAAACGTCTATTACCCCACGTCACCAAAGTGAAGGAAAAGAGAAAGCAATTAAACATTTATTATATCACTACCAACTTTATTCTAATAAATCTCTCCAAAGAACATCTTCTAATAACTCCTTAGGAGATTTAAAAAAGTTCCTTAGAACTCCTTTGGAGATTTCTACTTTTAAAAAAATGCAAATCTGATCATATTTGATAAAACTAATAGAGATGATTGAGGTAGTTGAGCTAAATCCTTAAATAATATTACAACGGAACTAAGGTCCATGTACTGAACAATTTTTTTGTTTGAGACTGTTATTAATATACTAATACAAAAGTATTTAATTTATATCTAGTGTACGTCTCGAGATTTTTGTAACAAACATGTTATTTTTTAAAATTTAATTTGACCTTTTTAATTTAAGATAGGATCTGTAACCAAAATATTATTATTTTAATTAAATTAAAATTAATTATGTACCAACATCGTTAAAACATAAAATTCTTAGAAAATTATTGAAACTACATATTGATGTAATTTCGAATACAAAAAATTAAATTAAAAAAAAAATTAAATTAAAAAAAATTTAAATTAATAAATTAATTACTTCATAATTTAAACCTATTGGTTGAAAATTTAGTTAATTATTACTAAGATCGTCAAAATATAAAATTCTTAGTAAATGATCAAAAATATATTTTAATATGATTTTAAATAATTGATAAGTGAATTATTACATTTCGAACTTAATTAATTTTTTCAGAACTTAATTAAGAACTTAGTCCTATTAGTTGAATATGGAAAATTAGAATTATTAGTCATTTTTTAGTAGTATACTAAAACGTAGAAGTTTTATATATTAATGATATAAACACAATAAAAATAAAAATATATTTTTTCGCGAACGATTTATTTAGATAATTATTTTACAATGTGAATTTATTTTACAAATAAATTCGGAACATCTAAATATTTTGAGTATATTGTCAGCATTATTTGAATTAAAGACAATCAATAAAATGAAGAGTTTGTCAGTCTACCCATCGTATGTAAATAAATGTAGTAATCTCATTCAGAAGTCTAGCAGAGGTATAAGACTTACAGTAAGAATTTTTGCGAATCACCGT
>NC_051846.1:51654323-51732873 GCF_002237135.1 Teleopsis dalmanni | reverse complement strand
AATGTGGAGTTGACTGCCGGCATATACATATATAAATATTTATTTCTTTGTTAATTTTTCAACTAAAATATGCAAGCTGCACGTGTGCTCTAATCTGTATGCAGTGTTGCCACATGATACATTATGCAACCAAAAGTTTAGTATTGAAAGAGCAATATAAAATTTATAAAAATGACACAAAATGAAAGTAAATGACATTTTCATTGAAAATACATTAAAACAAAAGCATTTGTTGTTATTGTATAGGGTCTCTTGTCGGTCTCTCTATTAGGTTCAGTCGCGGCGATAAGTTTTAGTTTTAGCCAAGTCTACTTCAGTCGCTTGCCTTCTTTCCACTATTGGACGATTGTTGCGTTTACAGAGGAGCGAACCCGTACTATTTATGCATTTAAAAGCTACTATTTTGTGTCTGATTTGTGTGTTGGATTATTAATTGCATGACTCCCCGGCAGCAGCGGCGGCGGCGGCGGCACTGCAGTACCAGCAGCTTGTTTAAAAGTTAAAATAAATGCAAAATGGAAAATTCACGATAGTTAAACGCGAAATAAGATTTATATTTCCGCATGCAACAAAGTTAAGAGCGAGCGTGTCTAATGCTTTAGCTGCCTGCCTGCCAACCAACAACAGACAACACAGCATGGCGTAGCGTGTTAGCCTCGTAATAGGAAGCCGTCGCCGCTACTACCGCCCGCCATCGTCAAATATATGTTCATTTATTTTATCACTGCGACTGCCGCTGCTGTTGTTGTTGCTCTTCTTATTGTTGTTGTTATTATTGTTGTTACTATTGCAATCACAAACTGAAAGTTGTGGGTGTTTTGACCGTCCCATAACTGACGCCTTGCACAAAAAATTAAGCAGGATTTTTTGTTTTTGTGTCTGTCGTTGCAAATGTTGAGACTGAACTGAACATTGTGAGTGAATGTATTTGGTCAGCACGAGTATGCAATGAGGCAATGAGGCAATGAGCAGGCAAAAGCACCTTTCAATTTGTAAAAATTGCAACAAATAACAAACAAATAAGAAAAAATTAAAAACAATTCTATGGTTGATTGTTTGCTTTAATGTATTTATTATTTCCTTCATATTTACATAAAAAAAATAAATATATATATATAACTTTTGCCTTCAGCAGGAATAACACTGCTGCTACACTCATTCACAACAACTTCAAATTTTATGAACATACAACAACAACAATAATAATTATATTACTTCTACTGTTATGATTGAATTGCTTTTCTTTTTATTTATTTTTTTTTTTGTTTTGTTTTGTGTTTGTATGTTTATTGTTTTGGCAATAACTAGCTAGCACCCCAGCAGCAGAGTAACATTAATATTGCATAGTATTGGTGCGCGTCTCCTTAGCGTTGGCGGATGCTGTTAAGCTATTAAAATGTGAAAGTTCATCAGCGCGATAACATTGCAAAAATAAAAATTTAAAAAAATAAAAAAAAAAAAGGAAAAATATTTCCCATAAATACAAATTCATAAAATTTTTTAAAAATAAAGACATTCATTTTTATATAAAATAAAAATTTGGGCCACCAACATTGCGGCGCTGCTGCTGGTGATGGAGCCAGCCTCATGATTGCAATATTAGATACCGTGTTGGTATTGTTGTATTGTATTGTATTGTTGTTGTTGTTGCTCTGTTTTTATTGCAAAGTATAAATGCATAAAAATTATCATGAATATTAAATAATATTTGAGAAAAAAATATGATCTAAATCATTGCAAGAATTCAGAAAGTAATTTTGTTTTTGTGTTTTTATTTTATAATAATAACATATAAATGTTTTAAAAATAATTGGTTATAAAAATATTTCCTTATGTATTGTATTTTTTAAAAATAATATTTTTCGAAGAATTTTGTTAAATATAAATTTTTTAAAAAACTAAATATTTTATGGGCAAAAAATTTTAATACAAATAAATATTTTATAGAGAAATGTATAACAAATAAAATGTTCTAATACATAATAAAATATAATAGAAGCAATTTAAGAATGTTATTGTTACCTAAATTGTGAACTTTAAATCCACAAGTAAATTTGAGCCACAAACCGACCGCCTAAGTCCATTGAAGCTTTGACATTTTGGTATATAGTATTGTAAGCTCAAACCACATGTTGATGGATACCAAATGTCTGTAGGTTATTTTGCCATACCGCACAATATCACATAATTTATATAAACAGACAGACAGTGTTGTTTAAAAAGAAATACTTGAAATACTTACGAAAAATGTAATTGTTTTATATACATACATATTTATATCTATAGATATGTATATATTTGTTTTTTGGAAAAAGTATTAAATATTTTGTTTTTCTAGGAAAAACAAAATGTCATTAAAATATTTTGGTAGAAATGAGCAATCGCCCACAAACACAAATAAAACAAGTTGCTATGCCATTGCCACACCTACATACATGTATAAAATTGTGTGCCTAGAAATAGGCAGTGAAAAATGTGTTTCAATTGATTTAAGAGATGAGCAATCATTAGCAAAAAAAAAAATCTTGACCGAAATTCAAACAAATTTTACGTCAATGCAAATTTACTTAAAAAAGAATTTTAAAAAAAATTTTTAAATCATCTATTGATGCAAAAAAATAAATGATAGTGAATGTTAGCTACTATTTACGTACGTAAAATTACCTTGACGCTTAATAGACCTACTCATAAAAGTTCAATCAACTTTATCATCATATATAATATATATTCTTGTTATAATATTAGAAAATTAAAAAAAGAATTTCTTGTTCTTATTGTTATTGGTTTACTTGTATTTTTTTTTTTTTTGTTTTTTTCTCTTTTTTGTATGATATCAATTATAGTTTTTTGCTGTTAGTGGCGTCACGGCTGTTGTTGCTGTCTAACTGCTGAGGCTACTTTAGTTATTAGTTCCGGCGTTACTATTTTGTTCTGCCATGCTTTGTTTATAGATTCATTTTATATAATATTTTTCACTTCAATTAAAATTAAAAGTATATTCCCACGTGTAAGGTTTTGTTTACTCTCTACTTGAAAGCATTTTTCTTTATTTTCATGATTTTTAAATACAATTTTTTTTAATAGTTGCATTTTGTTTTTTTATTATTTATTATTAATTTAAAGAAATTCGTACAACACTTATAAAAAATTATAGAATTTTACTTAAAATCTATATTGATAGTAACATATTTGTCGCAATTTTTTATTAGTTTACTTCAATAATTATTTTTTTATAAAAAGATTTTTCGAACAGTAGTGGCATAAAACAACAAAAATTCAATTTTATATTATTTTAATTAATTGAATTTTTGGCTGACCTAACCATACAGCTATTTCGAGTATTGCTAAATACGCATCATCAGTGGTCTTAGAAATAATTCTTGTATTTAATTATTCATAAATAATTTTTTTAAGACTGCAAGTACTAGAAATCGAACTCGTGTCCTGCCAAATTTCAAGCTCAGAGTCAGAATTTTTTTTTTTTTGTAATATTGGTTCTTACAAATAGTCATTTAAAAAATTAAACGAAAATAATTGCAATTAATAAAAAACACTTCACAACATTAGTGACGTCACAAGTACAGACACACTCTTCATTTTAGTGTTTACTCGAATAAAGTTTGTGTACTTTACTTACTCATGACAATGGTCTCTGCTAACTTGCATACTTGTTCACTTAACTCAAGTTAACATATCAATACTCTATTAAAATTATAAATGTGTTTGTAACGGAAACTAAAATGCAATCTTAACTCTGAACGCCGCCCACTATACCAACAAACACAATAACAACAGCAACATCATGAACTTATTACACTCAACAGTTGTTATTATTAACAACAACAGTGTTGGATTATACCACATACCACCTATGTTGTGTGCAATGTGTGACATGTTAAACATTAACTTTCTTTACGCCTTTGGCATATATTAATGCTGCTGCTACTAACAAGTTGTTCTGTTTTTGGTTATTCTATTAATGTCCGGTATAGTTCAAAGTTTGTTGTTGTTGTTGTTTCTGTGTTGCAATTTAGTTAAGCTTTTACTTTTTTTTTCATTTGTTTTTGTTTTTTCTATTAAATTTTTTATTATGGCACGTGTACATACTGTTCACTGTTGCGCTTATACAAAAAACTACTGTTGCTGCTGCTGCTGCTGCCTACTGCCTACGTTAGTTCTTCCTTCCTTGCATTCATTATTGACCGAACATGATGCAAATACAAGAATATATTAAATTACTTTTATGTCATGTTTTCTGCTAAATTAAATTGTTATGTTTTTTTTTTTTTCGTTTTTTTTTTAATTTTTTTTTTTCATTATTATATATTCAACAATATATAACAACTATTAAAGAGAAACTATTTTTAAATTTTAACACAATTTTCTTTTTTCGCATAAGTACAGACACAGACATCACACTTACATATTATGTTTTATTTGCTTTTGCTGTTAATTGTGCACTTGAGATAAAATTTAATTGTTACAAAGTTGCTTTGAGTTACATTGTGTATGATGTACTGCTGTATTATATCATTGTGTACACACATATAGTGGGGAAAGCCCTTGAGACAATAATGGCGACAAAAAAAAAAATTAACTTTAACGTTTAGGTTGTTGCTGCTGCTGCTGCATACTTAAACGCGCATACCTAAAAGCTCATTAAAAAATATGTAAAAATTCTGAACAAACAAGACGATAGACAGCTCTAAAAAAAAAATAATAATAACAAACAAAATAAATGATGGATAATTATTGGAATATCGATATATATATACAATATGTATTAAACAAAAATATGGGGAAATGTTGTCTTTCTTTCACTGTCACTAGATAGGCAACAAACAATTTTTTATATGCCTTTTTTTTTTCTTTTTTATGTAATTAATTTATGTATGTACATTTATTCGCGGTCGCACAGTGTTTATACTAACGCATATGTTTTTATTTGCTCATGGAAAAAAACACTACTCTTTCTTTTTTCAAACGTTGCAAATGTATGTGTTGGTTGGTTGGTTTTGTTGTACGCGAAGCTGTATGCGTGCATTGTTTACATATTGATATCAAGGTCAGGTGTACAAATACAGTGTTTTTGTTATTATTATTATTGATACAAATTAGAAAATTTGTTTTAATGCTGCGTTGCTTTTGTGTGTTGCTTTGTTTCGTTTTTACGCATAGTGAAAGATTGCTTTAATTGTGTGCTGTGTGCTTCTACTTTATTTGTGTTTATATGTGTGTCTGCTAGTTTGGTTTGGTTTGCTTGCATGCGGTTAGTGGGTGTTTTCTTTTGCTTTTGCGATTATCTCAAGTGATAAATAATTATTGCTAAATACTTTGAATTCTTTTCATCTCATGATTAACCTCACAAATACACAAACAGCAATAAAATAATGCACAGCTAGAAAACAAGTGTATTTAGTTTTACTAGCTGTTGCGCTGCTGCTGTTGCTTCTATTGTGGTGGTGTATGCATTATATCTGTTGGCAGGCGTGGCACTAGTGATTTGTTTACTGCATTTTACAAGTTGCCAATTTTTTGGCAAAATTATTCATTGTTTTTTTTTTATGTCTATAAATTAAATTTATATAATGGGCTTCATCCCATTTTGGCAAACAAAATAGCTATGACTAAATCACATGCAATTTTAAAGGAATTTTTTAAAATGTTCTTGAAAAGATCACCAATTAACCTATACTACTATGGGGAATAGTTTCAACATATTTTTAATCCTATTTATTGATTGAGGTCTTTTAATCCATGTATACGTCTTTATAATTCTTTACATATCATCTGATTTATAGATCTCCGCGGTTTAGAACAACAACAATAACCAAATGGCAAACTTCTTATACCCACCACCCACCCACTCTTCTCTTTACAAATTTTGTTTATTCAGCAATTATACACAGTTGCGTCTAATATAAATAACTCATTGATTTGTCTCTGGAAAGAAGGTGTGTTTTATTTAATGATAAGTTAGGTGTGTCCTCAATTACTGGAGCATCGATCAGCTGTCAATGCAAAACAACTTTTCAGTTCAAAATTGCTCGCTCACTACTTATGTTCACACACAACAGCATTCCTAAATATAAATTAAATATTATAATATTGACTGCCAGCAATGTGAAATGTTTGTTTTAAAATAATAATTCAATTAATTAAAACCTTTTAATAACTTTTAATGAAATCAAAAAAAAAAAAAAAAATAAAATAAATAATTAAAATTAGTTATATGGTTGACCTTGGACACATGCGCGCAGATTTTGCCTAACCGCCGCTGACTTTCAACTTGAAAAATCTTTAAAGGCAACACAAAAAAAAAGAAGAAAAAAATTGCTGTTATGTAGTAGTAGTAGTTGTTGTTGTTTGTTGCACACTTAATATGCATAATTCTTTGTTTACACTGTTGACAGGTGTTTTATATGAAAATAAAAAAATGTGAAGAAAAAAAAAACAAGAAAAAAATTTTACTATATTTTTTTTTATAGTAGTTTTTACTTCTAATAATTTATGGCGCTTGACTTCGCTTGAATTTACTGCATGTGCACATAAAAGCTGTTGTTGTATACTCTTTGTACATTGTTGGTTGGTTGTGACAGCGGTGGGAGGTGTACTTGCACTGCTATTGCACGCTTTCAAAATTCAATTTTAAATGAAATATATATAATTCTGTTTGTTCGTTCGTTCGTTCGTTTGTTAGATTATTGCATAAATTTTAAACTTAAAAGTGATGCGCAATCACGTACACATTTTTGCCTTTTATTGAAAAATACTAGAATTCTAGAAAATTTCAATGCAAACACAAAATAATAATAAAAAGCTAATAAAACGCCACACGTGCCGTTGTCGTTAAAATATAGGTCAAAGCTCTTATTGTCTCGTGTTGTAACAGCACAGAAGTAATGAGAGTGTTGCGCTTACATATACATATATATATGTATGTACACAACATATACTAAGTACAGACAAACAAATGTGCATAGCATATAACTGAACTATGCTGTTATATGCTGTAATATGTTGCTGCTTCCATGGTATAAATTGAAATGCGTTCTTTAAAGAAAAACGCAGTGCTGCGCTGTTAATTGACACACTTGCAAAAGGGTTCCGTCCGTCCTTTATGCTTAACATTTTTATGGTTTTTTTTTTATAACCATTTTATGCTGTACTGCAGTGTCACTTTAAGAAATTACTTTATTCTTGATAAATATAATATAAAGGGGTTTTAATTTTAAACAGTAGTGTACTACAACAACAAAAATTCATTTTATATATGTTTTTAATTAATTGAATTTTGAATTTAATTTAATTTAATCGAATTTAAATATTATATATGTATATGCTTTTCTTTATAAATAAATAAGTTTATACTTTTAATGACAAAATTTTATCTATATATTTTAGTACGGTCTAAATAAATAAATAACTAAATGAATTATCATTTAGTTATATATTTTTAAATGAGCAAATTAATTAATTGTCTACATAATAAACAACTTCTTTTGAATAATTTTTAAAAAATATATTTTTTTTCACTAATATAAGACAAAGATCTATAGTATCATGAATATGACTATAGATTATCGAAATCTATATCTCGAAATATTGTTGACAATGAAATATATTTCTTAAAAATAATTTAAAATTTTTGTTTATTATTTTAACAATCGACAAATTATAATAATATATATAATATATATATATATTATAATATAATTTTAAAAAATATATTTCTAAATAAATAAATAATAACAATAAATAAATAAATTTAAAAAAAATAAATTTATTTAGTAAATAAATTATTATTTAAATAATAATTATTATTACATAAAAATTTAATATACAATTTAAAAATAAATAAATATATAAATAAATAAATAAATTATTATTTTAATAATTATTATGACATATAATTTAAATATATAACTTAAAAAATATATTTTTAATAAATAAATAATAATAATAAAAAAAAAATAATTTATTTAGTAAATAAAATATTATTTAAATAATAATTATTATTACATAAAAAATAATATACAATTTAAAAATAAATAAATAAATTATTATTTAAATAATTATTATTACATATAAATTAAATATATAATTTTAAAAAAATTTATTTCTAAATAAATAAATAATAATCATAATAAATGATAATTTATTTAGTAATTAAATAAATAAATAAATAAATTATTATTTAAATAATAATTATTATTAGATATAAATTAAATATGCAATTCAAAAAAACATATATATTTCTAATTTACATTTATTTTATTTTATTTATTTTATAATTATTCTTATACTATACCCTGTTTTATACTTATCATTTATTTTCTATTTTTTTCTCTTTCTTACAGCCAAATCGCACTTACTACTTAGAAGACCCTGAAGGTTTTTGTTTGAAATGGTGTGAAGCCATTGAAACAATGCACTCGCTAGTCTTTAAAAATATTGCAACACCCGCGCAAACTAACTCCTCTGCTATGTCAACGACATCGAACACGACGAGAAGCGGTTCGACATCTCTAAAAGCAAGCTCTTCAAACTGAAAATGCTGTTATTTGTGAAATTTTTAATATAAAACAAATAATTAGCAAACAAATGAATACAACATACACACACACACATACATACACGTACAAAAGCAGGCGTCATATAGTTTGAGCATAAAATAGAAAATCATTGCTGCAAACAAAAGTCGAAAGAGAGACATATAAAAATTTTAATGTCTTCAAACAGAGACGACGCTCTGCTTTAGACTGTGGCTCAAACAATATTGGCAGCACAAAAATGTTAAAAGAGACAAAGTTGATCAAAGGAACTCTGCTATGCGTCATGTTAAATATAATAAACAACAACAAACTGGATAACAACAACAAGATGAAAACTGAAAAAGATGAGTTAAGCTCAAAAATAAACAAATATGGCTGCTGCTGTTAGTGTAAAAACAATAACTCATTAAAAAATTAGCAAACAATTTATTTAAAAAAAATTTAGTTTAAAACAAATTTTTAGTTAAAAAATGTCAAGTAAAATTAAATTTAAAGTATATATATTTAATATTAAAAAATTACTAGAAAATATTATATTTAATTTATAAAATCAAATCAAATAAAATAATTTAATACAATTAATAAAGCAAATTAAGTAATTAAGTAAATAAAATAAAGATTTAGCAAAAATAATGATGAAACACAACTCAACCTAAGATTAATATTATTGTAATAAATTAATTATATTAATTTAATTTCAATTAAATATATAAATATAAGTAAGTCAAAATTATAGTTTATAGTATAAAACACATATACATATTTAAATATATATATTTAATTGTAAAACAAAAACAAAGTATGGAACAATAACGCTGGTTTGTAAATAATTAGTTCGGTTTTAGGTTAAGTAATAAAAAAAAGTAAATATTTATTTTTAATTAAGCATTAAATACAATTAAATAAATTATTTAACTTAACAGCTATTAGATTAAATAACGAAAAACTAAGCTAACTGCTAGTTTATAGTAAAACAATGTTTGTCATAATGTATAGTAACAAAACAAAAACAAAAAAAAAACAAAACAAAACAAAAAATACGTATGAAAAATTAATAAGAAAATTATTGTAAATTAATAAATGTGGAATATATCCAAAGTCCTCAGATAAACACATATGTAAGCAATATTGCAATATACACACATACTTGCATAAAAACGAGAACCTAAACAAACGCAAAATATATAACTAAAAAAAGTAATGGTAGTGCTAAGCTATAGCTCGGTGTGTTAGAAAGCCCTTTTGCAAACACAGAGTTGCTATAGCTTTTAAAAAGCAGTAAGCAAAAAAGCGTCAATAATAAGTTTAAACTTATTAACAAATATTAATTAATTGCTTCTAAGAATATTTTTAAAAATATATTTTTTTTTGTACATTTTGGAAGTTCTAAAACTTTATTTAAAAAACTAAAATTAACTTTTAAAAAATTCTTATTCAGTTTTTGCTGCTGCAATAGTGTTGCCATATTAATAAAAATTATATTTGCCGATAAATAACTGTAACGCCTTTGTTATGTGTTTGTATTTGTTGTATTTATATGTGTTTATTAAACTATAAATGTTAAAATTAATAATTAAGCTTCGTGTAATTATAAATTAAATTGCAAAATGAGAGAAAATCTAGTAAAATTAATTTAAAAAAACTTTGCATAAAAAATGTAATTAAATTAGGAAATAGGCGTCACTCGATGAACGTCACAAGCGTTGAAATTAACTTAATGGTCTACTAAAACGTTTTAGATTCGCACAGATCGTTTAAATTTTTTTTGTTCCGCTTTTATTATTAATGCTTTTAAAAACGGTACAGAAAAAACTTGTTTCTAACGCTACTACTCAACGCTTAACTGGCGTCATTTTAGTGACGTATATAAGCTTGACTTTTTCTTCTAGTGTTTCAATTTAATTTAACAAAGCTTATTATTTTTGCCCTATAACGAAACGTATAAGACTTAAAATCTTTTCTTTTTCTTTGCTATATGGAAACAAGGAAGGAAACATTTATAATAAATTATAAAAATAAATTGCAAATTAAAAAATGAGATCGAACATAAACAAAAAAACAAACAACATTAAAAATGAAATTAATTAATGAACTAATAAAATGCAAATAAATAGAATTTTAAAATTGAAAACTAGCAAAAAATGTAGCAAATAGAAGAAAAAACTAGAAAATTTATAGACAAAGTGTCAACACTACTGTTTTGCATATTTGCATTAAAAACAAACATATTAAAATAAAATTTTTCAATTTATTTAAAATTTAATTATGAAGGAAATTATATGTTAAAGCTAAAGCTTTTTACATATACAAAATTGTTAATATATTAATTAAAAGTTCTATTTTATGTTTTATATTTTGTTCCATTTTTTTTGGCAAATTGTTTAATTTTGTATTTTGCAATTAATTATTTTTTGTCGTTATGTATTATATTAGGAAAAAAAAAATAATTTGTTGTCAAACACTATTGTAAGCTAAAAATTATAAATATTTTTATTTAATTTTGCGTTTTCTAATAATTTTTTCTTTAATATTAATATTTTCGCTAATGTTTATAAGCATATAATTAGTCTTAAACTAAAACAGGTACGAAATTAAATTTTGACTAAAATTAAATTTAAAAAAATTTTTAAATTTATATTAAAACAAATTTGTATTATATAAAATTAATAATAAAAACAAACAAAATAATTCTTAATTAAATAATTTTTAGCATAAATTTTTTTCAAAATTTGTCTTAAAATTAATTGCAAAAATTTTGTTTTTAATTGCTGTGGAAAATTACATTTTGTTTATTTGTTTATTAAGTTACTAAATTTAAAAAAAAATAATTACTTTTCTTTATAGTTATTATACTTATTACATTTGTTGTGGTTTTTAAGTTTAAGCCCTTTATAAGTTTAATTAAATATTACACTATAAAACAAATTATATATAAATTTATCTCATTTCTTATTTATTTATTTTTGCATTAAAAAAGCGACATTTTTTTGTGTTTCAAGCAATTTATTATAGTTAAATTCTTAGTTTTTTTAATAAGAAAAATAAAAGAGAAAAGGATTTACTTATTATAAAAATTATTTATTATTTATATTAACTTAAACAAAAAAGTAAAAGTTTCATGTATAGATTTTTGTGTAGAATATACCAATATAAATTTAAGCACATTTGTTTTAGATTTTAAGTATAAATTATTTATAAAAAAAGAAAGAGAAATTAATTAAATAATTTTTAGTTTAAATTAAAAGAAAAAAAATTAAACTTTTCAAATAAAAATAAAATGTAAACAATGTTTAAAATATAACAAAAAATTTTATCTTTTTATTTATTTATTTATTCGGTTCTTTTGATATATCTAGGTTTTTTATTTCAACAGAGTCTACTTAAAGTAAAGGAGGAAACCAAACGATTATAATTTTTATAGAAGTTATAATAATATTGTATTTATTATTATTATTATAATAATATAATATTATTATATATAAATATTAAATTATAATAATAATATTATTATAAAAATTATTATATTATTATAATTATATAATAATAATATAATTATTATTATCATAATATTATAATTACTATTATTATAATTTGAATAGTGTCGTTGAAAATATTTTATTTTCTGAATATTTTTTTTAGCATTTGATTCTATTTAAATAAAATTTATTTTGAAACTATTTTTATAGAATATATTCAATATTTGAAAAAATCCTTTTATGATTCGTTTATTTTTTTATTTGGTTACCAATTGTTTTAAAAACATTTAATGATTTTATGAGCTTTTTTTTCGCTCATAAATAATCTGAATTAAATAAATAATGTTATTATTTATTAATAAATAACTTATCAAATTTTTAAAAATATTTAGTTTACTAATAACCACAGCATTTTTTTTTAATTAGTCAAATTCTTCGCTTATTGTCATTATCTCTTTTCATATTATCGATTTTCCTTTTAGCGCTAAAATTTAACATAATATATTATATATAAAATAGTTTAGTTAAATTAATTAAAGTAAAATTTAAAACAATACTGAATGTGTTCGTCGATTTAAGTAAATGAATTCAAATTGAGCAAGCTCAATTCAAAAAATTTATATATGTAATACTTAATTAAAATTTTAATTAAAAATTAAAGTGTTGAAAATTGCTTCGAAAATAGTTAAAAAATAATTTTTATAACTTTGGGTACAAACAAGTCAAGTTATTAAGATCATTAATATATGTACATATATGTATAGATTTTTTTTAAATAATATATGTTGAATAAGCAACATTTACAACCATATATATAAAATATATGAAGCGTATAACTAAATGAAGGATAAAAAGTACGGTTCTCATACGATAATAAGGACTGTGAATTTAGTTGCTCAATTGAGGTTTATTAAAAAAAATCTACTCAATAAAGATCGGAATGTTTTTTTCATAATGTAGATGGTTTACAAATTTACAGGGTAAAATTAATTAAATAGTTGTATATTGATATTATGTACTTTAATAAAATGTACTGAAATTTCTCTTTTTAAGACAAAATATTTGAAGGTCCAATTACCTGCAGTTGTGATGATCAACATAATATGATAAAAAAATAGTTATTTGAAGAATATTCGTAAAGGACTCCATTGCAGTATATATATTGTGTGAATATAGCACTAGCTAACAATGTTTTCGATTGAGTTTATAGCTAAAACCATAGTTGTATATCTTTATCTCATATATCTAAGGCAACATAACACACCTCATCATTTGTTATTATAATCACAAAAACCCAATTAATTCAATCAATGGATTAATTTTAAGCAACTTAGGCTTTGGAACACTTCTGAAAAATGTTACTTAAAAGATTAACCTTATCATATCTAATATAAAAAAACAAATGTTATGTGAAGCCTATTTAGGTAACCATAAAACCTTATTATTGAGCCTTAAAAAATGTCTATATATGTATGCTCTCCGCTATACAAAAATCAGACTATTTTTGACTCAGAGTTATATGCAATCCACGTTATTATTAAAAAATAATTGAATAGGGTGAAATTTTCTTAACAATGTCTATAATTAACTATAGCATGCTATAATTAAGTTTGATATAATTAAGCTTTTCTGTACCTATGTACAGATTTCGCAATGTAGGAAATCCCTGTTTATAGCGAATATACGTTATCAGACTAATAAATTGGTCGTAACAGATCGGTAAGTCCAAATCCGAAGTTTTTTGCATATATTTTTATACATATATTACATATATTAATATAGACATTTATATACATTCATTATAAAATATTATTTTTCTTGTTGTATTACTGCAAAGTAAGAAGAAATAAGAATCAAAACTATTTGGAAGCAATTATTTTTTTTGCAATTTTAATAATAATAAAATTATTTGAAGGTGAAAATAAAATTAGTACGATTTTAGAAAATAGTTTAAATATAATTCAAATTACTTAATTTTAATTAATACGATTAATACATTTCTTTAATTAAATAATATAAACAGGTTAAATTATTATTAATAAAAGATAATTGCATTTGATTCAAAGAACAAATTTTTACTTAATTATTTACTGATTTGAATTGAATTCATAATATCAATTAATAACACTAATATTATTGTTTTCAATATTTTTTAAATTCAAATTAAATATAGTTATTTGATATTGATTTTATATATATATTTTCAAGCAATATTTTAGTCAAATATAATTTAATTAATGAAAATTATTTTAATGTATTGCTTAATTAATATCTAACTGTATTGGCCTAATTTTTATTAACATTTGAAAATATTTTTAGTTACTTTATAATTTTAATGAATTTAATAATTAATTATTGTAAAAATAAGTTAATTTAATTTGTTGTAGTTGTTGTAGTTCACTACTGTTCGAAAAATCCACTTTAATTCGATTTATTTAATTTTTTATTAAATGAAATTAGTTGCCTAAATAATAAAATAGGCAATTAATTATTAAATATGTTGCTGAAAAGTCACTTAAATTAAATTTATTATCAGTAGTAGTATACTAATCTATTAATTAAATACATTTAATTTTTTTAATATATTTTTTTAATTAATAAAAACTAAATTATTTGAACGCTTTAAATTATTTGAATAAATTATTGCATACATTATTAAAATAATAAAAAATATTATTCAATCCTTAATAAATTTAATTTTAAGCAACATTTAATTTAATTTTAATATAAATGAATTTTACATCAATGTAATTGTAACGTAATTAAATATAAATTAATTTTAAAAATTCGCAAACATATTTAAAAAAAATATATATATTATAAAAAAAAAACTTAATTTAATTGAAATGAAACTATTTGAATCTTAGAAAAAAGTAAAGAAAAAAATGAAAATATTCGGAAAAGGTCACGTAAATCCTTTTTGTTAGTGAATAAGTATAAATGAATTTGTAAATTTATTAAATAAAAAACAAAAACTTAAATTAATTTCACTTAACTGTATTTAAAAAAATTTAAAGGAAGCATCATATACATAAGTATACCCTATCTAAAAGCATTATAATACTAATATACATTACATAAATAAATTTATAAATATTTGATATTGTAAAAGAAGTATATATACATATACTATATATTATATATAAAAACCAAACTATATTTACTATATACATTATATATACATACTATATATATATATCTATATATATATACACTTATTATATACATAATTTATAAATAAAATTATATTAAGTAAATAAATTTGTGAATAAGTTGTAATTTAACGTCAAATAAATTTAGTAAAAAAAACATTTAACATTTAATGGAAAAGTAAACAATTTTTAAATATGTAAGAAAAAAATGCAACTTAAAAATTAAATTAATAATACAAAAAAAATGTACTAAATTATAAAATGTAAAAAAATATTAGTTTTTAATATATAAAAAAAAATATAAAAGCTTATCATTAAAAATAATATAAAAAAATATATAAACAAATAAAAATTTCTTTTTATTTATTAAAACAAAATTCTTATTATTTAACTAAAATTGGTCTTTTTTTCCCAAAATTTGGCACAAAAACAAAACTTGTAGAAAGTTTCTCCTTGTTTGTTTAAACAGAAATTGGTGAATTTGTTTATATACTTAATAGTTATTAATTTTATTATATACAATATATACAAGCGAGACTTATAAAGACACACGACACGAGAAGTTTGTAGACTAAATAAGAGTTGTTATTTAGTTTTAATTTTTACTTCACTTAATTATTGGATTTTTCTGATCTCTTTTCTCTGTATATTTTCTATTCCATCACCCATGTTTCTTCATATTTTTCTCTAATAAAAGTAAATATTTTCAGAAGGTGCACATATACTGAAAGCATTAGTATATGCAAACTAGTTAAAGGATGAATTAATTTCAGTTTTCAAACACTGTATTCTTCCCAAGATGGCATTTTATAAAAACACGAATAAACGAATCTCGATGCTCGACTATAACGACCGGTCTTCAGAGACTTTAGGCTTCAAAGAATAATTAAAATAATGGGAACTTCAAACTCGAAAATGTTTGAACATCATAAGAGTTCGAGTATTTCTGGTTATATATATTGGAATGAAAGAAACCGAAAAATATAGAACATGATAAAATCATCTATTTCATCACCTCTACTAATTTCGGATAAATGGAACATATGCTAACATAGTATCTCGAACCAGTGTTTTTCGAATACATTGAAGCAATGCATTAAATCTTCTATTTAAACACTATATTAAATAGAAGATTTAAACATCGTATGCACAATTATCCAACTTTATGTATTAGTACTCAGAAATAACAAATATAAGTTCTTTGCGAGATCATAGCCCAATGTCAAAGTTCAAAAGCAATCCAAACAACTCTTATAGGTTGACAATAAAAATGGTTTCTCAGTGGGCTCTAAAATTAATGATTATTTTAATTAATTATTAATGATTTCTTGTCTGATCATGCTACTCTTAACGATCACCAGAGATAGAAATAAACGATGCTAAGACCTCTTCTTCTGTCTTCTATCTGTATTTTAGTGAACCGCATTAGTTTTCGACTCTCGAAGCAAGGAATATTGTTTGGTTTAATAATATAATTAATTTGTTATTGTTAACTAAAGAGACCTTCTTTAGGAATAGCACATTTAATCTCAAAAGTCTTGCAGTTATATTCGCTTGCACTGCTAATGGACTCACATTAACTGTGTGAATGGTAACACTTAAGCCTCACTTCTTCGCAATTAGTTTTATAATTTTTAGTGGTGATGATTCTACAATACATGGTCACATTCCAAATTACCTTCCAGTGCTTATAATTTAGACATAAATATTAGTATAGTTTAATTAAATTATAATTAAATTGTTGATACTTTGTTGATATTATAAAATATATAAATCGAAAAGTTGTGGATGGTAAAAAACCTGGATTCAATTACAAAATCCGTTGCCAATTTTGGATTGAAAATTTTAACGTGTGAATAATGACTTTCTTTTCTAATTTTTTTTGTCAATTTGCAGAATGTAAATAAATGAATAAATTTTTGAAATTGATTGAAAATTGTGAAATTATAATTCATATAATTTACATAAATATATATATTTATATTCTAAATATATATTAAGCAATAGAAATTTTATTCGTTTTGAAATAAACGAGCTGACTTTCAGAATCTGAATTCGCTCTTATAAAGGCACATCCTCTCTATTTAAGTAAAAACGAGGTTCGTAGTTCAAACAAAAAGTGGAAACTATCTAAAAATGAAATATATGTTTGAAATTATGTACGGGTATATATATATATATATATATATATATATATATAGTCGTAAACAGGTATAATTTCCATTCTAAAATCTTCATCACGTTCTTTTTGAACAAATCTATTGTTAGTCAAAAGTATTTACCAAACCTGTGCAAATTTAATACTTCAGGTTTGTGTATATTTCAATATTTAGTACTTATTGCAGTACCGATAATCTCCTACTCAAGATATTGTTGAGTTGGTTGTTTCAAGTCTTTTCTATTAAACAAGATCATTACAGAAACAAACCAAATATAAAACTAGTGGAAGGTATGAAGAAAATAATCCAGATCTTAAAATAAAATACAAACTCGGTTATTAAATATTGAAATAACCATTAAAATAATCAGGTAAATAAAAGTAATGTGAAACTTTTTCTGAAACTCAATTAACCATAAACCTACACAAATCATAATAAAAAATAATTTAAAAAGGTTCGAATAGAAATGAAAAGACAACAACAAAAATGTAATTAATTTATTTAAATTTGGCTGATCATGCAACGCTGTTTCGAGTATTACAAAGTTCTCGTCGTCATCAGTGATCTTAGAAAATATTCAAATTTTGTATTTTATTTATAATTCGTATATAATTTTACTTGTTGTCTTTTCATTACTCTTCCAACCCTTCTAATAGTTTATTTTCGTGATAAGACGCGTAACATTCTTCATTTAGTGATATAAAAACAATTTTTATATTATTATTATTTTATCAATTTCATCCAAACAAATAAAATCTTTCCCTTAAATCTATAAAATATTCTTAACTCAATTAATTGGGCATATCGAGAGACCTTTTATCATGCTTACGATCCGTATAATTGTACCATGCCGTATAATTAACTTACTTTTAAACTTCATCCATAACTGAAATATAGCAAACATAAACATAAATATAAAAATGTATGAGTCTACATAATTTATTATCAAAAATTTTATTACCAAATTTTACTACCGAAGTAACAATTTTTACCGCTTACTTCAGAATACTTGTTACACCTCCCTAGAAAGATATGTATTCTGAAATTTTCTTAAGAAAACATCATTAACTATTAATCCAAGGAAATTAAAAGAGCCTTAAGGTTTTTCCTTCATTGGATCAATTTATGAGTTAACTTCTACCGAAAGTTCCGAAATGATATGAAAGCATATAAGGTGAATGACGATTGTATTATAAAAGAAATTGATTTTTTAGTGGGCCAGACATAATATACATAATTTGTTAAAATAAATATATATTATTAATTGAATATAATTATCTATTGTTGGAAATGGACAAAAGAAAATTATTCTAAAATTGTAATTAGTTGCAATTCACTTCTAAAAATATTAACCAAAAGCGTTTATGTTTCATACCTAGCAAAATGTTGAACCTATGTTTATAAAATATTTATTAATTTTTAATAGTTTATTTTTTGGTATTCACATTTTTAAAAATAACAGATAACACCCTATATATAAACCCAATCCTTTAGAAAATGATCAAGCCAATGATGTATAGAAATGTATAGAAATGTGTCTATATGGTAATACTAATCTATATAGTAACGAAAAAGATTTTTAACCCATTACAGAAGTAAACAATTTTGACAGAAATGAAAGACGACTTACATCTTAAATTATTACGTATGACATTCCATTTGAAACCGAATCGACTACAGGGCTATATATAAGCAGTTGAGTATACCCGGTCAATACCGGGTTATCACCTATAAAATGAAGCAATATTAACTAATTTCAAATAAAAATAATTATTATGATTTTGATCTTAAATATACTAATTTCTACTTATCTCTTTATAATTTTTATATATTTTTAAACAATTACGTCAATAGGCATACATTGGACTAAATATATTTTAGACTACAAGTAATTAACCTACATTTTTCATAAAAAATAGAATTTTATTTTGCAACAAACAAAGTACCAGAAAGCGACATACTATATATAATATGTTGAAACGAACGTTGAGAACTTAAGTAGGTTTCCAAAACAATTTAAAATAAAATATAATGTATACAAAAAAAAAATTAAATTCTATTTTTTGCTGCAGTACCTACAAAATTTAAAATTAAAATTAACATAAAAAAATTATTTTAAAATTAAAAAATTTGAAAAATAGAAATGAGCAAATTTTAAATTTTAAAAATCAATAAATTACATAAAATTAAAATTATAAGTAATGAAAAAAATTAATTTTTAATTTTAATCCTTATTATTAAAATTTTAATAAAGAAAATATTATATATTTCATTATTTAAAATTTAACAAAGTATTACTACTTATATGAACATAAAATTGAATATAAAAAAAATAAATTAATTAATAATATTTATTTTAATAAGATTCGAATATTTAAATTGAACTATACACATCATACGATATATAACAATTATTATAATATTAATTAAATTATAATATTTAAAATTGCAATACACTGGTAATTCTTAATTAGTGTAATTTCGAAATAAGCAATTAATAAAGCCAAAACTTAATAAAATTAAGGAAAATAACTATAAGAGCAATAAAATAAGCATTTGAAAACTATACTGTTGACAAATTTAATATATAATACAACTCACTACACATATATATGTGTATATATATATATATAAATATTATAAAAAAAAACATAAAAATATTATAAAATAAATTGCGTTATAATGAAATTATATACACAAATATTTATATATATTTAAATACAATATTATGTTGTAATAATATTTATTATCTACATATTTCTATAATATTCAATTTGTGCTTATAAATATTTCACTTATAAAATGTTCATAAAGTAAAACTTTAAGTGCAATAAAAAACTAATTATTAATGTATATAAACATTTGTATATTATTTTACACCTAAAAATAAAATAAATTACTTATTACTTAAATAATATACATATATACTATATAAAGAAAATATTACAAATGCGTAATATATATAGATTTATTAAAAACAATCTAAATAATCAGAGCATAAATTCCTTAAAAAATATAAATAATATAAAAATCGAATTTAATATATATATTATAAAAAAATATGTAAAATGCAACAAAAAATTTTTATAATGTCAAGTCTGATTAAAAAATATCATTGCCAATTTTCAGATAGTCACAATTTTATTTCTATTATTTTCTTTTATGTTGAAGAATAATATTATATTATTATTATATATTATTATATATTTTTATCTGAAGAATTTAAGTTTTTATTTCAAATGAAATTATATTTACCTAAATTCAGTTTAAAAATAACTATTTCAGAACAAAAATGATTGATTTTCAAATTAATTTATTTTTTATTTTTGCTAAAGATTATTTGAATTTAATTATTTAATTTAAAAATTACTATATTTTTACAATAAAAAATATTTTTTTTTAGTTTTTCGTATTATTTTTTTATTAAAGGAAGTTCAAATTTTAATATTATTTTTATAAAATAAGTTTAATAATTTTAATAAATTATTATAATATTTATGTAAATTAATAATAAATGTAAATTTTTAATTTAATTATTTTTATATTATTTATGTTAAAGAAATTTATTTATTAAATAAATTATTTATTTGGTTTCTGGTAATATAATAATTTTTATATAATTTATATTAAATAAATTCAATTATCAAGTAAATTATTAATTTGTTTTCTATTTTCTAAATTAGAAAACATTTTTTTTTGTTATTATTTTTATAAAATAAATTAATATTATTAATTTAATAAATAATAATATTATTATTAGTTAATATTATTAATTTAAATTTTTAATTTAATAATTTTTATATTATTTACATTAAATAAATTTAATTATTAAATAAATTATTTATTTGTTTTGTGATAATATAATAATTTTTATATTATTTGTAATAAATAAATTCAATTCTTAAATAAATTATTTATTTATTTACTGACTGTTAATAAAAAAAAATTTTTTTTATCAAAATTTATAATTTTCATTTTTCAGGACTAAATTTTTTCCTGTAATTTTTTTTTGAAATATATTTAATTTAAATATATTTCAGAATTATTCTACAATAAACAAAAATGTATTAAAAAATTAAATAAAAGAACCTAAGCTCCACATCTATTAAATATAATACAAAATTTAATTGAAAAATAAAGTGATGATTCTATTTTTAAAAAAAAAACTATAATTGTTTAAATTTAGTTAAAATTTTTACTTATGTTTATATAATGCGTTATATATAAAATGTAAATTAATTGATCATTTTGATTTTTAAGTAAATTTAAGTAAAATTAAAATCATGGATTAAAAAATTTATTTTAATTTTTGAAATGCGTATAAAAAATTTTTAAATTAACTAAATAATTTTTAAATTAACTAACTAATTTTTAAATTAACTAAATAATTTTTAAATTAACTCAATAATTTTTTTGGTGAATAAAATTAAAATTTAATTAAAATTTTACTTATAAATATTTTATCTGTTGTATATAAATATTTTAACGTAAGTAATTATGACTTACAAACTTGAGCAGATAATAATCATTAACTTTGAAATATTAGCAAGTAACAATTTAATTAAAAAATAAATATTCAATAAAAACTGAAGTTAATTAATTTAATTGGCAATTTGCGATTTAAAGAATTTTATTAATTGGAATTAATTAGAAACATAGTCAAAATATTGTATCGCATTGAATTTAAAAATTTGTGTTCAGTAATTTTTTAAAAATTACGTTAAAATAAAATATTAAGTAAAAGAAATTTTAATTTTTAAATAAATAGCAAAATAAATAATAATTACATATTTATATATATATTTATATAATAAATATATATATATTTATATAATAAATATATATATATTTATACTGAAACTGTTTATTTTCAATTATTAATCATTTAAAAAAAAATCTCGCAGAAAAAAATAAAAGATTTAAGACACAAACTTGACATTAAAGGAATATGTATGTATGTATTTTATTTTATAACCTAAAACTTTAAAAATAATTGTATAACATATAAAACTCATATATATATTTGCATATGTAGCAAAAGTAAGAAAAATATTGTACATTGATAAATTATCAGCAAGAAATGAATGTTTCTTGCAAAATTTATCCAAGTTCAATCTCTAGGGGTGCTAGACTGAATATTATTTAAACGCAAAGTCATGTAAATGTGTTTTAGTTAAAAATGTATGAAGAAAGATTAAATATAATTTATGTATAAATAAACATAACTTAATCAACACTTTAATAATTAAGGAAAAATGTATGAGAAAAAAAAATATGTATATAAAATAAGGCAACAGTACGGGAACGCAAATAACTTTTAGCGAATTAGTTTTAAGACACTGCAACTATTTAATGAACATTTAAAAAAATAATTATTAAATAAAAATTATTTATCAATTTTTACATGATATCTAATGGCATTATTTATTATATATATATATATATAAAACATTGTAAAAATAAAAAGTATTTTTAAATAAATTAATTATAATAATTGACCGCAATATGCATTAAATGTTATTAATCAAATGATATACATATGCATAATTATATTTATATAAATATATATATATTTATATATATATATATATTAACATATATTAACTAAAGTATTCACTACACTATAATTTAATCAATGCAAATGATTTGTAAAGTTTGTATAAATAAATTAACTAAAATTAATATTTGGAATAGAATTTGAAAAACATAAAATATAAAACGTGTGTCAGTCGAAAACGAGTTATAAGAAGAAACTAATTTTAATTAACTACAATGTGTAATTATATTAATTAAATAAAATTAAATTTAAGCCGCAAAAAGCATAAATAAATGAAAATCAAACGTTGGCGTTGAAAAAAGCAAAAAAAGAATGTGTCATAATTTTTTAAATTTAATTAAATTTTTTTTGCTGTTTAATGAACCAATAAAAATGCAAAAATGCGCTTAGTTGATCATAAGTGCACCTCTGTGGACTTAAGAAAAACCAGAGCAAACTTATAGTCCAATGGGTAAAGGGTGCATTGAAATGAGAGGTAAAACAAATATCTCCATTCAACAAAGAAAATATTGAACTATTTTTGCTAAGAAGGATAGATTAAGTGGTTTGTATCTGTGAACTTTAAAGGTGACTGCAGTTTGAAGTATTATATTGATAAATTAAGCTTTATTGAAGACACTAGTCTCTTTCAATTTAGTGAAATGAATAAAGAAAGCACAGACTGCATTCTTCGTTAATATCATGCTCTTTGTATACAAAGATTTCACCACTTTTGAGGCGTGGTTTCTATATGTCTCTATATAAATATTATTGATGAATGTCTTTTGGTAGCAAAGGCTACAGCACTTTGGAAGCGTTATTATATCTACATATAAACTCCGATAAAACAAACCCTAAACTTTGCTAAAATTTACAAAAATTCCTAATATACACATTTAAAACGCATGGCTATGGTTGGAGTAGCGGCCTTGTATCCCAAAAAGCTCACTTGAGCTCAAATGATGGCCCATTGTGGTGGCTATAACCAATAAATAAATTTTGGACACAGTGCATCTCAGCTTCTGGTAACAAAAATATTAATAAGTATTTTTATTACTTGAAAAATTGATTCGAATAATGTACCGACTATAATTCGTTGAAATAAAGTTAAAAATTCAAAAGTTCAGTTTTAAATGATGAAATTGCTTTGTAGACTTGAAATGGTGTAAAGTGGTACCGAAGCTACAATAATCTCATATCTGAACTGGTATGTATAAATAAAGTGACACTCTCCCGAATACCTGGTTTCGAAACATTTGGTAATAATAAATAGCTAACAAGCTTTGTAAGGACCGTGTCTTAACCTCCATCATAAGAGACTATGTGAGATATTTACTTGTCACTTTGACCAAAACTTAGGTATATTAAATGAAAAGTATGAATTACTTAGAAATCATGGATTGATGTTAAATAGTGAAGCCAGTTTAAACAAAAGATAATAATAACAAAAATAATAACCGGTTTCTCAGGTTAAAAAGAACTAATCTTAGATTGATTACTGAATTTTTTACTACACTCATTACATTAACTAATATCTTTCTAAAATGAAGTTAAAGAACGTTGACATCTGTAGATTCGCTGAGATGAAGTGTGAAACATATGCTTATCCTATATGTGAGTGCTTATCCCATTGTTGAGTTTATTAATAGCCTTAATTTTGTGTAAATTGTGGGAACAATCATAACTTCATTGGTGGTAATAAATAAGAAATAAGACTCCTCATCGTTTCAAATAATTGATCATTACTAATTATATCAGTTAACATATTACGGCAACATTCTATCGGTTCACATATATCTGTTTTGTGGAAAAATTTCGTCCATCATGAAATTCTAGCATAATAGCGACATAGCACTATCTATAACCATACAACCAAAAGTGGCAACTATTAGATTTCTTGAGTATTGGAATATCATATTCTGAAACACAGTTTAAACAAAAAATTAGGTTTAATAGAAGGAAGAAGCTATAGTACGAATGCCATCAAATGAAAAATTTCTCACAATTTAAAGTACTCTTTATCAAGAATAAAGTTTATTGACATATAAGATATTGCAAAAAATTGTAAATTGAATTTGTTAATAAAAACTTTCACAGCGAAGTAACAAAATTCCAGAAAAATGTGGAAACATAACAGTTAAGTACGACTTTGGGTCAATTGGTTAAGCAGTGCTGACTCTAAGCTTCAAATTTGGCAGGGTACGAGTTCGATTTCAGATACTTGCAGTCTCAAAAAATTATTTACAAATAATTAAATACAAAATATAATCCCAAAATTACTCATTATGGATATTTGGTAATATTCCCAACAGCTTTATGGTCAGCCAAAAATTAAATTAATTAAAAATAATATAAATATAAGTTTTGTTGCTATAGCTCACTACTGTTCGAAACTAATCTATTACATACCACAGTTTCTGCTAAAGTAAAAATGATCACTTCAGTCAAATTGACGTTAAAATTAAATTTAATTTGAGAGGACAAAATGTTATTTACATTCAAAATTCTAAAAAGACATTTTCGTAAAGGTTTATATTTATCAAAAACAAAAATAATAAATATTATTTTATTTAATGCTTATTAAAATTATTTATTATTAAATTTTATTATTAATGATTATATATTTATTAAAGTTATTATTTCCGCTTAAATAAATTGCTTTACCCTTTGAAAGGTTTGTGTACTAACTATATCTTTGCCTAATAATACTAGCGACCTCTATCGGACATGTTAATATATATGATTAAATATTAGAACCCATGTTTACAAGAGGGTGCACTTGCTACAAATTTTTGTGTAAACATGTTGAAGGAACAATAGCAACATATTTCAACACCTCATGTTTGCCATCTGTTGTTTAATAGAGGTATTAATATTGAAATATCTAGTCATTGTTACACCAACACATGATTGCAGTCTGCACATAAGGCATATTATATATTAAATAAATCTAAACAATTTAAGAGTGTAGTATTGTTTAAAGATCAATTTTTTTATAAATACTAATTCTGAAAATTTATATACAAAGTATGAAGATATTTATATATTGGTAGCACAACTTAATGTTTGGTAACAATGTTCCTATCCTAATGGTTGGAGTATAGAATAAAAATCTCTCTCTGTACCAAAACCATTTTGGGAACATTGTTGATAAGCTAAAAATGTTTTACTTATTAAAGTTTTATTCAAGCATTTCCAAGCAGTTGAGGAGTTGTTGAATAATTATCGTTACGTTCCAGTGCATAAAGTAGTTACCAAGAAAATAATAAAAAATTATTAATTAATATTAAATTATTAATTAAATAATATAATTATTCTATGCTAACAAATAATATTACAAAGATAAGTTCAAGAGAAAATATTTTTTAGAATGTAACATAAGTGTGTGAGAGAGAGAGAGAGAGAGAGAAGTTTTTAAATAATTTTATCAGCTCAACAATATTTTGAGTTATAGATCTATGTGTAAGTTGGACACAGTGGCGTAACTACATTTTTTAGGCCTGTAAGCAAATTCTAACTAAGGGGCCCCTACCAACATACTAAGGGGCCCCTCTTTTTATACTCTTTACACGAAAAAATGTGAAAAGGATATATAAGGTTTGTCAAGATTTTCGTAACGCATTGAAGGAAACGTCGGAAATACCATTAAGTATATATCAGTACAATATATATATACTTTTTCAGTTCAAACTACTCTCTCAGCTTTTGAACTCTTCGAATGAAACTTTACACACATACTTTTCGGGAGCCGACCCTGTTCACCATTTGATTTGATTGAAATTGGACGTCTATTTCTTGTAGCTGTGATATAAACTTAACAATCAGATATGAGGTTGCTCCGTTTTTTAATAAAGGTATTTCAAATGGAATTTTGGTGTATACAGTACTGATATTTGCAAAAGACAACGTACCAAAATTATTTTCAAATGGGTTTTAAATCTAGATATAGCTTCCATATAAGTCTTTCGATTAAGAACATATTTTTTCTTAGAAAACTTTTTTATTTTATAAATAGGTTTAATATTTTATTTGAAGTACATACATATTATATGTACTTAAATTTAAAATTTACGTATCTTTTATAAAATGCAATATGATGTTATTCCAACAAAAAACGTTTCGTCCCACTTTTGAGAATTTATTAAAAATAAATACAATGAATACAAAAATTTATGGTGGGGCCCCCTAAATTCGGGGGCCCGAAAGCGTTGCTTCCAGTTGCTTCCCTGTAGTTACGCCACTGGTTGGACACTTGTTGGACACTTCTTAGGAAAACTTTGGGTTTCCATATAGCGCGGTAAGAAACATGGCTTGCTTTATATAGAAGACAGAAGAAAATGAAAACACAGAAAAGAATAATAAATGTTAGGACTAAGGAAAAATTGTTGTTGTTTTTATTGTAAGTTAAAAACTTAGTTATGATAGAAAGATATAAATTGTGATTAAAATTTTGGTCAAGATGACGAGGCTTTCTATGCCTCGTCAAGTTTTTCAAAACAGTGCTACTCAGTATTAAAATCAGTGTTTGCGCGTATTTAGGTTAATGATTATGATTAATTTAAATGTAAACTTATCCTTACAAAGATAATATATATAATAATATAATATAATAGCTCGTAGCTTTTAAATTAATGCACAAAAGAAACGAATAGAAATAGAAGTAAATGTAGGAAATCGACAATATGGCAATATGGCTTCGGTTAGAACCAAAATGAACGTAAAATTGCCGTGACCATTCGTCATATGACTTTCTACATAACATGATCTTTAGACTAGTGAAGAGGGTGCCGTAATTGTGAGTATCACAGTGACGTTATTATCGAGACACGCAAATCGTGGTCCAGTAAGCGACGATCTAATTCCACAGCTTTGGGAGTTTTAGGGCGAAATTGCAACTACCTCGATTAAAGTCGTTTACTATACTTTGTTTAACATTGACCATTTCTGTCAGATAAAGTTTCTGCTCTGATTGTCTGGGTTCTACCCAGCACTTAGAAGCATATGTCATCGCTTGTCTCCTTTTTTTTAATTTTCGTTCAAATAAGTATAAATCTAAATAACTAATTTACTTATAAATACATAATATTTGACTGATTAAATTGTCATAGTAAAAGTTTTCAAAGCAATAATTTTTTAAATTATTTATGATAAACTACAGTAAATGTGTAGAATAAAAAAAAGAAAAAAAAAAGGAAAAACAAAACAATAAAACAAGAAAAGATTCTACTAACAAAAAAGAAGAAAACCAAAAAAGATGGTTAAAAAGGATAAAAATAAAAACAAAAAAGAGAATACAACTACTAAAGAAGTGAAAAAAGAGGAAGTAAATAATGAAAAAGAACTGCAAGAAAATGGAACTGATAACAATAAAGAAAACAAGTCTAAAGACAATGATGAATTGAACAAAATTGATGAAAATAATGATAATAATGTAAAGGAAGAAGGTAAGAATAGTAAAGATGAGAAGAAGAAAGCAAAACAAGACACAAAGCTTGAAAAAACTAAAATTAAAAATGATAATAAAGAAAAAGATAAAAATGAAAAGGAAGCGAAAAAAGTTAAAAAAAAGAAGCATTCCAAACAGCAAAGTATCGATAACACGACTCAAAAAAATGACAAATTAAACGAAACTCAAAAAAGCAATGATGAAGAAAACGAAAAAATTTATACAAAAGCGGAACAAAATAAAAGCGACGACAATGAGAAAGAAGAAAAAGAGAAAGAGAGTAATGCGAAGAAAAAAAAGAAAAAAACCAATAAATTAATAAGATACATAAGAAGACTACCCATGAAGCTGGTAATATCTATTATGATTTGTGGCTACCTGGTAGGAGTGGCAATTACAGTCCTTTTATTTTTTCTATCCGTTCAAAGTAAGACAAATGAGAAATTCAAAAATATGTGGATATTTTGCACGATCGTTACTTTTATAATGCTTGTGCTCTGCTATAGTCGGCATGTTAGGTAAATGATATACAATAGATCTATTCCACGAGCTACTCGTAGTAACTTTGAGTAACACTGTGTATACACAAGTTCGTTTCACCAGAAAATTTTCGTGTATTTTCATGTAAATTTTACTTGTGTTTTACTTGAATTTCACTACGAGTAACTCGTGGAACAGACCTAATATATTTTACTTTTAAAATTTACACTGTATTTATTGCAGATGCGTTGTAGTTTTAACTTTGCCAGTAATATTTAGTGCTAAGGGACGCTCTTTGGTTATAGCTTTAGCATTTATTTTGGCTGCAACGGGCCCAATAAGGAATATACTGAAAAACGTTGAAGTGTTGGCGGATAGTTTAACATGTGGTCAAAATCAACTTAGAGAGGCTCTCACCAATATGCTAGATATTCTTAAGAGACCATTGGTTGCTGTTAAGGAAGCTATTCAAAAGGCTATGGCTGAGGTGCGAAAAGTAATGGAAAGAGTCAAATTAGTTTTAGAACGAATACAATCAATTTTAATGCTACTTTGTAAGTAATCGCACTTTCTTTGAATATAGATATATGTTGAAACTGTACAGATTGTTGTAAAATCTCAAACATAAAAATTATGAAGATTTTATTTTAATAAAAGTGTTACTATGACTACATAAATTACCAATATACAACGTGACGTTTACTTTTCTAATTCAAACAACCAACAAAGCCAACCTTTTATCTAAGTTGGTATATTGGTACAACTTCACAGGACTGAGAGTATTACCAAAAAAAAAATTTTGCTTTTGAATAAAGGAATAGGTTAAATATGACCTAAAGAAGTAGACTCATATAATTATCAGATGGTTCAATTATTCTTAACTGATTTTGTTAGTAGCTTTTTTCTCTAGATAATTATATTATATAGCAAAAACAGGATTATAATATATGTATATATATAATGTTAATACTTTTTCTATTTATTTCTATATAGTAGCGGGAATCAAAAATGCATACAATTGGCTCAATAGTTTAGTAAGCGTGTGCAATAAGGAGTTTGGTACACCTTTTGATCGTTGTATAAAAATAGCCGATGATGCAATGGCAGATTGCAGGTAAGTAATATTTTTAGTCATTCCTTATAAGTTTCAATTAACTCAATACTGTTACATATATACTGTGTTTATATGTTTACTGTCGAATTGCATTTCAAGTTAACACCTTTGGTGGGACTCTTCAGAATAATTTTATTTTAAAGAATCATGTCAATTGCTAAGGAACCAAATCATTTAAACGCTCTAAGTGCAGTGATTTTAATGTGATAAACGAAGAACAAGCAAGTCAAGAATTTAAATGACATTCTTAAATAATTGACCACTCCCCACATATCTCATATCTGGTCTTTGTTACTATTTTTTTATTTAAAAGTTTTTATCACATGAGGAAATGAAATTTTTAAAGTCTGAAAAACTATTTAGAATAGTTTAAGAAGCATGCTTAGAAAAAGTACATTGAGACTATAAAAGATTATATTCAACACAAAAAAAATCATATTGAATAACTTTAAATGTTAGATATATAAATATCACTACTAAACACTACAAAACACTTAAGCTACATTAGTCCGTAGTGATATAACACAATCCCAGAGGGGCCCTTGATCAAATTATCAGATCTCGTAAAACTATTTTGTTAATGTAACAAATTATTGTAACATTGTTAGAACTGCCTTGACAAATAATAAGATAATTCTCAGCTGTTAATAACATAATATATGGTAATATTTTTTTTTAACTATCTGTGCAAGAGCAATAAAGAAGCTGTCTCATGGTTTCTTCTTCTTCCTCATTAGTACAGCTTCAGCAATAATTACTGAAATCAAAAGATGTGGCGACCCACAAAACAGTTTTTGTTTCCCTTTCCAAAAATAACTTAAAAACCGGAACACAATTTCTATATACAATCAAAGACGTTCCATATGTCTTGGCGTGCCACAATGTTTTGGTTTGAAACATCTAGTTAAATCATTTTTACGAATATATGGTTTAGACTACTGAGAAGATTACTGATGATAAATAGCTTTATTTATCTACATTGAGTAAAGTCTAGTTTTATTTAAAGAAAGCAAAAATTTTATTTGGGAACATTGATTGATATTCAGTTAAGACTTGTTCTTTGCTTAAAAAATTTTTTAAATTATTTTTAATACTTTTATTTATCAATATATCTCACATATTAATTTAATATACTTGTAAATTTTTACTACTTCTTTTTAAGAGACAAACTAGGTGTATTAGACACTCTCTGCAATTTCACAGAATTATTTCGCATGCTTTGCTATACAGTAAAGGTCATCGATGTTATTTGCGTATTCGTGGACTTCTTCAGTGATCAAATCATCAATTCCATTTTAGAACGTGAGTTTTGATACGCTTACGATTTCTTAGGTGCAGCTTTTTAAAAACTTCGACATTCTAAGCAACTTTGTCTACTACAAAGTATATGTTTATATGGTTTAGTTCTCGAGATATCGGTATTAAAAGTTGCTGGATTGTAAACTTGTTAATCGTAATTTGTGTAATTAGTGTAAAATTTTCATGGATTGCTTGCCATAATTGGCGGTGCGTATAGTTAATGATATATAATTGATGTAAGAAGTTTACAACTCCAATATATCCGATATCTCCAGAATCAAGAAATAGCGGCATAGGCATTGTTTAAAAAAATGAGCTCCGAATAACTAATGTAACGAATAGCCGTCGTTTAAATTGCTGAACTTAAGGAATTATAATCGTCTAAGTTCCATATTTATAATAATTAATGCTTTTCGAATTTTTAATCTTTTTAATTCCTTTTATAGGATTAAAGCAATTTTCAGAGGAAATAAAGAATATGTTCGATGTTTCGATAACTTTTGAGCACGATTTCTACTTTAAAACGGAATCATCGAATGATTTAAAAACTGTAAGCAAAAGAGTTGTCAAAGAAATTCGTAGTCGCATGAATCCAATATTTTTAGCAATGGGATTTTTAGATATTATTGGAATCATTTTATTTTTTTTTATTTTCATCAAGTAAGAGATATAATTAAATCTTTCATAAAATATTAAAAAAATACAATGTATTTATATTTCAGAGCAATTTACTTTAGATATAAATATTTGAATAATGTTCGCTACAAAAATGTTTATATAACTAAAGATTTCATTGAAATCGATGAGAAACGTAAGGAACAGAAGAGTAAGGATCGAGCGCTGCCACTTGATGTTCTTGAAATGCCCATCTATGTTAAGGTAGGATTAATTAAACATTTGTGAAAATAGTTTTGTTTTTTGCATTTTTTTTCAGATTTTCAATTTTCAATTGACAGCTAACGAAATTTTGAATATATCTCATTCCATCGTATTTCTATTCATCACAACTATGCAACTAACTATCATTTGCGCCACTGACTATTCCTTTTATTGGTGCTTGGACCTCATCGCTTATTATGGCGACATAGAAGCTGATTTGGAAGGTAAGTTGAAATAAGATTACCTTACTGAGATTTTTTGTTTATAAAATTAAAATATTGATGTATCATCTTTCTATTCTAAAAAGTATATATATTTTCCATGGGGAAAAATTTGGCACATACAAAAGTGTGCCAAATTGTATCTAGGACTAGCATATTCTACATAATTACGAGATTTCGACTTCCCGGGTGTACTGATTTGCTAGTCTGTTTTGATAGAGTCAACTACTTTGAGTTACTTTTTCCATTATGCTGTGTGCCGATTTTTATTTTAAATGATCTGGGTTTTAACAATCTGACGAGCATCTTTGAATAGTCTTAAAATGTTCTGCAGTTATCTGCAGTCTCCTTAAAAAAATTTGAATAGAATATAAAGTTACAATAAATTTAGAGTTTTCTCAGTAAAGTGTTTTCGTTTAATTGATTATATTGTAAGACTTCTAAAATAAAGTAACAACATCTGATGAAATGACGAATACATTAATCGTTTAATATTAATTAACTCCTTTATATTGCTTTTCCCTAGTTAATATTTTTTATTAAAATTTTTATTAAAATGTGTATTAATTATAATTGTATTTTTACAGTGCCACCATACATAACTGTTGATGTGAAGGGTGGTGGAGTAGCAGGTGACATGTATGGTGGAATTGTACATGCTTTCGAACCTAATACACAAAACTATACCATTGATTCTACAAGCTGCCTACCAAGGGCTAAAATACCAAATTTTAGACGTTATCAACTAATTGGTTTGCTCTGTGTGATGGCCTGGATTATGCTATTTACGCAACCCTATGGTTTACGTTTACGACATCTTGTAATGCGTTACTATTACCCGGAGGTATCTCAACGTCGTGCTTTATGGCTATATAATCATATTTTACTTAAAAGAGGTTGATAAGAAATATATTTCGTAGAAATTTATAAGTTCCACAAATATTTAGTTAACTTTTACAGAAACTATTTTTAAATTGGCAAGAAGAAAGGTGCGGACAAAATTGCTCAACGATAAAGTTTCTGATAATTTTACTTTTATGGATTGGTTAAGAGTGAAAGCAGAAAGGTTTGTGTATTCTCAAATATGAAAAAATCTAAAACTAAAGTTAAATTTAATTTCTCAATCACTTTTAGTTACATATGTTGCAGTCTCTTAGTACGACTCTTATGTGGAAAAAGAAAAGTTGATCTGTGTTTAATATGTGCAAAAACTTTGCAAGGGTAAATTAAGTTTATTAATTGAAATATTTTAAAATATAATATGATATCAAATCTTATACTTCATTGACATTGTCTGATTTACGCACTTGCTTATTTATATTAATGAGTGAACGTTCACATTATAATAAGCTCAAGTATGCAGGTGATAGAACTTTTATAAACTTCACTTTATAATATATTACACAAAGTCTCCATAAGTCGAATATTTTCTTTGAAAAATTATACTTCCAGTTATGGAAGTTGGACTGTATATAATTGTATATCAAAATTTCAAAACTATAGCAATATTAACCTGCCCATTTATCGTACATCAACTATAACTTCTTTAAAAATTTTATATTGACAATTTTGATTACAATTCTGATATATTATATTTAATTCCGTTTTATACATTATTTAATAATATATCATTATACAGTATATATTATTAAAATCGAAATTATTAGGGACTCGAGTCTGTACTATAAAATGAGGAAAATACAATACCAAATAGCTAAGATATGTACTCAAATATATATATATATATATACAAATTATTTACTTCCTAGCTAAGTAGCTTTATATATTTCTACAACTTTTGTAATTATATAGCACAATAAATGTAATAAAAGTAAATTTACTTTATATAGCTCTGACAAAGTGAAATGTCCTAAATTTCAATGTCCTGGGCTTTACTGTAAGAAATGTTATACAAGCTCCAATAGTTCTTGTTGCATATGTCAAAGTCCCTTCGAGTGTGGAGATCAAAGCGATTTATCCCAAGAAGTGTAAGTAGCAGCGGATAATACAAATAAAAAACCATTTAAAATATTACGCATATATTATAAATGATTTAATAAAATATCTATATTTAGAGACTCATCCGAACTTGATGAAGTACATGTACCTGAAAGTGACCCAATTTGCAAAATCAATCATTAAATGAAAAGAATATATATATTCGGTTATAATAAATCGTTTTTCTAATTCTAATGTATATATATTTTACAGTTAATTTATGTTCAGTTTGAATATTAATTAAAAATTAAAATAATCATTAAAACAAATTCTATTGTTAATGCATGTTAAAATAAATATATTAAAAACATTGTTCTTTTGGTAATAATATATTTGTTTATTTAATTAATCCTTAAGTATGCATTATTTTTTTTTAAAAAATAAACATAATAACATTTGGTTTTTCAAGTACTGCCAAATTGGTTATAAAACCAACTAAAAATATTTTCTGTCTACAATTGTTAGAAAACACTGTCCACATTGTCAGCCAAATAAGTCTTAACCACTTTAAATAAATGCCACATTTCCAAATCTTTACTGAAGCCTTAAACGTCTTCCTTGTATTCTCTTAATTTGGAGTTATTTAAAAAAAAAAAATAGAAATAAATTTCTATGTTGTATGAAAGTTTGCAATCCATTCTTGTTTTCTCGGTGACATGACATATTTGCCACTTTGCGTAGCTGAAGTCTAAGTCTCAGTCTCAGACATGTGAGACATGATCATGGCCAAGAAAAATGGACAAATTGCCTTTTTTAGTGGCGGTCACATAACAAATGTGGCGGTGGTAAGTTAAACATGTTCTGGAATTTAAAGTGCAACTGCACGTATCAACAATTGTACATAGATATTGATACTTTTTGCTAGTAGATTGCCCCTTAAATTTACCATACGGATTTTAAAAAACCTGATGGATGAATCGCATGTACTCTTGAAAAAATTTTTGAAATTTTTTTATCGAAACTAAAAAGCTTTAGAAGGAAATGATTTCGAGGAGTCCAATTTTGTGAATTGGAATATATATGTATATATCATTTTTATTTAGGTAATAAATGTTACAATGTTAATTACTGTGAAATTTTAGTTGTATTATTGATTTTTTTTTTGATTAAATCGATTGTACGACACATGTTTTCTTCTTATTCATGTAACATATTGTATTTGAAACTTCAAATAAATAGTTTTGGGAAATTAAAATAATTTTTATATTACAATATAATAAAATCTCAAATTTATGCAAAAGAATGAATCATTTAAAAAATTTTTATTTACATATTTGAAAATTTTTGCAAAAATGTTAGTGCAGTGTTGCTTATGTTCCATAATTTACTACTTACAGTTATTTTAATTAATACAAAATAAAAAAGTAAAATGCATTTAATTTAGTTAATGGTAATTATAATAGAACTATAAAAAAATACGAACAAATCATCTAAAATGAACAACATTAATTTTTTCCAAACTATGAACACTAGCCAAAGAGGTTAAACTATGTTAAATGCACTCGAAGTTACAAGACCGTCTTGAATCTGTTGAATTCTTTAGCGAAGTTAAAGACAAGTTAACGATAACAAAATAATTCATTATATTCATTTTTATTTTATATATATATTTTATTTATACATATACTTTATATTTATTATATCAAATACTCTCACGCAAAGCTGATTTACAAGTATTTTAAATATATACATTCTCTAAGTGTTCCATTATTCTGTTCCGATATTTGCATTAGTATACAAAGCATATAAATTTAGAACCAAATTTTTTTTATTTTTGTTAAAATTTGTTAAATATGAATCTTATTTCGAGAAATGTGAAATATGAAAATTATTTAATATCACAGTTAACAAGAGAATATTTAGATATCGCTTTGTTGACGCCTAAGTACTCTTTAAACAAATATATGGAGAAGTCATCACAATAGCATTTTATTTGTAGTATTTGTATATATTTGAGTCCGAAAATTTAAAACTAATATATCCGTTCAAGTTTTTGTACTTAATTAATCTGACAATAAAGTTTATAAAACTTGGCCACCAAGTGCTCCAAGTACATATATATTTGAATGAACAGGGTTTTAAAATGCAACTCTGAAAACTATCAAAACTGTCTAGTGTTTCTTGAAATGAAAGAAATCAGAAATGGCCCTGTAATTAAACTTTTATATGTAACAAATAATATCTTCTTTTTCATTCCATTAAGTACTCAAGAGAACATTGGGCCATAACGAACTTTCTCCAACTGTTACGATTTCTTGCTAGGGTTTTAATTTCTCCAAAGGTTTTTTCGCTTGCTTGGAACTCTTTCTCTAGTGTTCGCTTCTGTGTTTGCTTGAGCCTACCAGGTCTTCTGCTTTATTGAGGACTCCACGTTAACGCTTGTTTGCAACTTCTTGTTTGACGACTTCCTCAATGTGTGCCTGATCCATTGCTATCTACGCTTTTTGTTTTCATTTGCAATAGGAAGTTGGCGGCATGGTTCGGAATTCCTAATAGTGCGGGGCCACCAAATTGTCAAAATTCTCCTGAGGCATTTGTTTTTAAAGGTTTGAAGTTTGTGAACCAGGTTGTTGGTAGTGAGCCAGGTTTCGCAGCCGTAGAGCAGAGCGCTCTTGACATTACTGTTGAATAACCGCAGCTTGGTGTGCCGGGAAAGTATTGAAGAGCTTCTTACTTTATTCAGCAACGAAAAGACAGAATATACCTTGTTAATTCGGTTTTGAATGACTACTGCCGTACCACCGTCCGACGATATTATGCTGCCTAAATATGTGAAGCTGTTTACATTGTAGATTTCTATATCGTCCAGGTTGAATTTGACGAAAGGGTCAGAATTGTTTATCTTCATTGCTTTCGTCTTTGCCGTGTTCACAGTAAGACCAACTTTTCGCGATTCTTGAACTTAGTCGTTGAGTTTATCTTGCACATCATTTTGTCGTGTTGAGAAAATGCGAATGTCGTCAGCATATTCTAGGTGGTGGTCTTAACGTGGTTTTAAAGCCCCCAGCGTATACTCCGTTGTGACTGACCAATAGCTTTAGTAAGAACGTCGTCTAACACAATTAAAAACAGCATAGGTGACATCAGGCAGTCTGTATAAAACTTGAAGTAGTGGTAAAGGGGGTTGACGGTTGCCCATTAAAGAGGACTCTGTACCTGAAATCGTTATATTGTGCTTTGATGAGGTCGACAACTTTCCCGGAAATACCTCTTTATAAAAAGACTTCCGAATAATATAATTTATTATAAAAGTCTTCGCTGTAGAAGAGTTCTCTATCATTAGAAAAATGTGGCGAAAGCATTGAATTACATTAATACATAATTACAGTTGGTCGCCATATTGAATTTGCCACTTCACACCTGATATAAAAGAAAACTCAAACTGATAGACACGTGTATATGATATGTATACACGTATGTATGGCATAATATTGTAATTTAGCGCCAAGTGCTTTGCAAACTTAAAAATTGACAATTTTTCTTCGTATCCTGTTATTATATTTTAACTATGTAGGGTTACTTTCTGTTACCAAATTTAAAAAAGACAGCAAGTCAAACTTATAGATGATAAAATCAAGCAACCGAATCATTTCTTCAAAGAAGTCACCAAAAAAAGACTACTAAAATTATAGAAGTTTTTATTAAGTTAGTTACTTCTAAAATTAATGTAATTTAAGAAATAACTACAATTTCTTTAAAATTATTCGAAGTTTCAAAATCTTTAAGAAACCAAAACGGTAGTATAACCAAGCATCTCTATATCTAGTTTTTACTTAGAAAACAGCTGGCATTATTTGAACATCTCCCCACCACTTATGAAATACTAAAAACCGATTTTATATTTTATAGTTTTACTTTTATTCTTAAACAATTTAACAAAGAATAAATATGTATATTTACGCATATAGCAACATGAGTAAATAAATTAACATATGTTATATTATAGGAGTATATATTTTTAAAGACATACAAATATACTCCATTTACCACAAGAGTCTGTTTTTTTATATTATTAGATTTAATTTAAGAAAATGCAATTATCGTTCAAAATTAAATTATTTGAAATATTATATTAATTATATAAAAAGAAAAAACTTTTTATTATTTCATTAACTTTTTTTGTATTCTAAAAAAAAAACAAAGTACTTTTTACTAAATGCACCGCCTTCAATTGCATCAATCATTACAACCAGACGGTGGTGTAGTTTCTTGAGTTGCATTGGATTCATCCCTCAAATTAACTTGTGAGGACACATTGTTGGACCGTCTTTGATTGTCAGGTAAACTAGTATCACGAGAACGTTCAGAGAGGTTAGTGTAGACCTAATAATAATAAAAATATATATTAATTCATATGTTAAACTTAAATTAAAAAGAATTACCAGTGAAATTCTATTCTGAAAATTAATCATAGATCTTATGGCTTCTAATTCAGCCTTTGGGCCAAATAAAACGTCAAAATTTAAATACGACCCCATTCTTGCGCAATTATTCTCGATACTCAGTAAATGATGTAAATGATAAACTCTTTGAGATATTTTTTTTCTAAATTGACAGTTATATTTTCACTGACAAAAAAATTTAGAAATTGAGACAGCACTTGATATTCTTTCGACAATATGAATAATATGAATTAACCCTTTAAGATATATTTTCTAATTGACATTAAAATCAAAACTGCTGGGTTTTTTAAAAACTTTTTTTATGAATTGCAAGAACAGATTATGTATTCAAAACAAGCTACATGAACTTTGAGTCTTCAAATGATATTGGCTGCAGTGTGTAAAAATCAACTAAAGCGACAAAATATGGAAAAACCATACGCCACAGGTTATTTTTTTTTTTTGCGATGTATTTATAACAAAAGGAAATGTCAAAACAAAGAAGAAAATATTCTTTGGTGTACGATGAGGAGAACTCAAAAATTGCATTTTTGAAAATTTTTGCTAAATAAATAATCATAATAAAAAACTAATGATTTTGGGTACGCATATAGTAATATACACTCATATCATTTTCCTAAACTAATAATCACACTAATGTCTATCAGTTTTATTGAGTACTAATAATATTTGTTTCCATTTATTGATATAACAACACGTCCTGAAATATTTCCTGTTGTTAGAAATAATTAATTGATTATTTTCCTCACAATAGTTCCCTTATAACATACATAATAGGGGATAGATATATTTGTCTTTATAAGATTGAGAGAGTTTATGCTCCCTTAATATTAATTTCATATAAAAGTAATATGTATCAGACGCTCGTTATTGTGCATAACTTTTTAGAAAATTAGATAAATTGGATCGTTTTAAAAATTATAATACAGTAACATAAATCATGACTTCGAACCGGAATTAAAACGTAAATCGAAAAAAATCAATAAAATTTTTGTAACTAAGCTGGAACCGAAAAATTCTCATTTTCAAGTGCTGAAAATTATATATAAATATAATACATACGTAAATTATATAATTATATATGAGCATAATTAAAAGGAGTAATGCTATGACGCAATTACGAATATTAAATTTCATATATAAAACTAATTTGTTTTATGTATTT
This sequence comes from Teleopsis dalmanni, assembly GCF_002237135.1. Taxonomy (NCBI): domain Eukaryota; kingdom Metazoa; phylum Arthropoda; class Insecta; order Diptera; family Diopsidae; genus Teleopsis; species Teleopsis dalmanni. Next base: position 51,692,990 of record NC_051846.1, on the reverse strand, counting down.
TTAGATAACTAAAAAGTATACTTATGCTATACCTGTTTACTATTTTTAAAATGAATTGAATGAGATAGGAAATCCTAAATTCATTTAGTATAGTACTAATGAAATTAAAATAAAGCAACAATAAAAATTAATTTAAGTAAAAACGAGAGATTACGAGTAAATACTTGTCACATTTTTTAATTTTAATGTAAAATAATTATGCCTTTTAAAATACAATCAGTGTTAGATCAGATTGATATATGGCACTATATTGTTTTTAAGTATTCGTATATAAATAACTATCAAACAAAGTATAGATTGTTTTGAGTGTACTTAATGTACTTAAGACAACTTTTTATTAACTTCGCCTGTGTTTAATTTTAAAATATTAATCTTAATTTAATTCTAAATTTTTTCTTAAATATCAGAATGTAGCAATAACCAATATTCCAATGTTCAATTAATAATTTGGTAACCAATTACTGTTAGGAGTCATCATGCTTTAAATTGGTGAACGAACTATATTTATTATAATATAAGTATGTTTATCTAACGTTTCTTAATTAAGGTACGCAATCCAATTCAATGGTTTACATAAGTACCAAGTCTCTTAATGTTATAGATAGTTAATCGAATAATACATATACTTATAAGACAATAATGATAAGATATAAAGGATAATCTACAAATTAATATGATTGATTTCCAATTTGATGGAAGGGGAGATCTAATCTTCTAGCATGGTTTCCCAGTTTACAGTGGCCTGTAAGTCAACCTACCAAAAGATCTCTCAATGAGAATTTTAGATTTCCTTTTATCGGCAAATGTTCCGAGTAAGATCCTGAAGTACCCTTTCTGGCTAAAGTCTATAGCTAAATATATATATTTTTTTTTATTCTAAAATAATTAACTTTTTAATAGTCCCTGAAAAACTTTTTCCAGAAATAAAATAATATAATATTATACATATTACATTTTTATATTCATATTCTCTAAACAAACCTGACCAACTAAAAATATTTTCTGTCTACAATTGTTAGAAAACACTGTCCACATTGTCAGCCAAATAAGTCTTAACCACTTTAAATAAATGCCACATTTCCAAATCTTCACTGAAGCCTTAAACGTCTTCCTTGTATTCTCTTAATTTGGAGTTATTTAAAAAAAAAAAAAAATTAGATTAAATTTCTATGTTGTATGAAAGTTTGCAATCCATTCTTGTTTTCTTGGTGACATGACATATTTGCCACTTTGTGTAGCTGAAATCTAAGTCTCAGTCTCGGACATGTGAGACATGATCATGGCCAAGAAAAATGGACAAATTGCCTTTGTTATTGGCGGTCACATAACAAATGTGGCGGTGGTAAGTTAAACATGTTCTGGAATTTAAAGTGCATATATTTGAAGTTGCACGTATTTTGCTAGTAGATTACCGCTTAAATTTGCCATAAGAATTTAAAAAATTGTGATGAGTCGCTTTTTTATCTGTTGAAAAGAATTTTGAAAATCTCATAAGTTCATTACGTTATAATAAAAACTAAAAGCCGTAGTCGAAAAACATTTCTCTGTCAGATTTTATAAATGCTACATATGAATTTCTTTAACGTGATATATTGTGAAGTTCTATTATAGTTATATTAATATTTTTTTATTAAAATAATTTAATATAAGAATTAAATTTGAAAACTAAATTTTATAAAATACAAATCAATCTTTTTAGGAGTATTCAGGATATTTAGAACAGCACTTTTTTGTTTTTGTATTTATTTACTTGTAAAATATAACTCAGATTAGATATGCATAATTTTTACAATACTAAGAAAAAGTGAAAAGCTGAATATACTAAATACTGCACTGGAATTTGCTATTGCAGAATTAATAGGTAATTTAGATTTGTGCATTTATATATATAATATAGCAATTTCATGGACGTAAAATAGATACAAAACCAAACAATTATCACCAAACTTGACAGTTTCGCTAGAGTATTGCCCAGTGAACAGCACGAAAAGCAGTATCATTCACAATAGAGTCTTGAAAACCACATATGCAAGAGGTAATTGGTGATGAAAATATGCTTTGAATATTGTCTTGCAAATCAAGAGCAGAATCATAAGAAAGGGAACTGTTTTTGTAAAATCAAATAATTTTGCACATGCAACGATGCACAGACATCCTGAATACCCCTTATGTGTATTTCATTTAAAGGATATGCACTCTGTTATGCAAACTCATTTCAAGATGCACGAAATGCATAGATTACGCGAGCTTGCAATAGACAACAACAAAATATATGCACAAAGTTTCTTGCAATTGTTTGCAATCTTGCTATACCTAAACCCATGTAACATGTATATGCTTGCAACTAAACAAAAAAGGAAAAAAAACAGCTGTTTTGACATCTATTACTTCTCATGTAGATGTGGTATGCTGCAAAAACAGCTCTTTCATTTTGATGTTGCAATTTTGCAACAGAGCTGTTCTTGCACTCTTGCAATTTAAGTATAGTTTTTTTGCGTTTTGTGCAGAATGCAATAATTATTTAAGACAGAGTGAATACCCCTATAGATTTAAAGATGTTGCAGATGGGTTGCTATTCTTACATTAATCATCATACCAATGTCGATAGGCAGAAGCAAAAGTACAATAGAACATTAATTGTGTTGAATATATAAAATTTCATCAAGTTTTATGTTTTAAATAATTTATATTTATAACAGCGTATCAACAAAGACTTAAGTAGAAAGATGATTTGAACTATTCTGCGTTATAAGGTTGATAGAAGGTTCCTACATATAGATCATATAAAACCGATAATCTGCCCTACTTAGCACTACCTAATCTCAGAGTAATCACTAATCGCACGGGGCGGTACGCAAATCTTGGATCAATCATTGAATAATCCCGAAGATTATGAGGATTACTCAAATTAGTCAGTGAGATGGGTGGGACTCTGCAGCAACCCCCCCAGCCATCATAAAGTAAAAGTTCACTGATAATGTAAACTTGGTCTGTTGACCTGTGTATATAGTATCAGGATTTTGTTTTTGATTCTCATTTTCATACCACATAGAGGCATTTTTAAGAGTTTTTCCTTTTTCCTTTATATGTCTGTTCCATAAAAATATTTTGTAGTAAGTTAGTTAAAGGTATTTGACTTTGAGCTGGATGGAAGTGGAGCTGTTTAACAGCAGTTTTCTTAAGCATTCATTTCTTAAATTTATTACTAAAGAATTTTTTATTTTTTGTAAGATAATTTTCTATACTGACGTAAGATTTCTTTTCAATATAATTGATATATACATTTTAGAAAAAGCTTATTTAATGTAATTTCTCTCTTACAATAAATACATAGATATGTAGTGTAAATTTATATTCATATATGAAGTTGCCAAATTGTAGAGTATTTGACGAGATTTCCAAATAAATATTCTCAACATTTTTAAAGCAAGGCTCCCTAACGTTTTAAAATATTTACGCCTCTGGTTAAATCTAAATGTAATGTTAAGTACGAGTATTCTGCACAACTTCTCTGAATAAATTGATGCATTATCCATGACAAAATAAAAACTGCTATAGAGAGTGATTTAAAATCCAATACAACTTATAAGTGTAGATTTTACAAGAAAATAAAAGACTGTTAAGTATTTTAATTGCAATAACGAGAGCAAAAAGAGATAAAAGGTATCGAGTAATTCTTCATAAAACGATTAAAGTTAATTTTTGTCAAACTATTAACACCAGTGGAAAGAAATCCAACTATCTTAAAGACACAAAGTTTAAATTCTTATTTGTTTTTTTTTAGAAGAATGCTACAGCGAATTAAAAGGCCAGTTAATGATAACAAAATATTTCATTTCATACTGTCACGTGTAACTGATTTACAACTGCATTTTTAAGGTGGTCCAAACATGGATTTTTTTTTGTATCTCAATGTTCAGTGTGGTTTACATGCGTTAATGATGAGGGAGTACAAAGCAAAATAACATAAATAACTCAAACATTATAACTCAGTTTAACATAAAAAATGGATTTGTAGTTTTAAAAAATAAGATACTTTGTGAAGTGGAGCAAAGTCAAGCTTATCTATAGATCGCTTGATCCACATATCCACCACACAAACATGAGTATAAAACAGCGATGTGGTATCTTCAAAATATCTGCGTGATTCACTGCATCAAGTATAAAGGCACGTTTCTACATAAAATAATAGTGAAGTGGAACAATAATTCTGCTTCGCATCTTTTTGATCTTTTGTGTTCATCTTTTATTAGATTTCTTATAGTTTTTTAATAAATTTTGTTTTTTTCTGTAGTTTTTTATTGTCATTTATATTTTTATTTAAATGTGTATACAAGTGTTTTTGTAGGTGATATTCAACACCAGTGAGGAATGTTAGTTGTGGCCACCATCAACGCTCTGCGACATATTTGGACCACTTGGGGTAAAACCTACACAATCCAACAAAGCGAAACAAAACGTTCCCTAAATCGATGCTTATTCATCTGTGTGAACATTTACAAAAAGGTAAACTCCTCTGTTTAAAAAGGGATTAAATTACCACAAATGTTTAGGCATAAACATTTCAAAATCTTCATAGTTTGTAATCCAATCGTTAAGACTGTTGTGGTGGACCGTAAACAAAATTAAGTAAAATACTATTAACTGTTTTTATAATTATTTAATTAAACTAGATTGAATTAACTATTTAAAGCCTAATTTTTACAAATTCTTACTAGTTGTATAGTGTCTTTTTCTCATAATATCAAAAGAATCTGCAGAATTTTTAAATTTTTACATAATTTCCAATACAAACACAATGGATAATTTAGGAAGTAGTATTTTTTATAGTAAATAATATTTTATCTAGCAGTCTTAACAGTTGCAGAATTCTCTTATTTTAATAGTAGTTAACTTTAATTTTTATTTTCAGTTAATATATTTTTTTTAACAACAATTGAATTGAAACTTAAAAAGCCATAAATTTTGATTTGTAGGAACTTATTCAAAAGAAAAATTATTCAAAAATCCTAAAGTAAAATTCAATGTTTTCTAGTGTAATTCTAGTGTTCTTAGGAAATCACTTTGTTTTACTATAGTGAGTTAATTAACTTACACGGTTTGGGAAAGGGTCGTCACTCTCTCTCTCTCCCTGAAAACCATGACAGTACGATAGGTGTTAGGTGGCTCCCTTAAACTACAAGCAACTTCAGTTATCTATTACTATGGAATTGGTATTAATACTGCATATAACTGCGGTAAACATGGTTTGGAAAATTACAGATCAAAATTGCATGAAATCTGCCACATAGTGGGAGAGAAGTAGTTGTTTAGTTGATTATATCTAAAATTTATATATAAAATAAATTTTTTTAATGCAAATTAAAAGAACAAAACTTAACGTTCAAACTAAAACTATGCTAGATAAAAGGAAGGAACTGTTTCGCTAGCACAACAAGTGTTGAGTATTTACTTACCGATTTTAAGCTTTCTTTGATTAGAAAAAAATTGCGAATCGTTAACAAACAATAATATCAAGTTTACTTAGCAGAGAGGTCTTAAAAAATTTATTATTCGAACACCAACAATAAGTCAAGTAACACTATTTGAGGGCCTTTTTCATAGAAGACAACAGCGATTCGCTACTTGGGCATTTCAGATCAATAGTTTGAGCTAATGGTAGCAATTTGGTTAGTTCAAAATGAATTCAAAAAATTAAATTGTTTAACATTTTTCCTTATCTCTATCTTTCATCTCTTTCTATCAGCCACAACAACTAAGAAAATTGATAATTGAAAATATATAGTTTAGTTGATGATATCGACAACAGAATGAAGAAGAAACTCTCTGAGAAAGGAATTTCAATATATTATAAGTTATTAAGTTATTACTTAAGCAATTAAACGATAATACTTATTTCTAAATTAACAGAATATATCGATTTTAATTGTGTAGTGATTCTTCTTCTTTCTTCTTAGTGTCCGTTTCCTCTAGTGGGGCTTAGGAGTGATAGGAGTCTAATAATTTTACTTGAAGTAACAAGTTGTTGCAATAGTTATGTAAAATTTTATTTAAAATACTTATTTTTAAAACATTCCAGCATTTTAGTATATATGACAAATTTACTTAAAAATCTAAAGAGATATATTTTAACCACCTAAAATAGAATCACGGAAGCTTAAAGTGTTTAGGTAGCAAGGTCGAATGACAAAACAACAACAATAAATAAACAACTAACGGCCATGAAATATAAAATGAAACGAAAAATGAGAGATAAAGATTCACCTTCTTTTACCATTACAAAAACGTTAGCTAAAATTTTTATCTGAGAAGATAATATAGTAAGGTTTAGTTCTAAAAAGCAATTTTTTTCACTTTTTATCTTTGCAATTGCTTACGTTAAATAACAAGCAACTTTAAGAAGATATTTTGGGTTGGAAAGCCCTTCACACTCTAAATTTTTATCTACCACCCCGTGATTCTAAAAAAATTTTTGATAACGGAAGTCATAACAATAAATTTCCCCTTTTGCGCTGCGTAGATAATGCCGCACGTAGTAGATAATTGGGTAAAGTAGCTTTGGTTTACAGATTTGCAATTTTAGTAACGCGTTTCTAAATGCGATGTCAACACCTCTAAGAGTAACCTCTAAATCTTTACATTTTTAACATTTTTAACGGGAATTCAAACGCTACTAAAATACGGTAATAATATTAATAGTGATAATATAAGTGTATGTGCCCACAAATCATATAATTTTGTGAAATTTTAAAAAATATTGCAATAATTTTAATAAATAATCTCAAATCGGTCATTAAATAATTTATTAGTGTAAAATAATAAATTACAAGTTGCTCTCATATTTTGATAAATAAAATTAAACAAGTTGTGAATAATTAATTAAAATTGATTGATAATTAATTATTGCTATTATCATTAGTCACAATATGACCACACTTCATATAACAGAAGCACAGCAAGACGATGAAGTTAAAGATACTTCAATGGCATCTGGTACGCCAGTACAAGTACCGGTATCATTACAAAAAGCGCAACAAAAAGAACCAATATTGCCGCATCAGCAACAACATCAACAACAGCAACTACAGCAACAGCAACAGCAACAACAAGAACAAAAACAGCAAATCGAGCAACTACAACTTCAAAAAAATCAACATCGACAACCACAGCAGCAGCAAATTTTAACAACAAAACAGCAATTTTTGCATTCAATGCCAATGAATGTCAAGCCATTAACAGCAGTTGTTGTGGGTGGAGGCGGTGGTGGCGGCATCGCTGGCGGTGGTGGTACATCACAAAGAGTTCAAACTGCGCAGGTACGTAAATAATTGTTCGCAAATGTGTAATTCTCCACCCGGTTTCGTTACAATTTCTCTTTTACTATATTTATGTTTACGTTATCGCCTGTCCTCGACCATCGCATCCCAAACAGAGCATAGATAAATTTCATTTTTTATCTAGGCGTGTAAACACTCAGCGCCGGCAACCGGCTTAATGGCAGCAGTCAGCAGTCAGCAAACCGTAAATTTATCTGCAACACCATCTGTGCTGCAAATTTCTACGGCCATTGCACGAGTGGTGGATTGTGTGTAAACATGTGCGCCCTGCCAAGAAATTGCTGAAAATCACGCCATTCATCATTACGCTCTGATGCGAAATAAATTTGTTTGACGTCGTCGTTCAATGAACAAATCTGCACAAATCGTTCACATCACGGCGGTTAATAAAAACACATTGTTAGTTCCATTCTTTTGTGTTTTGGAAGGTTGAGTGGGTGGATAGGGTATACATACATAATGAATCAAATATGCCAAAAATAATAATAACATCTCAGTATCGAAGTTCATATGTCATATGAAATATTTATTCTTTTCTTTGTGCTTATAAATATTTAAATCCTTTTACCGCTTCTATAGATGAGTCTTATAACACAACAAAATAAGATTGCGAAAGATTAATTATGATCGTAATTAATAATGAGAAGTTCGTTAAAATACACATCTTCTTAAGTTCTTTTATATTCCCAGTAATTAATTTTACAATATAAGTAACATAAGATATAGATCCGTAAAAAGTATCGAGCAAATGCACGGATTTTATTGGATTAACTGCGATTAAAACTGAAATCTAAAATCACAAGATATGACCATCGTCATAGCCAGGAAAGATAGTACGACATCTAGCTCGAAGTCACAAGGAACTATTTTTATTAAATTTGAAAAATTTGTTGATTTCAAAAACTGACGAGTAAAAAACAAAATGTTTTTCCAATACAATACCAATAGTACATGCTATAATCATTCAGTAAAAGTTAAAATAGGTAACCTGGTTTTGCAAACTTACATGCTTCTTATCATAGATCTATCATACTTAAGGACCTTCATGTACCACACTTATAAGTTGCCACTACCCCATTCCTCTATGCTAAGTTACAGCTATGGTTACAACTATTAACTGGCAAAAAATTAAATATCTAATATTAACATAATAGTCAATGAAATAAAATAATAGACGAGTTATGTAGGATGTTTAATGATAAATCAAATCCAATAAAAGGTGTTTATTTCCGAATCTGGGGCATGAGTGTTATTAGAGAAACGTAAAACAATGAATTCTAAAAAGTATACTATTATTTGGTTTTCAAAAATATTAATGTTGGGAGAAATGAACAATCTAGCCATTAAAAATGAGTAATCCTCCACCACAAGAATTAGAGTTTTCACAAATAAGTCACTTTTGAATACTTAATATAACATATTAAATTATTGGACTATCCGCGTTTAGTCCTGAATCGGCATCCAATAACTTCGTCTTGTTATGAAAGCTAAATTAAATTACCAAACTACTAAAATTTTGGAAGTGTCTAAAGCAAGCAAAAGTAAATAGGTTGCAAAAACAAATATTTTAAGAAACAATAAAATCATTTTTAATGACAGATCACTGTTTTATCGCAATTTTTATTAAGCTTACTATATAAATAGTAATCGTTACACATTGTGCGTATTCGTTAGGCCACTAAAAAATAAAGTAGTATCTATATCTAGTAACTGTTCTAAAATAATTATTATTGTCAATTGATTTTTGATTCTCTACTTTACATGCTTTTTCATCTCAAATGGAAATCCCTTCTGACAAGGGATGGGAACGCTCTAACAATATTATTATTATCCTGTAGCTTTAAGGAACCTTGCACTTGCATACATTTTTCAGCATTTGATTGGGGGTGGTAATTGAACAAAGGGTGAAGTTTTTTATTTGCTTTTATAAATAAACAACATTTCAGAGAGATTCTTTTAAAATTTGCTGAATTGTGCTGAATTTATCTTTAACTCTTTTCTTAAAAATAACATAAGAACTTTATACATCTCTCTTCACAGTTATATAGTTCAGAGTTTAGGGTTAGTTTATCTCTTGAATTGAGTTTATTTACATTTTATTTGCAATAATAAAAGTAAGAAAGTAAGTTTCATCAACAACGTTGTTTACAAATTTATTATAACAAAGGTTTATTGAACTTGAAACCATTTAGATTCATTGAGTACTACATATAAAGATATTAAAGCTTTAAAGTAGAAGTTAATGTTCTGTAAACAAGATTTACTTTTATTTGAAAGCCATTCCAAGAAAAATAATTAAAATTAAAGTTATGATTTATATTGTTAATGTTAGAAATAGTTAAAAGTTCATTAAACCTACATTTTTTATTGAGTTTTGGTTTGCTTGTGATTTGTTTAACGTTTCAAGAAAACTGTGTAAAAATGTGTTAAAAGCTAAAAAATATTTACGAAATGACTTTATTCATATATTCAAGAAGTTGCTAAGATTTTATCTAAAGAATTTATGTAATCAATAAATATAACATACAAGCTGGGTTGGTCTGCAATTAAAAATTTGTTCGACTGTCACTTTCACTTAATGACTGACTATTCTTGTGAAACTCTTTCAAATTTTTAACTTATTTTACAATTCCTTTACTATGATAACAAAACCATTTTACAATATATGTACAAGTTAGAAAAAGAATTCATTACATGAATAATGTATTGTATATTATACATATATGTATATACTTCTCAATTAATACACTATACTCTTTTATGTAGTACATGAAATTGTAATTATAATTTTTAGAAATAAAATAAGTATAAATAAATCAGGTTACAGCTAATACATTATTTTAATATAAACGGATATAATAAGAGTGCGGACTCATCCCGCAAGGTATTTGAGAATTTAAAAAATGTGAATTATAGTTCTAAGGATTTAGATTGAATAAATATAATAGAAGGTATATAAATAGAATAAATAGATAATATCATAATAATAATAGAATAAATATAAAACTGTATGAAGGTAAAATAATTACGGTGGTTCTTATGATCCAATACAGCTAAATGGGCAATTACGTTTGTCAGAGAAATCCTAAATGATATAATGTCATTGATGACTTCTTCTTGCTTTTTCATCATGTTCACAGCTGTGGTATTAGTTATTGAAGACAGAGAGAGTATTATCGCCTATCTAACGGTGATTCGCAAAAATTCTTACTGTAAGTCTTATACCTCTGCTAGACTTCTGAATGAGATTACTACATTTATTTACATACGATGGGTAGACTGACAAACTCTTCATTTTATTGATTGTCTTTAATTCAAATAATGCTGACAATATACTCAAAATATTTAGATGTTCCGAATTTATTTGTAAAATAAATTCACATTGTAAAATAATTATCTAAATAAATCGTTCGCGAAAAAATATATTTTTATTTTTATTGTGTTTATATCATTAATATATAAAACTTCTACGTTTTAGTATACTACTAAAAAATGACTAATAATTCTAATTTTCCATATTCAACTAATAGGACTAAGTTCTTAATTAAGTTCTGAAAAAATTAATTAAGTTCGAAATGTAATAATTCACTTATCAATTATTTAAAATCATATTAAAATATATTTTTGATCATTTACTAAGAATTTTATATTTTGACGATCTTAGTAATAATTAACTAAATTTTCAACCAATAGGTTTAAATTATGAAGTAATTAATTTATTAATTTAAATTTTTTTTAATTTAATTTTTTTTTTAATTTAATTTTTTGTATTCGAAATTACATCAATATGTAGTTTCAATAATTTTCTAAGAATTTTATGTTGTAACAATGTTGGTACATAATTAATTTTAATTTAATTAAAATAATAATATTTTGATTACAGATCCTATCTTAAATTAAAAAGGTCAAATTAAATTTTAAAAAATAACATGTTTATTACAAAAATCTCGAGACGTACACTAGATATAAATTAAATACTTATGTATTAGTATATTAATAACAGTCTCAAACAAAAAAAATTGTTCAGTACATGGACCTTAGTTCCGTTGTAATATTATTTAAGGATTTAGCTCAACTACCTCAATCATCTCTATTAGTTTTATCAAATATGATCAGATTTGCATATTTTTAAAAGTAGAAATCTCCAAAGGAGTTCTAAGGAACTCTTTTAAATCTCCTAAGGAGTTATTAGAAGATGTTCTTTGGAGAGATTTATTAGAAAAAAGTGGGTAGTGATATAATAAATCTTTAATTGCTTTCTCTATTCCTTCACTTTGATAACGTGGGGCAATAGACGTTTCTTATCAGTAAATTGACACTACTCTTTGTTAAACTAAAACTTATTCCTACTTATTAAAAAAGTGTTCTTAAGATTATATTATAAAAATTAATCATCATTTCTTTAATATACTTTATTGGTAGAACATAAATTGTATAAATATAAAATTAAATACTCTCTACAATTGTTGTTTTAAATTTTAAGAGTGGAATTGTTATGACTTCAAAAGCTTCCGAACAAGAAAATATTATATAAATAAACATGTTTCAGTGAAAATAAATTTTATTACAGGAAAATATTGTAATAAAAAACGTTCAGGAATTTTCACTTAAACTCAAATGAAAATCAAAGGATCAATATTTTCCTACCTACTTGAGTTGTACCGTGAATAATTTAGCATATGTAATATACATGTGGGTTTCATGAGTACTTATAGATTCAATACAGTACCGTAAATAATAAATACTAGAGAATAGAGAATTACAAGTTTCTAATCACTTGAATTGTTAACTAGACAGTCGACATTTCAATATAACTTATGCAATTCCAAAAAAAAAACATTTAAATCCAATCACTTCCACGAGCTTGAACGCATGTGGGAATGAATATGTGTAAGTGGCTTTGAAAAATTATCTGCCAGCGAAACTCTATGCATGGGTAAAAAATTGTTGAATGGAATATCGATAAACCACATGTGTGAAAATAGTAAAGAAAAATAATAGTCGCCGCAGTATAAAATGTATCTTCTTGAAAGTACGTGCACTCGTATTTGTTCCAGCCAAACAATTTCTTAAGTAAACTTTAGTTCTTAGTCATGTGGTTTCTTACAAGGCACAGACCGAGGCATGAACAACTGAAAGTACGATTTACAGTAGAATTTACCACATGTCGTTACTCTTGTGCGGAAAAGAAATAAAGTATACAGTTTCTTAACATTATCCACAAATTCTTCTGAAGTTTTTATTTATTTTAGTTAATTTTGTTTGTTGTTTGCTCAAAGTGTTGCGTTTTGTGTATGCAGGCTTTTCACTTTTCCCATTATTTAATGGAATCATCCAATCCGACTTTCATTGATGACAATTCAAGACACGATAATTACACTTGTTAACACTTAAGCTGTATGCATTGATTTTTGTTTTCAGATTTCTGACTTGGAATGTTTATGGAATTAATGAAGTTATAAAATTTATTGTAAAATTTTTTCTTCTCGCTAATATGCCGCACCAATAAAGACATTTTAATTTAGTAGCCGTAAACGTTCAATAATTTTTATATCAATCGCTAACTATTTGAATATATGTGAGCATTTAAATATGCATAACAACAAATTTGTTGGCATAAAAATATTTACTGGAAATTGCATTTACGAGTACCGTAGAAAAACATTGGCGCCACTCGATAATGCATGAGCTCCATTACCACTTAAAAATGCTGACTGATATTTACGATTTAAATTGCTTTTTATGAATTTTATTTAAATTTTTTTTGTTCATTTTTGATCTTCTACTTGCAATGCAAAGTGCATACGACAATTAAGTAAAAAATGATATACATTTTGACATAAACGCCAGTTTTGCCGATTTGTAATGACCCACATACTAGGTTCTTGATGTTGTGCATTAGATGCGGTTAGCAAATAATTGCTCTGTAATTTGTGTGCATAATTTTCTAATTGACTATGTCTCATAACTGAGAATATGTTTATAAAATGTTAAATTATATTCTTTTAGAAGAGATAAAATAGCTATTTTATTCAATAATTATTATTATAATCCAAAAAATTGCATTTACGATGGATATAAATGAGAATTACTACATGAAATAGTTGTGTGTATCTCGGTAAATTTTCAAGGATACTTGAACTTGCTACCAGAAATTAAAAAACTGCAACAAACAGAAAACTAGCATATTATTTATTAATACAATCCTAAAAAAAAGGTTTTTTCGAACAGCAGTGAACTACAACAACAAAAATTCATTTTTATATTATTTTAATTAATTGAATTTTTTGTTGACCATACAGCTGTTTCGAGTATTGCCAAATACCCATCATCAGTGATCTTGGACCACTTAACTATTCGTAAATACTTTTTTGAGCATGCAAATGCCAGAAATCAAACTCGTGCCCCGCCAAATTTGAAACTCAGAGTCAGCGCACCTTAACTAACTGATCCAAAGCCGTACTTGACTTTTATGTTCGTACATTTTTCTGGAGTTTTATTACTTTACTGTTAAAAGTTTTTTTTTATTAAAAAATTCACTTGCTGTGTTTATATTAGAACGAAAACATAAACAAGCTGTAAAATAATTGAATTAATTAATTCTAGTTTTATTTTTAATTGTTAAATTTCAATACTATTCTGTTTGTAGAGGCATTATTTGTTGCATATTAAAAAAAAAAATAATTTGAAAATTTTTAAAAAAAAAAGAAAAAAAAGTATTTAAAAACATTTGTCATTGATTTAAATTTGATTTATTTATTATTTATAAAATTAAGAATTATATACGATGTAGTATTGTCTAAAAATTTAGATAATATAGTCAACATGATTACAATTACTTGGCGTTTCGATTTGATGATGGATTTTGATAAAAGAGGTGTTCTGAGCAAATTTGATGTAAATTTGTTTTTGAGATATCGGGCTTTATGGTACAAACCGTCAATTGTAATCGATTTCCTGATGCAATTTCTTGTTTAATTGAAGTTAATTTACCAAGATTATGCGATTTGCCATCACTGGACTTTTTTTTGGGGTTACGCAAAGACTTATGTAAATGTGTACAATTCTTAATCTTTCGACGTATTAGAAACGAAAATTCGTCAAGTTATGATGAAGGTATTGCCGGCTATATACTACTAAATCTTACAAAATCATCTTAATCGGATTCAGTACTGTAAGATGTCCTGTGGAAAACATTTGAATTATATTGTATTTAACACCTATTTTCTAAAGAAAATAACAAAAGTATAGTGGAAAAACAATTTAAAGTACTAAGTAAATATCTTATTTATTCAATACAATATAGAACATAATTTTAGGATTTACAATACATGAAACAAAACTTTTCGTAAATGCATCTGAAGTTTTGACTTAATCTACTATTAACCTAAGTAAGGAATAAAAAATGTATCGGAAGTGACTTAATCTACTATAGACATAAGTAAGAAATCACAAAAATGCATCTGACTTAATGTTTGAGTTAATCTACTATTAACCTCAACATGGAATCAGGCATGACTATTTTCAATCTTCAAGTGTACTAATCGAAACCACATTTCCGGATTCTTATCCTTTTCTCTTGTAGTAAATCACATAAAAATAGACACTGAATTAAACTTCATTATATTATTAGAATAAACTCTACAGTTTTTATGAATCGTAGTTTTTCAAATGTAGTCCTTTAAACTATTTTCTGACTATGTGCATGTGTATTAGGATACTGAATAGATTATATGCGACTATATTTTACAAAAACAGTGCGTGGATCAAAAAAGATGAAACTTCACAAACGGCATCAAGTTAATTTTATGTGTTTGATGGGATTATTATAAATTCTACTAAATCCATCAATCGCTTTGTTTTAAATGTAATTGCATTTTACGAGTGTTTGTCTATATAATCCTATCTTTCTTTATTTAGCAATTATTAATTGAAATTCCTTAGCTTTGCTACAGTACACCTAGAACTGAGAGTATAAACTACCAACAAATGTATTTGATGTATAGTTCATTCAGTATAAAAATTCTTTAAATCCATTAACATTAAATGGATAAATGCTTTGAAAAAACTTAGTTTTTGAAATCATCAAACTAAAAATCATTGAAAATTTAAGCATTAAGTAGTCGACAAAATTCCAAACATTTTTTGTAATTAATTAAAATATTTTTTGTTGAAGTTTTAGCAATTTGTGGGCACATTTTTAAATACGGAAAATTAGTTCATGAATTCATTATAATAACAAAAAAGTTCAGTTGATGAGAAGTAGTGGTGACGCCGGTGGGATTTGGAAGATTTATTTGTGGCAGTGAGACTAATTTTTTACGAATAAATTAGGAGCACGAGGTGTCCCATAAATTTTTAGTGTCACTTTTTAATTTGTTCGATTTCACTAAGTTTAGTGTTAATCGTATAGGATTATAGATTAAATGATTTATGAAAATGAAAAATGTATTAATAGAAATATTTAAAAACCGATATGTTTTTGTTTTAAAATCTAATTAACATATTATATATTATAGTTACTCTTTCATACTAATTTATATGTATGATAGAAAAATTTTATAGTGTAATAGTTGTGAGAAGTGCTGTTAGCAGCCCGTCTAGGTGGTTAAAAGTGTGAAGACTTGCACTAAAGAGCATCAAGAGTATATTTAATTCGTAAGATGACCCAGATATAATAAAAGAAAACTTTTTCCTCAAACAATAGTAAACCACGTAGAGCCGGAGTAATCATATTTTAACAGTGCTCTTATTTTTATTTATATCTAAATATATCACTTCAAAAATTTCAAAATAAATATTTTAATATTTTTGGATCCAAAATTATTTAATCAAAAATTTATTTTAAAATTTGAAATCATATTTTTAAGATTGATTTTATTAGGTCATCTGCAAATTGTCATCAAAACAAATGTTTCAAATATAGTTTTTAACGATGTAAAGAACCAAATGTCTATTTTCTGGCACACCTACATTAAAATGTTTGCAGTTAATTTCTTGGCGTAAACATTAATTTTTATTATTTTGACCTTTTTATTACGAAGCAATTTTATTATAATTTTAAAATCAATCCCTGTGGAGAGCAAAAAAAAAATTCCAAAGAAAAATCTTATGAATATACTTTGTTTTCAAAAAATATTATAACATTTTTTTCCATAAATATATTTTATTTTTATGTTTTTGATTTATACATAAAATTTTGTTCCATGCACATTTATATTAGTTTCGACAAATTGTCATGTTTATGCTCTCCGAAATTATGTAAAACATTAAAATTTTAATTGGTACATAATTGTGTAGGCACATCAATAAATTTTGTGCGTCAAAATTTGTGTAACAAAAAAATTTTTTAATAATAAACCGGCTTTACAAAAATTTTACAATAATACACTTACATTTATTCAAATAAAATGAATCAGAAGAAAATTGACCGTTTTTGTAAAGAAAATCAAGCGCAAAGAAATTTGTTGGAAAATTGTTAAAAAAAATATGAATCGTGTATAATATATTATTTGTAATATATTATGATTGTTCAATAATCACATTAATAAAATATATCATAGATGTATAAGGAACAAAAGAATCTAAGCGAAATATCTTACAAGTTTTTCTTAAAATTAATCAAAAAATTCAATGTTTTGGTATCATAACATGCCAATTCGGTTTAGTACGAGGGCTGTTATATATATTTCTGGCCTAATAATGAAAATTCGAATATTTATCATCAAAAATTGTTTTATTGTTTTTCAAAGTATTCTCCAGCCTGATTTATACACTTTTGCATGCGTTCAAACCAATTGTCGAAGCACTTTTTCCACTCCGATTGTTCATGTGTAAATTCCATTTTTTGGCCGAGATGAATTTTTCAAGTCTCTGTAAGTAAAACAATTCACAATTAAATAACAACACGTTCTGAGTGATGTTATACTAAAAAATGTCAACCTTTCCAATGGAAATGTCAGATTGCACCTGGCAACACTTAGTGTTGCCTAGGCCAGAAATATATATAGCAGCCCTGAAAAAAACTGACGATCACAAGTACATACCTACCTGATACATATTTTTAATTCATGCTACATATGACAGTCACTAAAGATGATATACTTTAGATAACTTACTTTGATAACAGATCCTTATATTTATCTAACTTGTACTTATAACAAGTTTGAATGTTATTGCTGTAAACAAATTCAGCTTTTATATTGCAATGCAATATTTTCAACGGCAATTGCATAATATAATGAAATTATACTTATTCTCATTATATTACTTAAGTAACATAAAAAGTTGAAAAAGATCTGAAATTTGGATCTGTAATTACGAAAATTGACCTACGTTACTCTTTTGAAATGATTATATTTGGACATTCATATCAAACATAGTATACACTTCAAGAAAAATGTATATTAAATTTTATTACATATTTTAAGTGAAAGTATTTGAATAATCTAGATTCAGTGCTTTACATCATGAAATACTTATAATACAGTCATCTGTAACAATTGTTAAGAGCATACCAGAAATTGTGCTGAGAACGCAAAATAAATTTTATTTAAGTAAATTTTTAATATACTTCATATATTTTAATATATTTTGTGTTTATATATCTCTACTATTTGAACACTTTTCGTATTGTGAAGTACATTTACCTATCATTAATTATTTCTTTAACTGCTTGAGAAGCATAGGATGACAATTTTATTAAAAGTTAATCCTAGATCTCTTCCACAGTCTTTTTATGTTTATTATTAGACAAGATATTGACGTACCGCAACTCATGATTTATTCTTCTGTTCCTAAAAAGTCTTCTAATCAAATTAAAATAAAATAAGGCTTTTGATTAATCCTCTTGTTATATCCTTTAATTCAATGTTGTAGACATTACACGGTTCAATGAACGCCAAATGAAGGCACGTGGAATATATAGATAATATATATAGAAATATATTTCCAGATAATCATATGATACGTGTTAATAAGACGATCCTGCATTTTAGTCTGCTTTTTAATAAATAGTCTATACCGTAAATTTTAGTATAACAAAATATATTCGTTTTTAATAAAGAACATTTATGGTATTTACAAGCATATGATCATCAGTTTTTAAAGGGTTAGTTATATCAGGTATTAAGAATTCTTATTTTTTTTCTTCATTTTTTTTGTTTGTAAGTATCAATCGAATACTTTAGGGCTTAACGTTGATCGATACATTTGATTTGGGAAGTTGTTAAATAATGAATTTTATATCTAACATAATTATACTTCTTACTAGATAGGATATTCAAGTATTATTTGAGTTATATTGTTTTTATAAGCTATTATATTAGTTTATCCAAAGAAAAAGTTTTTTGAATAATGACTAGAAAAGTAAGTAATATTATATGTTAGTTCTACTTGGTTTTTTTAAAGAACATTATATTGGTTTATCTAAAGGATTTTTTTAATTCCCATTTAAAAAGGAAATAGTTTTTTACATTTTAATCAAAGAAGAAAATAGAAAAGCAGAAAAGATCTAGATCTATTTATGATAATATCACATATCCATGATTTAATGTAAGTAACACAGGATGATAGTAAAAATTTACTAGCAGAATTATGACAGTTAGTGCTATTTTAATAGTACGATAAGCTTGTGATGAAATAAGCTATCTTAAGAAATCTATTCTAATTTGTTAAAAAATTCAGTAATATTTACTGATTGCATTCTAGAGATTTTTTTGGTGACTAAAGAATGCAAAACAAATAAATTAGTGTCACTAACCGCACGGGGCGGGTTGCAGATCTTAGATCAATCATTGAATAATAACGAAGATTATGAGGAATACTCAAATTAGTCAGTGAGATGGGTGGGACTCTGCAGAAACCCCAACCCATAATGGAGTAAAAGTGTCCAGATGCACTAACTCGGAAAAGGCTCAACATAAGACTCAGATACTACGCTAGTATCAAGTCTAGAATGGGTACAATATATCATTTTTGCAGAATCATTTGACTTTGCAAGGTTATAATATGGTCAGGTCATTTTAAAATAGTACACTACGTGCTGTTACTTATGGTACATGTTAGTTTAAGAAATAATTTATAAATATCTTATTTGAGTTTGTTTATTCTTATTTAATTTTAGTAAAAAATTTTTAAGTAAATTTAAATAATATTTAAACGGTTATGCAAATATAGTCAGAGCTTTATGGTTTTCTTTCCTTGAGCTATTTTTATTTTAAAAAATATAATAAAACATAAAGAAATTTAAGTTAATCCACCACAAAAATTGTTATTTTTAAATGAATTTTAAATTAAATAAATATAATAAAATAACAAAAACAGTTTTTTAATAATCAGAAATTATTTAGTTCAACTCATTTTTTATAATTTCTCCACATATATATTAAATTCTTGGAATTCAATTATTAAGAAAATATAAAGTTGAATATCATTACATCGTGACTAGGTTTCTACTCAAAAACTCTATTCAGTGTATAAAAAATTTATTTAAATTATGAAAAAATAAGTTTCTGGTGCGTAAAGTGCACTTTGTACCTGTAACTGAAACTAATTTCCTACGTTGCACTACGATGTGACCAGTTTGGCTGATTTGTTTAACATAAAATATTCATGTAAGGTGTCAATAGACTTTTAAATGCATAAATAAAAACAATCCGTGCTCGGGGAAGAATGCGCATTTAAGTGCTATTTACTGCTCAGTAAACAAGTTATTTAGACTGTAAAATTGCGAATGTGCTCGGAATATTTTACGTCAACATTAAAACTGAAAGCCAAGATAGTAACGCAATTCTTGGAAATGTTGGTGCGTAGGTGAAGGTGCGATATTATTTCACCTACCCAACGAATGTCTCTAATTATCAGCAATGCTTATCAATAATTGCCTATTTGTTTACAAAGCGCAAAATATATGAGTGATGTATAAATTTAGCATAGTGACTATCATTGTTTTGGCAATATTAGCACAGTAATCCCATTTACAAATTTCGAAAATATTGCGACTTCATATATGACAATTTTCGGGTTTTCGTCATTGGAAAATTGACATGCTCACCTACGTTTTTGGCACTTCATTATTTATCTGTCGATAGTTGAATAAACTCATGATTTCGAAATATAAAAGTAATTAGCAAATTTTTTTTATACTTTCGTATTAATTATGCGAAGATCGAGGTTAAACATGTGGTCTTATTCTCAATGAGATTAAATTTTATCTAACTGGGTTTTTTGTTTGTTTATTATTTTGTTAGCATTGAATTATTAGTTTTATAGTACTATTAGATATTTTATTTGTAGTAAAAAAACGAAATTTGATAACCTAATAATGTTTTCAATATAACAGAAGATATATATTTATATATATATATACATATATATATATATATACATAATAATTAAAAATTAACAATGTTTTCGAAGACTAAAACCATTCATCGATTTATGTGATGAATAAATGGATATATAATTTCAATAGTAGTCGCAACAAAATTAATACTATATGTCTTATTTTAATAATATTTAATTTTTAAATATTAATCCAAGATTTGAAAAAATTCTCCTTCATGAATAGTCTATAAAAGAAGTTAGCGTAATAAAAACGTTTATTAATTTATGGACATTTTTGTAATAGAACAAAAGAAGAATTTATCTCTATGAAAACAAAACTGATAATAAAAATTAAGAAATTAAAATCTGCAAATTTGACGAGGTAACAAGAAACAAAAATAATTACAAAAATCTTGAAAATAGATTTTCTAAACAAACGAAGGAATAATTTATAAAAAGTTATTCTTAAATCATAAATTTTCGAATTTATATGAGAAGTAAGGATTTAAAACCATTAAATGAACTAAAATATCATATAGGACTTAAGCTATTTGTATTTGATATGCTAAAGGTTTGTGAACATACGTTTCTTTATAGGTAAATAAATATTAAAATTGGACCACCTCTCCCATATATTTTTTTTCTTTTTTGGGTGAAAGAATTACCTTCAGAAATTCAGGAATTTTGAAAGAAAATTTGCAATTAGTTATATATATAATTTGGTTATTATACTTCAGGCAACCATGTCAGATTACTAAACTCCTTCTAGTCATACCTGTCGCAGTTGTGGAAAGGACGATAAAGGTACCTCCCATCTGCTTTGTTTCTGTCCAGGACATGCGCGGCCACGCCTTAGGTGCTTTCTTTTGGATCTTGGCGAACTGCAGAACCTCTCTTTGAATAGCATTATAAGCTATTCAATTAAAATTATGAGGTTTTAATTATACGGTAACACAATGGGCATATAAGCCTTTGTGGATCCTTTGTGATCGCCGGTATGACCTACCTAACTACCTATATATACAACTTAGAATTAGCGGTATTTTTAATATAATTTTGCGTTTTAATCTTCTACAGAAAGTTGATTAATAAGTTGAGGAATTTGTTATTGTAGTCTAGAGATATATTCTATACATAGATTTAGAGTATTTTTCTGAATTCAATTTAATCGATAAATTGTAGTATTAAACCTACTCTTCATAGCCATATTTTTACATCTGACATGTGGCGTGGCGAGAACTGTATCCACGGATAGAAAATATGCTACATAAAATTTTTTGTCGGATTTTTTTTTACAGTTCACTAAATTAAAAAATAATAGGAGTTGGAGAATGGTGTTAAGGCAGAAATTTAATTGAAAATAAGTTTAGTTGATGTTATTTTGTAGTTTACTATTAATTATAAGAAGAGTTAAAAGTATTTGTATTTAGCTACTCATAAGTATTTAATATACATTCTTATTTTTCATTTTTTATAGATCATTATTAAGATCTATTATATACTTAAAAACTGAAACTAACTCTAGCATCATTTCATTTTCCATAGTTATTTTTAAAAGCTGTAAGTTTTTGTAAGTTTCTAACAGTGAATATTTGTATTGAAATATAAAATTATTATTTATGGTCAGTCAAATTTTAATAAATTTTTGTTGTTGTCTTTTCATTTCTATTTGAGCTCTTCTAACTTTTAAATAATTGCTTTTCGTCATAAGACGCGTCATTCTCCGCAAGAAAAAATTAACATTTACAAAATTATTATATTGACAAGAGAGGATATATCCCTTTAACCTCCCTTTAATAACGTCTCTGCATTCAATTAAGATATCCACCTAGATAATTACAAGTCCTACAAATTCTATTAGAATAAATTGCCATTATTATAAAGTGCTAAGGTGATCTACAGTGCCTGTCAGAATTTTTATATTGAACTACATACAATCTATAAATCGTACAGATTTTAATTGTGATACCCGTTGCAGATTGTTCTAGTATAGCCTTCCCTGTTATTTTTTTTATGTGAATGTTATTGTAAATCTAGAGTAGAGATTTTTTTTTTAAAAATTTTTTAATAACATTTAATTTTATTTTTTAATTTGTCTTCAATTTTCTGATGTTTTAATTTCTAAGAAACTTTCTTTTATGTATTTACACAATATATTTGCGTCAAAACTATTTTTTAAATAATAGAATCTGAGTACAAACATTAAGATAGTATTTCTGATATTGAAAAATTTAATAGTAAATGTGATTTAAACACTTATTATAATATGAAAATTAGTAAAGTTCTTTTTTTAAAGTACAATACTTATTCAAATTAATTAAACATTGGAATACTGTGACTATGTCGCCACATTGGAGTAATACAGTTTGCCAATTCAATATTTACTTTCATACTTAAGTGCAAAAACTATTTTTGATAAGATAAAAATAAAATTGAGCTCTTTATATTATAAATAACTAATAGGAATATATGTACTTATGTATATAACTATTTATCTATTTAAACACAGTTGAGGCATGTACTTTGAGTGGAAGCTCATCAATAGCAGTGTTTGTATTTTAACACCCAACTTGTTGCTTACTTCTAGTCTATAATTTATAGCTTATATACAATTTTTTTATTAAAAAAAATTGTTGGCATTTATGAGTTTTTTGTTATTATTGCAATATTATCTAATCTTCTGTTAAATAAACCCCCTTTAAATTTGACTCTTTGCAAATCAGTATTTACGTTATGAAGGCAAAATGCTAACAATTGATAAGATAATATGAAGATTGTTGAAGAACGTTGAGATAAAATGCTTACTATGTTCAAATACTACAATTCTATCTATCTTGCAAATACATACATATAAAAAACTTACTTTTGCATTTATAAAACTGCAGACATTGCTAATTTCAAATTCTTGGAATTTTTTTATTTCGTGTGAATGTAAAAACTAAGTTATAAATATATTGTAAATTTAAGTACACATTTGCTGAAAGTTTTATATACTAAATATTTAATTTCTGTTAATTTTTTATATATATACTTGAATTTAGTAATGGAAATAATTTGAATCAATACTTCCAACAAAAATTTCGATACTATGTAGCATTAATACTAGTATATTATATATGTTTTTTATACTCGTATCGTTAATTTTTTTGAATTTTTGCCACATCTACAACTCAAAAAAAAATTGTTTCATTTTAAGTAAAACTAAAAGTTCATAACTTTGGTTTTTAAAGCTTTAGAATTTTATGTGCGATTTTAATGATATTTTTAAAAAAGTACTTCCTAGTACTTCTCTTCTACAGCATTCGCATTTCAGCACGTTTCGCATTTCAATGCACAAAAATAAGTTTTAAGTTTTTCATTTTCTGCGAATTTTTGAATATACATATGTGTTAATGTGTTAAATTTCTATGAGACTATATATCTACAGATATTTATCTTAAGATTCATTTAGCAATTTTCATATATACGTGTACATATATGTACCTATTTGGCTGCATTCCATTGCGCTGATGTTCGCAACTTCGTAAGTACATATCTCGACTCCAAACTGTCTGTTTGTTCGATTCTTGTGAAATTTCACATTGTGATGAGTTGTTCAATAATAGATAACGGCAAATAACAGTTGTGAGTTATTGGTAATTTTACTTTGAAGTTTCCATATCATATACTCGTATACATACATCAATATATACTACAATATATTGATTTTGAACTACAAATATCATAAAAAATATTTGTTTCAACTCAAAAATATGACAAAATAAAAGCTTATACATTCCATATATAAAATCTTTTATCGTATAACTTATCAATATTTATAAAACAGGTTCATGGCTTCTTATGTTCATGTAGCTATAAAAGAAATTAAATTTTTTTATTAACTTAAGCTTACTTCAATTAATCTCTAATTACTCAATAATTTATTTGTTTTCTTTAAAAAAATTTAATTTGGTATGAGCAAAGAACCCTGAATCCTAACAACACCACACTATTAAACGCGAAATTTTAAGTTGCACCAATAGATGCAACAGATACGGTTCTTTACGCAATCCAATAATATAACAAGTGCTTATATGCACCTAAGTTGACGGTTTAGCTTACAAGAACGGCTGCAACTACGTTCCAAAAATGGACGGGACTACGTTCCTAAGCTACTCGTCAAAGACGATCAAGCGTCGTTCAACATTCCCCAAAGAGGTCAACAAGCAGATCCGGGCGGGCTACAACAACAACAACGGCTTAGCTATCATTTCATTGAATGAATCATTATTTGACGCTTCTAAATTATTTAAAAATCGCAGATAATCGAAGGGATAAAATGAATATTCAAAAATATGTGCATATTACATTTGATCTCGGATTAGGTGACAGTCAATCAATTTCTCTTAATAGAAATACCACATTGTAATTCAATTAATTATCTTTAACTGCAGCTTAATATACCTTAAAATTCACTTAGAAAAGAGCGCACACGATTTAAAATTATAAATAAAAATCTGTAGTTTTGTAGACTGTAGACTAGTTTAGTCTATAGTTTGGAGATTTTAGTAAGTCTCAACAATAAAGAATTAAAATAAAATAAATAGGTTTTTAGAACTAAGTATGTTTAAACAGGTTAAATTATTATAGCGAAATGTTGACAATCGGACTTTTAGATGACAGCAATAACGTAAGGTCTTAAAAGTATTTAGGAGACGATCTATTAACAGATATATAATTTCAATAATTTTCTTTCTTTTTTTGTTTTATTTGAATTTTTTTATAAGTATATCTTCTTCTTATTTGGCGATACATTCCAGTGTGAACTTTAGCTTCCCCTTTATTTCCATTGTTCCGAGGCATGTCTGATGGGTGCGTAGCGGTAAGATTTTTCCGATGCAAGATTGCTGGTCTTGCGATTAATCCCCAACCTCGTGGCCCAGATCTTCTTATTTGCTATTTAAACTATGAACACCGAATTACGATCCGACAGACGCCTAAAGACATGCCGTGTATTTCTTATAATTGTAATTTGTATTATTTATATAATATGTGTTATTAATTAATTGAATTTTTGGCTGACCATACAGCTGTTTCGAGTATTGCGAAATACCCATCATCAGTGGTCTTGGAAATAATTCTTGTATTTAAATATTCGTAAATAATTATTTTTGAGACTGCAAGTACCAGGAATCGAACTCGGGTTCTGCAATTAATTAAAATTAATATAAAAAATAGACAGATTATACAGATTAGACAGACTAGACAGATTATATAAATTACATTTATATCATAATTTAGTGTGTTACATGTTTTCTTCTTAGTTAGTAGTCAGAGCTGTATCAAATAATGTTATTTTATAATCTATGCCTCAGGCGACAACTTTACCATAAACCAATAAGTCCATAAACATATTTCAATTAATGAAGTGAATGTAAATTTGACTGCTTCTATAGCTGAGTCAATTTTTCAACATTTGAGACCCAAAATAAAAAAATTGAAAATTGAATGAAAAGTTTTCATATTAAATTTTAGGTACACACTAACTAAATACCTCGCAGTGCTATAGTACAACATTAAATCCTAGTATTTTTTTTTAATAATGTTATTGGAGATCATCTTCAACGACTAAAGTAAATACACATATATTGTATATTTACATAAGCTTTTTAATATAAAATACTTCAGTTTAGCCAGAGATTATTGAATCATATAGACAGATATCCAAAGTAAGTATTAAATTGTTTCATTTATAAAAAGATATTTCATACATAAAAAAGCTTTCTCTCACATGTGACAATTGCGACATATTGATTGCTAATTTTTCTAAATTAATTTTTCTAAGCCTGGCACTTGCAGTCCAAACAAATTATATACAAATTATGTATTAATTAATAAGAAATTCGTATATCCCAAGATCACTGATGATGAGTATTTGATGAATACTCGAAACAGCGTTGTATGGTCAACCAAATTTTAATAAATTAACTAAATTTTTGTCTTTGTCTTTTCTTTGCTATTCGAATGCATCTAACTTTTAAAAAAAATTTATTTTGTGTTAAATAAATACAAGAAAAAGTGATTATTCTTGTTTACAAAAGCTTAATTGAAAAGTTTTCTTAAAAATCGTTTAAGAATTGGAATTTTTCAGACACAGAAAATAAAAATTTATTGTCGTATTTAGTTATAAATAAATCGTATCAGTAGTAAATTATTAAATCCGACAATTTTTCTTGACACAATAATATATAATGCATTTATTTATATTATAATAAAATGGGCTAAGAGGCATAAGGAACTGACTGTTTTCTTTTGCCGAAGATAATTCTTGAGTTTAACATACAATAACATAAATAAACCTTCATTTTCTATATAAATTGGGTTAAATTTGTTATTGTTAAAAAATTTTAAAAGAAAAATAAAGTAAAAGATTCTGCTTAACAAGTAACTTCTCTTCATTTGGTCCAAATATGTGCACCATAAATAATAAAAACTGATGTCGACAATCACAATGAGAAGCCTTAGTAAATATTATCTTGTACTTGGAATGGGCAAAGCATCCACTTTAATGACGAAGTGGTTATTTTCTGCTGTTGTTGATGCATTTCGAAGCCTTACTCCTAAGATAAACAATGACATTGAAAATTTCTGTTTTTTTTATCAATGAAATCATTTTTGTTTTGATCCTCAAAATACTTAAAAATGCACATGCATAACGAATTTTATGAGCTACCGTCGGTATGTCGTAAACAGATACAATTTCATGGAAATGTTGCGGTGAATTTGTAAAACATCAAATTTTAAAATAATATATAGAAGAGAAGTACCTTGGGTTTAAGATGCACAGCAGGGGTGCTTTATATATTTAGCGCCAAGAAAAACTTAACATATACTACATATATATAAAAAAAAATTGCAAAGGGACGACGAAGTAATGCAACACCAAGTTTTGCTAAAATAGGCATAAAATCAGTTAAATTGTAAAAAATGTAGAGTAATTTTTTCTTCTGAAATTCGTTTTCTGAAAACATGAAATCCATTTTCTATAGGTAACAAAAGTTTCATGTCTGAAGCACTTTAGTTGCTATCTTGTCTGACACATTTTTCTGATAAAATTTTTTACACGCGTTCCACTTTTGTTGCTTGACATGAATAGGTGTGCATTACGTTATGCGTAACTTATTTCGTTTACTCTTGTTCTGCTAAGAGCTATGTTGCAACGTTTTGTATAAATTTACAAGTATGCATTACAATAATGGAATCTCTAGGAAATGGTGTCACCACATTCGCATATTTGCCACAAATTGGCTATGCTAAGCTCCAATTTCCAATAAGTAAATGTCAAATCAATTCACGCTTTTGTCTTACAAACTAACAACAACACTAATAACAGCAATAACGTGAACAATAACAACTGTTCACATACGCAAATATCAACTATATCTGATGGTGTATCTTCATCTGCATTTTTATTTATTTTCTTTACGGAAGTGTTCAACATTATTTTTCAAGTTATTGAACTGCGGCAAACTAAAGACAACTTTAGTCGATCTTCCATTCCAGCAGATTACACCGTGCCGCACTCTTGAACGTATCTGTTTTGCTCTTGCTTTATTGTGGTACAGAGTGATGCAATAATTAAGACTGAATTGTATATTTACTGTATTTTATCTATTACTTCAATATCTTACTTATTTGCTTCTTGATACCATTCCAATTCATTTGCAGTGCACAAAACAATTGCAACCTTTTGACTGTGCGGCACCAACAGTCGTAGCAATTGGTTTATCTATTGGCGACAGTTGCAAATACTGCAGTTTGTTCAGAATTTAATTTAATATCTTTTTCTTTTGTGTCTACAATATCATATGGAATGCAATTCTATTTATTTACTTCTTCTACTTTTGTACTTTGCCTGCACTCAATATACTTGCAGCTGCTTTTATCTCTTTTAAGATACTTAAAAATATTTTCGTTAGCGAAGAGAAGTTTAATTATTGACTTGAAAAATTAAACAAATAAAATATTGATTTCAATTCTTTTTTAGCTAGTGAATTAATGAATTGTTTTTTACAAAAAAAAACATAAATTTTAATAAATATGATATATAATATATCATACAATCATTTCAGACATAATAACTTCGCTTCTAAACGTCTAAATGTTTCACGATGTCAGGGATACACTCACCGACTTATATAGATGTTTATAGAGGCCAACTACTATAATTAACTACTTTTACAAATTCCGATTTTTCTTGGACGTTACTTTACCATTTGATATAAATTTATAAATCAGTTTATACAACTTTTTTGCATGCAAAAGTTATGATATTAATAGTTTATATTATATCCTAAAATACAAAGGTCCATTGTTCACCTTCTCCTAATCACGATTAGCGAAATTGTGGAGTAGCATTTGCATAGCTTCGGCAAGTGCTTGGGTTAGTATCACATACAAAAAAAGTAAAAAGTGACAAAGGACCTAGAACTTGACCACTGAAAGTTTGTGCAGTCTTAACTACTTGTGGAAAAACACCATTACTTATCGCTTCTAATTTGACAGGCACGAATTCTAAGCCTAGCACTTGCAGTCCAAAGAAATTATATAAAGACTATAAAGTCATTAAAAAGAAATTCGAATATTTCCTAAGACCAATGATGATGAATACTTGGCAAAACCCGAAACAGCGTTGTATGGTCAGCCAAATTTTAATAAATTAACTAAATTTTTGTTCTTGTGTTCTCTTAGCTATTCGAATACTTTTAAATTTTAAACAATAGCTTCTTTGTCGTCATTAGAAATGTTGCTTTTGGCAAAAATAATTAACTTTAGAAACGTTCAACTTTTAAAACATATTCTGTTTAACGTATTAGTAAGCTGATCTATGATTGAGAAAAAGATGTTTTTTTGAATTTTTAAAATCGCTGCCAATGACGTTGAAAATTAATCCTCTCCGATTACAAGCATTATGAACTAATTTAGTAATAATTTCTTAAATCTCAGTGCACAGACAAAAGAAAAATTAAAAGGTGAAAAGTTCGTGGTTTCTCCAAAAGAGAGCCAAGCAAAAAATAAAAAATATTTGACTCTTACAATTAAATAACGAAGGTTCAAACTTATCCATTAAATAATCAGTTTTTACTAACAACATTAGATTTATTTCGCCGTATTACGTTCCTAGATTAGTTTCTATGCAGAAGAATATTATTGAAATTCAACAATTAAAAATAAAAATATAATTAATTAATTCAATTATTCTACAGCGGTTTTATGGTTTCGTTCTATTATATAACACAGCAAGTGAATTTGTTAATAAACTTTCAGAGTAACTTAAAAAACTCCAGAAAAAAGTGTGAACATAAATGTCAAGTACAGCTTTGGGTCAGTTGGCTAATGAACGCTGACTCTGAGCTTCAAATTTGGCAGGGCACGAGTTTAATCCCCGATACTTGCTGTCTCAAAAAACTATTTACGAATATGTAAATACAAGAAATTATTCCAAGATCACTGATGATGGGCATTTGGCAATATTCGAAACAGCCCCATGTTTAGCCAAAAATTCAATTAATTAAAATAACGTAAAATTAAATTTTGTTGTTGTAGTTCACTACTGTTTGAAAACTCTCTATTAAATACCACAGTTTCTGTTAAAATATAAAGAGTCATCACTGTTATATTGACGTTAAAATCAAATTTAATTTATATAGATATAGATTTTATATACCTCATTTTTAACCACAATAAAGAATTCTTTATTTTTCTTCTGTCTTAATGATTACTATTCCTATAAATTTTAAAAATTAAATATGTTCGAATATACAAAATATTAAAATGAAACAGCAATATCTGTTAAAGCAATTTTACATCTATTGTCAGGAGAATTTAATATTTTTTTGTTTAAAATTTTTTTAAGTAAATAAAATTGTTGGCATATAGCAGTAAGCATATTTCATCGCTTTGATATTGAGCCTGTATAAGGGACCGAATTTTATTTCTCTATGCAATTACAGATTTTTGCCTGAAGGCAATGCAAAACGAAAAAAATTCTTCATTTTACGCCAATTTAATGCAACAACAAAAAATATGTTGAAATTAATCTTTGCACATAAGGAATTTTCAAACCATTTCAGTTTATTTCTGCAATCATAAAAGAGTAGCACCAGTCTAAAGTGTTTACTTAAGAAAGAAAATGTATAAATAAAGGAAGTTTATAGCTTCATTATACCCTATAGTCTGCCACACGGAATTTTAGAAAAGTAAACTATGTGCTATATACTTTTCAAAATGAATAAATTAATGGAGATTTAAGAAATCAAATTCTGGTGATATATATATAGGTATACAATCACCATTAAAACATATTTCAACAAACAGAAATGGCTAATACCAATTGTATTGTATTAAATGACATTTATTATGACTTTGATAGATTGTTGATTTGGCAAAACAATTGTTGTTGCAGCCAAATTATAATACTTATCTTATTATAAACTAAACGAATTGCTGTATTTAAATGATCATATAACTTAAAGAAAAAAAGTAAAAATTTAATTAATTACTGAAGCACTCCGTTGGGAGCTAGTACTCGGTTTATTCCTATCCTTCCTATATACATATATATACTTGTATATTTCTCAATCTCAAATTCTTTATTTTAACCTAAACTGCAGGTTTGAAATGTGCTTATTTTTATATATAGATATAGAGAAAGGACATCATCAACATACAGTAATTACATTATTAAATTAAGGAACAATTTAAGAATTAATCCATTAAAATCTGTCTTTAGATCTGCTCTTACGTTTATGATGAAATTTTAATGTATGTCTATTAGAGATCACAGAAGTTGAAAGAAACACACATTTTTTTGATATGATTTATTTGTTATGAAATATAATAAATATAATATCCGGTAGGCGTTGGTGTGATAACTTTTCTATCAATTTTACATATTTTGCATCTCTATTGCAGACATTAAACTGCCTTTATAAGGCAGTCCTTTTTTTCATTTCCCAATTTTTTGGCAGCACTTTTCCCAAGCATTTTCCGACAAAAAAAATCTGTGAAAAACTACAGTTAAACAGGTAAAAATTATGTTGTTCTATTTTTATATTGTAGGATCATTCTTCCGTTTCACATGTATATTTCACATAATTCGTGCTAGAATGGTTTACGTGTCTACACATTCTTGGATATCTTCTGGCTAAAAAATATCCGGATTTTGTTGTTTGTTAACTACTCCTTAAGTAATAGACCTTTTTCTAAATTTTTTTGTTATATTGGTACACTCTTTCTTGACATATGGTACAAGTTTGAGCGCCATCTGTCAATTAGTTTGTTTACAGCAGCTGTTAATGTAAGACTACCTCAAGTGCATTTAGCGATTTTTACTATGGAAAATTCATGTTGTACGCGATTTTTTGACCAAACTCGGCACCACTGTCATCACTCAGACACCATATTCGCCAGATCTGGATCCGTGCGACTTTTTCTTGTTTCCGAAACTCAAATTGCTCCTTCGTGGTAAGCGTTTTGATTCGATTGAATCGGTAAAAGAGAATTCGCTGAAGGAACTAAAAGCCATACCTTTACGGCCCTACGAAAAGTGTATGAAAGATTGGGTTAAGTATTGGCATATGTGTATCGCTTCAGAAGGAGCATATTTTGATGGAGATAAAATAAACTTAGAATAAAATTTAAATTTGTGTATTTTATTTACAAAATCCGAGTACTTTTTGAGCAGTAGGTATTTAATTACCCAATGGGCTTAAATGGGTTAAAAGGGACTTTAGATAACCATTTTATGCACATTTTAGTAGGTTTTATTGTAAATGTATATACAGGGAATCATCTTACATCGTTGATATATTCATACAAATTTAAATATGATGTACTAAATTTCATTAAGAATACGTAAGCAATATCTCCGAATTTATCCAGAAAAATACATGTTACTATAAATAATGTTTGACGTATCGTTTCAAGTTGATTGTACTGGCCTAAGGAATATTTTCTTTAAGAATAAATGGAAATTGATTGTACGATTTTGCTACTTAAGTTTCCAGACATTTATGATGTGGTTCAACTTTAGGTTTCTTAAATGTGTGGGTGTAAAGAACTTGTGTTAAGTCGATTTTGTTTTTTGTTGAGTTCAGTTCAGTTTTGCATAAATTTATTTTTAAAGAATTAAATTTCTTTACTGACAAAAGCAGAACTTAAAACGCAACTGCAAACTGTTACTCCAATGCAAATATTGTATTCAATTTCAGTAGTAGAGCTGTCATCTTCTGACGTTTGATTTTCTTAGCTGCACCACACGCAGACGTCTTTTAGATTTGATTATTATGCATTTTTGATTCTCAATTCCTTTCATTTTATTTATTTATTTTTATTTTTATTTATTTTTTTTTTTGCTTATATTTTATTTATTCGTTTTTTATTTTTGCATTTTATTTAAATGGTCAAAACGTGTGGTTTTGTAAAATATGAAATCAATTGCAATTTCTTAATAATGGAAAAAATTGAAAACGAAATCTAGTGCTGTGTAGAATACATGGAACTGTTTACTGACTAAAAAATTTAAAATTGTTTTTTTTTTGCATTGAAGTTTTTTATAAAGACTGATTTTAGCTAATGCCGAAAGAAAAATTATAGAAATAATCGAAAAAAATGGCACGAATGTTCTGTAATGATTTTTTTTGTACTCAATTTAATCAAATTTCTTATAAAATCATATCGATATTATGCCAGAGAACATGTCTAAAAATAATTAAAAAGTATCTTCAATGCTTTGAAATTAAATTTTGCTTGTAAAATTTAATCAAATCAGACTTCTAATTTCATACCATTTTTAATTTGTTCTCCGTAACTAAATAAAATTCACACTCAATTTGTTCCCCTTTTAAGCACAAGTCAGTGATAAGAAACTCCATGCTTTGTGTATGGCAGCTACAAATGTTTTAATTAATACAACTTTTGCCTCAACTCGAAAACAAAGCAAGTAATCCATGAATTGATACCAAATAAATTTAGCAATTATCAAAATGAATGGAAACACAATCACCCAGCACAATCGTAATGAAAGCCAATCTAGACGCATGTTATGGCACCACTCCTTAATAAGATACTTGTTAAATGCAAGGATATTTCAATATTGAAAATGGAAGAGGGAAACACCAAAGAGCACTGTAAAGAAAGCAGATGTGTGTTCAATTAAGATGTAAAACGTTAAATACATTTGTAGTTCAAGCGTTTCATTCTTCTCGTAAAATAGGGTTTTATTAACGAGATTTATAATTTATTAATAATAAAATATATACATATTAAATAAATAATGACATTAAGTGACTATTTCCATAAAACATCTTATATTATGGAAATAAGTATTCAAGTTCATACATAATAGGTCTGTTCCACGAGCTACTCATAGTAAAACATGAGTAAAACAGAAGTAAAATTTACACAAAAATACTTGAAAATTTGCTGGTGGAACGCGCTTGTGTATACACAGTGTTTACTCAAAGTTAGTGAGTGAGTAGCTCGTGGAACAGACCTAATATTTCGCGTCTTCTACACAAGAAGGATTTCAAATTTAGTTGTCTCAAGATTAGATAGTATTTGTTTTTATTAAATAGAAAACATTAGGTGCTGTATTGAGTAGTACCCGTAGCTCCATCAAGGCAGGAACGTGTCTCTCCGGACCATTTGATAACGTGGAAGACTTCGGATAAGGTGATCTTTTATATTGTTTTTAATTTCATCATAGAAGTGATTATGCTCAGGGCAGATGATCACCGTAATGGAACAATATTTTACAAATGTGTCCTGCTTCTTGCTTACGCTAACAACATCGACATCATTACGCGTAGGATCATTATCATTACCACTTAAGACTTTAATGTGATCTGTTAAAAGACTTGCAGCACTCAGACAATATATACTAACTACTGTGATTGTGGATTCTTTATGTAATTTAATATATAGAGGATATTTCTTGCGAAAGTGTTTTAATATTTGAATAAATTTCGTAATTCAAGAAAAAAGGAAGAATTTGAATTATCAACAGGTTTTTAACAGTTTTGGATGAGCGGTCATAGACTTGGATCATATAGTTCTATATTTATTGGAAATTTCTTCGATATTTTTTAAGTAATTATATATTATTATTTATTATATTATTTTTCAAAACCCATTGAAAGATAAAGTACAACTTTAGTTATTATTTATTTAATAAGTTATTTTTTTTTTAAGTTTTAAATAATAGATTTTCTATGATTTTTCAAGTTTGTTCTGTTGATATTGAATATCTATTGTTTATATAAACTTCAAATTTTTTACATATTATTAATTATATATTATTAATTTCTTCAAAGAAATTAATGTTCAATATTTATTATTGTGATATACTGGAATATATTCTTTTATCAAATCATAATATGCTCCTCAAGTACCTAAGCTTCTCAAGAAGATAAAGGAACTAACAATAACAACAGCAACAATCAGCTGTACTTCTTTAAGCCCTTTATTCATTTTACTCATATATATATTTTTCAACATTTAACACAATTAATTATTTAAATTTCACTTTTTTGTTTATTACATTCATACATATCATATTGCATAAACCTATAATTTTGTGTGTACATGATGCTGATACGGAACCCTAAAAATGACTACTAATTATATTAACATTTATACATATATTTAAATATCCGAAAATAATTTTCAAATAAAGTGTTTCTTATATAAGCAATAAGTAAAATAACCGAGTCAAATAAATGCTGTTAATCGGACATGTGCTACTTGCACGTTATAGCTAAAATATCTTGCTTATCTTCAGACTTATCTAAGCTACGGGACAAAATTTGAGGGTGAAGTCATGTCATTTATAACAACTCGTATTATCGATAGGCGCCAATGCAATACGGAATTGAAATACAAATCGCAAATTGTCAATTTTGTTACTGCAATAGAAGTATATCCTTACATCAGTTCATTAATTATTTACGAAAATTGGTTAGCAGGATACGAGGGTGGCAACGGACTTTATTTGCAAACACGTGCGCCTGATTTATTATATCAAATTGCAATTATTTGCAACAAATTGAAAATTATTGTTAATATTTACTTATATATATTTTATTTTATTATAAGAATTGTGTACTATATTATTGCTATGATATATAAATTAACGAATATTACATTCGTTTAAATGACAAATATACACAGTAAAATAGAAAAATAAAATAATTAGCAAATACTTAACAAAATGTATCGCAACTCCATTTCCGTTTTTTTTGAGAAATATAAAAAATAATAATTCAGTAAAAGATATGTATTGTTTATTTATTAAGATAAAAATTGAAGATGTATATATATATATATACTTGACTGCAAATTAGTTTTAAACAGTTATCATTTTTTAAGTACGAAACAGGTGAATTTTTAAATGAATTTAATAATTTACGTATAATAAGAAATGATTCACTTTTTAGAACCAAATGTAAACGAAATCGTCTAACTAAAAAACAAACAATATTTTGTTAAAATAAAGTCATTCTCAAAACAGCTTCGCAAATATTTCTTCAAATAAATGTAGCTTCTTTTTTATAAATTCATCCCAAGGGGCGATTTCCTAATATACACTTGTGGTCTTTAATTTTTACCACAAAATACATTTTACATTGTGACCGAAAAGTTTCCGGAAAATTTTAAATAAAACGCAAAATTCTTAATCTTCATCAATATTTATTTTATCTCCTTCAAAATATGCTCCATTTAGAAGCGATACACAAAGCAACGTTTCTTCAATTTCATCAAACATTTTTTATAGGCGCTTTCCGGTATGGCTTTGAGTTCCCTCTGCGAATTCTGTTTTACGTCTTCTATGGATTCAAAACGCGTTCCTCTGAGTGGTAATTTGAGGTTGGGAAACAGGAAAAAGTCACACGGTGCAAGATCAGGTGAATACGGTGGCTGTTCGATGGTATTTATTGAATGTTTGGCCTTAAAATCGTTGATAATGTTGAACAAATTGAGGTGAATCGGAACAAGCCGGGCGTTGACACGTCGCATACACAAATTGTCCACCAAAATCAAACGAGCCATCTCACGACCGATGCCTAGCTCTCGTGCTATCTCTCTAACACTCACATGAGGATTTTTGAACACGATTTCCTTTGCCTTTTCAATGTTTTCGTCGGTGGTAGAGGTCGAAGGTCGTCCAGAACGCGGCATGTCTTCGACGGTCGTACGACAGTCCTGAAAGGCTTTGTACCACTCATAAACTTGAGTTTTCGATAAAACTGATTCCCCATAAGCCTTTTGTAGCATTCGCAACGATTCTGCACACGAAATTTCGTTCGAAAAACAAAATTTGATGCAAACTCTTTGTTCAATATTTTTTTCCATTGTTTTTTTCGCAACGCACTACTGAGGTGAACTGGTTTCAACAGCTGCCGTAAACGAACTGTCGACAGATCGCGCTCAATTTTTTGGCAAGTAATTAAGGACAGTGCTGCGAAAGCACATAAACTTAAAAATATCGAAAAATATACAGCGCGCGAATTTTAAATGAGAATTTCCGAAAGCTTTTCGGTCACAATGTAAATTCTAAATTTGCATAAAAGCCGTTCAATTTCCTTATTTAAAATTCCGTTGACGTCGTGGTCAATCAAAATTAATTCAATTTAAAAATTGGTTTCTGTTTATTGTTTTCTTTTGAGTGTAAATGTGTCTCAAGTTAAATAAATTCCTTGAATTTTATTAAAAAAATTTGTAAATTCAATTGTAATATTTGTAAACCACAATAAATAATATTCAGAATTATTTTTAATACTACTAAATTTATGAAGTGATCTCATTCTATTCTTAATATTATGTTAAGAATATATTATTAAGTAATTTTTCCTTAATATAATATTTTAAATACAAAACATACTTTAAATTGCGGGCATTCAAATATCTACACCAAGCCAATAATGTTAATCTCGTGATAAAGCTTGTACAGCCCTTGATTCATTCGTATGCGGTAGTCATCGCCAACTCGTAGAGGACGAGTTCATTTTACGATGAATTTTTCTCTCGAACACTCCCAGTGCTGCTTCATCATTCTGTGATAACGTCCACACAGAAACACAGGAAGGATGTACAACCTATAAAGCGTAAATTTTGTTTGTCGAGAAAAACCTCTACATCCCAATTGCTTACTGAGCCCATAGTAGCACCTATTAGTAATGATAATTCTTCATCTAATCTCCAGGCTAACATCATTGTTGTTAGTTATAGCGGTACCAAGATAAATGAAAACCTTGACAGAGTCAAAATAGTCACTAGCTGGTATAGTCGCCAGTCACTAGCTAGTAGTATTAAATGTCGTCGGCGTAAGCAAGCAGCTTGACACGTTTATAAAATATTGTTCCATTACGAAGAACACCTGCCCTGCATACTTCCATAACAAAATTGAAAAGTGATATTCTCAATTGATAAGGGACCACCTAATCTAAAGCCTCGCATGGTAGCAAAAGGTTCGAAGAGACTCGATGATACCTTGACGGAGCTACTGGTATTGCATAACGTCAATCTGCAGAATTATATTAACTTTGCAGGGACACCATGTTCAGACATTGCGGGATAAACGCGATCCCTTATGCGGCTATAGAAAGCTGCTTTATAATCGACAAAAAGGTAGTGAGTGTCGATGTTATATTCGTGGGCTTTTTCCAGGTTATGTCATAGTGTGAATATGTAGTCAATGGTTGACCTATGTTATTGCATGTTTTTGTAGATCAATTATATTTTTCACACAAAATGGGATATTACACATCCGGAAAATTTCTTGCTCATAAAAGTCAAAACAGGACGTGTTGTGTGGCTTATGGCACTATTCTATTGAAACCACGTTATCTCTAGTAATTACGTGGTTTTAACAACCAAAAACAAATCACAGGTTCTTGTCACAGCTTTATCATTTTCAAATAACAACAGGTCTTTTACAACTCTAAAACAAATGTCACATCATGCA